>NC_088693.1:67814331-68148997 GCF_028017835.1 Emys orbicularis | reverse complement strand
GCAGTTTTATTTGGAAAGTGGATTATTAACATTGCCAAGGGGTCAGAAAGATATAAAAATAATGACTGACAAATTTAACAGACATGGCATATTGACCATTATTTACCTCTTGGCTGAGAGGTCTGGTCAACGGCCAGAG
This sequence comes from Emys orbicularis, assembly GCF_028017835.1. Taxonomy (NCBI): domain Eukaryota; kingdom Metazoa; phylum Chordata; order Testudines; family Emydidae; genus Emys; species Emys orbicularis. Next base: position 68,148,858 of record NC_088693.1, on the reverse strand, counting down.
CTACATCTTCAATGTCTCAGTGCATCCTTCGAAGTTGATTTGTGTGTGTGTGTGTGGGGGGGGGTGCAATAGAGTCCTTGAGGGCCAGGGGGCCTAGTGGTTAGCACACCTGGTTTTCAGTCTGTCGCCTCCCAGGCAAAGTGAGGGGGAAAGATGTCTGGCCCCTACCCTAGGACAAAGGCATGGAAGTCTCCGTTTTCATCAGGGCCTTGCTCTGAACCAGGCATGGTAGGGGGACCCAGGCCGTCCCTCTCCACCTGGTCCCAGCCCACGACCCTATTGAGGAGCCATACTGGCAGATTCCTGCCCACCAAACTCCTAGTCTGCCGCCCTGGCCCACTTCCTGCTTAAACTCTCCTTCCGTTTGGGGCATGGTCCCCTCCAGTCCAAATGCTCAGGAGCTCAGAGCTCAAAATGAGCACAGCCCCGCAGGGCCTGCCGGTTCTCCACAGGAGAGTCACAGGAGACAGTGCCTGTGAGCCTTACCAGCATAGAATCATAGAATATCAGGGTTGGAAGGGACCTCAGGAGGTCATCTAGTCCAACCCCCTGCTCAAAGCAGGACCAATTCCCAACTAAATCATCCCAGCCAGGGCTTTGTCAAGCCGGGCCCTAAAAACCTCCAAGGAAGGAGACTCCACCACCTCCCTAGGTAACACATTCCAGTGCTTCACCACCCTCCTAGTGAAATAGTGTTTCCTAATATCCAACCTAGACCTCCCCCACTGCAACTTGACACCATTGCTCCTTGTTCTGTCATCTGCCACCATTGAGAACAGCCAAGTTCCATCCTCTTTGGAACCCCCCTTCAGGTAGTTGTAGGCTGCTATAAAATCCCCCCTCATTCTTCTCTTCTGCAGACTAAACAATCCCAGTTCCCTCAGCCTCTCCTCATAAGTCATGCGCTCCAGACCCCTAATCATTTTTGTTGCCCTCCGCTGGACTCTTTCCAATTTTTCCACATCCTTCTTGTAGTGTGGGGCCCAAAACTGGACACAGTACTCCAGATGAGGCCTCACCAATGTCGAATAAAGGGGAACGATCACGTCCCTCGATCTGCTGGCAATGCCCCTACTTATACAGCCCAAAATGCCGTTAGCCTTCTTGGCAACAAGAGCACACTGTTGACTCATATCCAGCTTCTCGTCCACTGTGACCCCTAGGTCCTTTTCTGCAGAACTGCTACCTAGCCATTCGGTCCCTAGTCTGTAGCTGTGCATGGGATTCTTCCGTCCTAAGTGCAGGACTCTGCACTTGTCCTTGTTGAACCTCATCAGGTTTCTTTTGGCCCAATCCTCTAATTTGTCTAGGTCCCTCTGTATCCGATCCCTACCCTCTAGTGTATCTACCACGCCTCCTAGTTTAGTGTCATCGGCAAACTTGCTGAGAGTGCAGTCCACTCCATCCTCCAGATCATTAATAAAGATATTAAACAAAACCGGCCCCAGGACCGACCCTTGGGGCACTCCGCTTGAAACTGGCTGCCAACTAGACATGGAGCCATTGATCACTACCCGTTGAGCCCGACGATCTAGCCAGCTTTCTATCCAACATACAGTCCATTCATCCAGTCCGTACTTCTTTAACTTGGCAGCAAGAATACTGTGGGAGACCGTATCAAAGGCTTTGCTAAAGTCAAGGAATAACACATCCACTGCTTTCCCCTCATCCACAGAGCCAGTTATCTCATCATAGAAGGCAATTAGGTTAGTCAGGCACGACTTCCCCTTGGTGAATCCATGCTGACTGTTCCTGATCACTTTCCTCTCCTCTAAGTGTTTCATAATTGATTCCTTGAGGACCTGCTCCATGATTTTTCCAGGGACTGAGGTGAGGCTGACTGGCCTGTAGTTCCCCGGATCCTCCTTCTTCCCTTTTTTAAAGATGGGCACTACATTAGCCTTTTTCCAGTCATCCGGGACCTCCCCCGATCGCCATGAGTTTTCAAAAATAATGGCTAATGGCTCTGCAATCTCATCCGCCAACTCCTTTAGCACCCTCGGATGCAGCGCATCCGGCCCCATGGACTTGTGCATGTCCAGTTTTTCTAAATAGTCCCGAACCACTTCTTTCTCCACAGAGGGCTGGTCACCTTCTCCCCATATTGTGCTGCCCAGTGCAGCAGTCTGGGAGCTGACCTTGTTTGTGAAGACAGAGGCAAAAAAACCATTGAGTACATTAGCTTTTTCCACATCCTCAGTCACTAGGTCGCCTCCCTCATTCAGTAAGGGGCCCACAGTTTCCTTGACTTTCTTCTTGTTGCTAACATACCTGAAGAAACCCTTCTTGTTACTCTTAACATCTCTTGCTAGCTGCAACTCCAAGTGTGATTTGGCCTTCCTGATTTCACTCCTGCATGCCTGAGCAATATTTTTATACTCCTCCCTGGTCATTTGTCCAATCTTCCACTTCTTGTAAGCTTCTTTTTTGCGTTTAAGATCAGCAAGGATTTCACTGTTTAGCCAAGCTGGTCGCCTGCCATATTTACTATTCTTTCTACACATCGGGATGGTTTGTTCCTGCAACCACAATAAGGATTCTTTAAAATACAGCCAGCTCTCCTGGACCCCTTTGCCCTTCATGTTATTCTCCCAGGGGATCCTGCCCATCTGTTCCCTGAGAGAGTCAAAGTCTGCTTTTCTGAAGTCCAGGGTCCGTATTCTGCTGCTCTCCTTTCTTCCTTGTGTCAGGATCCTGAACTCGACCATCTCATGGTCACTGCCTCCCAGGTTTCCATCCACTTTTGCTTCCCCTACTAATTCTTCCCTGTTTGTGAGCAGCAGGTCAAGAAAAGCTCTGCCCCCAGTTGGTTCCTCCAGCACTTGCACCAGGAAATTGTCCCCTACACTTTCCAAAAACTTCCTGGATTGTCTGTGCACCGCTGTATTGCTCTCCCAGCAGATATCAGGGTGATTAAAGTCTCCCATGAGAACCAGGGCCTGCGATCTAGCAACTTCTGCTAGTTGCCAGAAGAAAGCCTCGTCCACCTCATCCCCCTGGTCTGGTGGTCTATAGCAGACTCCGACCACGACATCACCCTTGTTGCTCACACTTCTCAACTTTATCCAGAGACACTCAGGTTTTTCTGCAGTTTCATACCGGAGCTCTGAGCAGTCATACTCCTCTCTTACATACAACGCAACTCCCCCACCTTTTCTGCCCTGCCTGTCCTTCCTGAACAGTTTATATCCATCCATGATAGTACTCCAGTCATGTGAGTTATCCCACCAAGTCTCTGTTATTCTAATCGCATCATAGTTCCCTGACTGTGCCAGGACTTCCAGTTCTCCCTGCTTGTTTCCCAGGCTTCTTGCATTTGTGTATAGGCACTTAAGATAACTCATCGATCGTCCCTCTTTCTCAGTATGAGACAGGAGTCCTCCCCTCTTGCGCTCTCCTGCTTGTGCTTCCTCCCAGGATCCCATTTCCCCACTTACCTCAGGGCTTTGGTCTCCTTCCCCCGGTGAACCTAGTTTAAAGCCCTCCTCACTAGGTTAGCCAGCCTGCTGGCGAAGATGCTCTTCCCTCTCTTCGTTAGGTGGAGCCCGTCCCTGCCCAGCACTCCTCCTTCTTGGAACACCATCCCATGGTCGAAGAATCCAAAGCCTTCTCTCCGACACCACCTGCGTAGCCATTCGTTGACTTCCACGATTCGACGGTCTCTACCCAGGCCTTTTCCTTGCACAGGGAGGATGGACGAGAACACCACTTGCGCCTCAAACTCCTTTATCCTTCTTCCCAGAGCCACGTAGTCTGCAGTGATCCGCTCAAGGTCATTCTTGGCAGTATCATTGGTGCCCATGTGGAGAAGCAGGAAGGGGTAGCGATCCGAGGGCTTGATGAGTCTCGGCAGTCTCTCCGTCACATCGTGTATCCTAGCTCCTGGCAAGCAGCAGACCTCTCGGTTTTCCCGGTCGGGGCGGCAGATAGATGATTCAGTCCCCCTGAGGAGGGAGTCCCCGACCACCACCACCCTCCTCCTCCTCTTGGGAGTGGTGGTCGTGGAACCCCCATCCCTAGGACAGTGCATCTTTTGCCTTCCAATCGGTGGAGCACCTTGGTCCCATCTCAGACTTAACCCTCCCTCTGGCTTCCAGAAGAAGGGCTTGTCTTCCCTCCAGCCTAGGGTGACCAGATGTCCCGATTTTATAGGGACAGTCCCAATTTTGGGGTCTTTTTCTTATATAGGCTCCTATTACCCACCAGCCCCGTCCTGATTTTTCACACTTGTTGTCTGGTCACCCTACTCCAGCCAGGGCTTCTGAGCTCCTTTTAACCTCTCCTCCAGCCAGAGCATACGCTGCAGGCCTGGAGGGGCAGAGTTACCTCGGCCCCGTATTGCCCTTTTGCCCTTTTATCCCTTTGGGACCAGTGTGGGGTTTGTACAGCCCATCACAGGGGGTCCTAAGAACACATCAGTATTCCACACAACCGCTAAGCACCCATGTTGTATTGAACTGCCTAGTGAGTACGTGTGTTACTGCCCCGGTCTGGAGTTCAACTCTAACTGCATGGCCTCTTACCACTGAATGCAGCTTTTCCTCCAGCTCTCCTGGCAGGGGTCCTGCGCTTGGGAGTAGGTGGGGCTGATTCCTGTTCCTGCTTCCACTGTTTGGTTTGGAGGGACCAAATCAGTATCCACTAGGTTGACAACAACAACCACAAAATCCTAGGTGGCTTTGCATTTTTTCACCTCACTCTATAGCGGTAACAACAAAGGATTGTCCTATGTCGCGCAGTATAGTAATGATCACTAAGCAAGGAAGTCCAGTGTTTCAGGGAGCACAGTGCGGATGAGGTGTTTGCTCCATTCCCTCCCTCTGCGTGCTCACCTCAGCCTCACTCCACCTGTCCCCTTCTGCTTCCTCCTTTCCCACCCTGCCCTGTCTCCCTCCACCCCCCCTTCAATGCCCCTCTCCTTCCCTTCATGTTTTCATTTAGCTAACTCCCTCCTAACTAAACCCCACTCAAACCATTACAAAAATATTGTGGCACTAACCTGCCATTTGCTGCCATTGCACTGTTCACTCTGCTTGTATGTTTGGTCCTTCCCCTTCCCTGTATCTAGAGTCTACAGAGACTGTGAGCACTATGGAGCAGGGACTGTCTCTTGCTCCATGTCTGTACAATGCATAGCACAATGAATAACTCTCTAAGCACCACTGTCATACACATATTACAGAATAACAAATACAGTATATATTACACCGTGTTCTTGGCTGCTTCATTCTCAGTTAAGGAACAATGCTGCAACTTCCAGGTTTTGGCCTTAATGCTTGCATCTGTATCAGCCACAGCTGAAAGGCATCGTCACTATCGTCACTGATACTCAGCGTTAGGGCTACCATACGTCCGGATTTTCCCGGACATGTCCGGCTTTTCGCTCTTTAAATAGCCGTCCGGGGGGGATTTCTAAAAATCTAAAAATGTCCGGGATTTCCCCCTGGTCGGCTATTTATTGACCGAAAAGCGACTGACAGGGTGGCCGAGCGCCGCTCACATTGGGGCCTCGGCAGCCAAAGCCCCTTCCCGGCTCCCCCCATCCCCTGCAGCCTTAGCACGCCGCCCGGCAGCGCTGGGGGGCGGGGCTGTGCGCCTGTGAGGGAACGCGGCGGTGGGGCTGGCAGCGGCGGCCAGAGCCCCTCCCCCGCTTCCCCCCTCCTCCACAGCCTCAGCACGCCGCTCGGCAGCGCTCGGGCGGGGCGGGGCGCTCTTTGGGGCGTGGAGCCAGACACCTGCTCTAAGCCGAGCGGCACGGTAAGGGGGCCGGGGAGTTGGAGAAGGGGGGCAGTCAAGGGACAGGGAGTGGGGGGGTGGTTGGATGGGTCAGGGGTTCTGGGGGGGCTGTCAGGGGGCGGGAAGTGGGAGGGAGTGGCTAGGGGGCGGGGCTACCCGGCAATGGAATGTCCTCTTTTTTGAAAGTTCAGATATGGTAACCCTACTGAGAGTGGCATGTAGCTGGCTGGGTGGGAAGGAAGAAATGCAAGTCACTGACTTACCTTTCATTAACAGTGCTGAACTCTAAGCAGAGTCAGGCTTTAAGCCATCTTCTAGGACATATGTTAATACAGTCTCTTTAACATGCGATGCACACAACAGGTTCCATTCATAAATCTAATTGCATTCTGTCAGCATCACAGGGCTAGCTTCAGATGTGGTATAAGCAATTGATGTCAAATCAAACTGCACTTTTTTACACCAGGTCTGAGCTTAGCCCACCGATGTGGCAAGTCCTAAAAATCAGAGACTCAATGAAGAAGAGAAATCCCTCCACCCACTCCTTCCTATTTCAACAAGCTGGGGTGTTTTTTTTTTCCATTTATGACCAAATAATCTTTTAATAAAAATGCTGAATGAGGCTGGCTAACCCCAAAGTTTGAATGTAGACCTTATGGTTTACAAGCCCGCATGACAACAGTCAAAACAGAACTCCGCCTGTCAGTACATAAAGTCGTAAGGGTGTCTGCAGTGTTAAGAATCAGACAGCATCAGACAGATGGGTCTCTAGAAAGCTTGAAACAAGCAGACCTCAAGTCACCTCGAGCCTATAAAACCACTTCCTGGCTTTAGTCGAAGGTAGAGAGAGTTCCATAAATAAAGCAAAGTGACCAACAAACAGAGGCCTGGTAAGAAAGGAGTAAACCCCCCTCCTTTTTCATGTGGGAAACAGTCTACTCCCTAACAGGCCTAGGAGGGCTGGAGTTGAACCAGAGGAAATGTGCATTGCACTGTGGGAATGAAAAGGTAGCCTTCAAAGAGGGGGGGGGGGAATGGCAGGAGTTTGAGAAAGAAGAGAGCTATTGTTGTTGCTTTCTTGCTAATTTCTGTTTTATAGAGAAGGCCTGAACATTTGCTTTTTTCCACGCAACTCCTGGCTCCCCCAAAGTTTTGTTTCTGCATTTCTAGATATGTCATAATAGGCAGTGTGGGGTTTCCTTGGTTTTGCTGGGAGTCTCAAGTGTGCATTCAGAGCTTTCTGTGCCCTTAACTGAAGGGTTAGGGGTATGTTCAGGCTTTAGCACACAAACTTTTCATAGAATATCAGGGTTGGAAGGGACCTCAGGAGGTTATCTAGTCCCCTGCTCAAAGCAGGACCAATCCCCAGACAGATTTTTGCCCCAGATCCCTAAATGGCTCCCTTAAGGATTGAACTCACAACCCTCGCTTCTCAGGTCCCATGTGGTCCCTTTGTCCCTTTCCAGTTGTGTGCCCCAGCACTGGAGAATCCCCAGGTGGGGTAGATCTCACGTAGCTCACTCCACACCGCTCCCCTGCCAGTCCCCAGCACAGGAAGCAGGTGTGCGCTGGGCAGAAGAAGGGGGGCGTATACACTCCTGCACTCCAGTGATCCCCCACTGACAGAATGGCCCTTTGGGGCTCTTGGCAGCTGGGTGCGATTTAAAGCATCTCTGCGCCATCCTCCCCTTTCCCGCTGCTCGGCCAGACCCATGAATCAGGCCCAAAGAGTCTGAATAAAAATCCCTTTCCCCTCGATTCGTCAGGTTTATTTGCATGGCAGCTCTGATGACATAATCTAACGAGGTCTCCAGTCATTCATAGGGGCTTTCAGGAAAGACAGGGGAGACATGAACTGAATTTTTAATGTACAAAATAAGCAACAAACAGAAGAGTAAAAAAACCAAACCAAACCCACCTTTCCGGGCTGCATAAAGGAGCAAAACAGGCCCAGACTCAGTTTTGGCCCTGGTCACTGTTAGAACCCAATTCAGCACATGTTCTGCTCCCATCTCAGTGGATCTGTCAACTATGCTCTGTCATTTTCCTCCCCAGGTCTGATCCTAAGCAACGGACCCACACTGAGCAGCGAGGTCAGATATGGTCAGGGTGGAGCAGCTAGGGCACAGCTCCCAGCTGATGGAAAAACATCTCCTCTAAGCAAATTGGCTTGCTGGTTCTCCAGTGGATCCACACCCACTGGAAAACAGGACTTCCAGGCAACCAAGCACTTGGAGGGTGTGTGTGTGTGTGTGAGTGGAAGTAGTTGCATTTAAAGAAAAGAAACCTGCTTATACCAGAACAGAAACGTTTGCCCCAGTGGAGAGGAATGGCGAGGTTAGTGTCAGTTCAGATAGCTTGGGCTGCTGGAGGTTAGGCTGGAGAAAGGCTTGGATTTCAGCACCCTTTCTGCAACGCTGCAGCTATAACAACATTCCTCTGCTCCCGACTTCCTTTCAGCACGACTGGAGTTTAAACCGTCTGCTTTTTCAAAGCTGCCCTTCCCCAGTTTCTCTCGCAGCTTCTTTTCCATGAAAAATAAGACGTGTGTGATGAAGGGGGGTGGAAACAAAGAAATCCAAGTGATTGCTCTGCAGGCAGGTGAGCCGCTTAGAAAGCTGAAGTACGTATTTGGAGGTCTCTCCAGACTGGCACCCATGGCTGAGGTTTAAATTTTAACTTTCGTAGAGAGTTGGACTGGAAAGTTGTTTCCCTTGGGCAGCTTGCTAGGGTCAGGAACAGGACTTACTGTCCTTAACTATTAGGTCAACAGGAGAGGGAGCATCCTAGAGGTGACAGTGTCAGCCAAAGAGGGACATTGGCTAAGGTCCACCCCATGAGCTGGAGACATGCCAGATAACAACAGGGGCAAAAACAGAACATTGAGAACAGAATGGGAGAAAGTAATTTGTCTCGGCAAGGTATTGTTCTCCATTAATCTCATTAGTGTAAATGAGAGAGATGATAATGAGCTTAGTCAATTACCTGAACCCTGGAAAGAGTAAGATCTACTGAAGGAAATGTAAGGAAGAGTGTTAGGGGGCTTATTCCTTCACCCTCTTACTTCCCTGGTCCTTCTCGCATGAACAGAGAGCAACAATACCCGAAGTCCAAAGGCGCAAACAATTCGATGTTTATTGGGGTGAACTTTTAGCAAGCATGATTCCAGTTTCCTTCCTCAGTGTCCCCCTTCCCAGCTCTGACACCACAGAGCCATCCCTGTTCCCATTCCCCCCTTAGCAAAACATGATTCCAATTTCCCCACCCCCATTCCCTGTTCCCATTTCCCCTTAGCAAAACATGATTCCAATTTCCCCACCCCCATTCCCTGTTCCCATTCCCCCCTTAGCAAAACATGATTCCAATTTCCCCACCCCCATTCCCTGTTCCCATTCCCCCCTTAGCAAAACATGATTCCAATTTCCCCACCCCCATTCCCTGTTTCCATTTCCCCCCTTACTTCCTGATTGACTGCAGACTATATAGTAAAACTTGAGTTCTGCTTAGCTATACCTTAACCAATTATTTTACTGAAATGTAACTAACCAATTCTAACATACTGTAACATGGTTATTTAACCAATTATACTTTACCACCTTAATTGGTTTACACCCAACAAAATTAATTATACAGCAGACAGAAACAATTACAGAACCAGACAGAGACCATGCAAATAAACATACAAAACAATACAGAAGCGAGGATTTTACATCCCAGCTATTGATAAGTGAGTTCTTGCCAGACAGAATGCTATTAAACTAAGTTTCCTTTTACATCTTCTAGGCTCTTTCCTTTTTCTGGAGGTGATAGAAATACAATTCTGTCCTGATATTCCTAACAGCCCAATAGCACCTTATTTTCATGTGACTAGTTTGGAATGTGAGGATGTGACCGTTCACTTCTTAGCTTATGGCTGCCTCTGCTGCTTAGCCAAAAGCCTTACTTAGCCTAAGAACAGAGCCTCAGACTGTCCCTTACACATACAGAGAGTGATTTTGGATTCTCTCTTTTATACCTCTATAACTAGCTAAGTGATAAGAATACACCTAAATTTTTAAAGACAGGCCTGAATATCTATATCCTAACACTCCACCCCTTTTTTTTCTTTTTCTTTTGGGATCCTCCTGCCCAGGTATCCCTGGAAAAGCATAGGACATATGGCAACACATTTCCTGATAGGGCCAGGCATTAAGGTGGAAGGTGTCGATATTTTATTTGTTTCACTGCCCTTTGTGTAGTACAGCGCCCTGCACCTTCTCTCGTACGGGCATACCACACCTATTTTAATTAGTGTTTCAGACTTTTTATTATAGTGGGCCCGAGAAGGTTGGGTCCGGGTTGTCTTGCACACTGCGGGGTGAAGAGAGCTTACTACATTACTTATAGGTTATTTTCATATGCAACGTAACACAAGTACAGTTAACAATACACAATTTACAGCAACACCGAGTCCTGACCACTGCAGTATGGTTCAACATCCGAGCCACCACCAAAACACTGCCTCTCCTCCTTCGACAGGGTCAAGATCTTAATGTGTCCATTTGCTGGCAGTTGCAACAAGCTGCACTTCAGTCCACTTGTGAAAGGTTTGAAGTAAGGGCAGCATTATGGGAAGCTGCCAGTAATCTTTCAAGTTTGGTGCTGTTTCAGCAAGGGCTGCTGAAGGGTTGTAAAGTAGTTAAGGGTGGTTAAAGCTAATTTGGCACAACAGGGTTTAGAGTCAGAAGCAAAGTTAACAGACCACCTTTAAAGACAGGCCTGAATATCGATATCCTAACAAAGAGAAGGAAGAAATGTGATTCAGTGACTTGCCTGTGGCAGGCTTGAACTCTGGGCAGTAAAATGACTGTGTACCATAAGCATAAACACTGGGAAAGTTTTAATATATCCCTTTTTCTGCCTGCTATCCTCAACCAAAAACTCAGATCTGAGCACCACAAGATAAGGGATTTTAGAATCCAAACCTGGACGCAGAGCCACTGTGGTCTAGCCCAGGGAAATGGACTGGAGCCTGGCCACTTAAAAGTTAGGTCGACATCGCTACTGTCACTTGGGGAGGTGGAATTCCTGTACCGATGGAAAACCCCTTTTCGTCACCGTAGGAAGTGTCTACACAGCGGTGCTATAGCTGTGCTGCTCTACTGCCATGTAGACATAACCTGGGACTCAGCAGATAATGGCTCAGACACAGGGGTCCCAGAGGGTAAGTCATTTAAACTACCGTGACTCTTAGTTTTCCCAATTTTAAAATGGGGCACATGCTCCCTGTTTTACAGAGGTGTTGCGGTGAGGGTGAAAAGTCCATTAGTGACAGTGAAGTGGGCCATAGGCGTGAATATGAACAGCCTACAGGGCAAACCAAATGCCTAGCTCTGACTACCTGTTAGCCTTGGATCTTCATTCTGTTGGTGCTGTACGTACACACACACACACACACACACACACACACACAGATAGTCCCTGCCCTGGGAAGAGCTCGCAACTTAAACAGACAAAGCAGACAAAAAGGGGGAGCAAGGGAGTAGCAGTATCCCTGTTTTACAAACGCGGAGCTCAGACATCAGGAGCAGGGCTGGCTCCAGGCACCAGCTTGTCAAGCAGGTGCTTGGGGCGGCCGCTCCGGAGAGGGGCGGCACGTCCAGGTATTCGGCGGCAATTCGGCGGACGGTCCCTCACTCCTGCTCGGAGCGAAGGACCTCCCGCCGAATTGCCGCTGCAGATCGCGATCGCGATCACGATCACGGCTTTTTTTTTTTTTTTTGCAGGGGGGGCTGCTTGGGGCGGCCAAAACCCTGGAGCCAGCCCTGATCAGGAGATTAAGTAGCATGTCCAAGGTCACATAACTGATTAACTGATTTGTATACGCCAACCGTTTCCCCCAGAAGTATCCATTTGACAGATGTCAGCTGTCTTCAAAAGCAAACTGAAGTGAACTCTGCATTGTTCTATACTGGGGCACACTGAATGGCAATGATTTGATAAGGGAGATAGAACTGTCTTGACACAACAAGAAAAAGCACTTATATTTGTCTCAGATTTTAAAAGAATTCTGCCCAAAGAGGTGGCCAGGTTCCAAGCTGTTCCCTGCCTGATATTTCAGCCATGCTCCCATACTAAATTGCAGCTCTCTGAGTGCAATGTATCTCTAACTTTTTCCATTGACACTCTTCATATTTTATAGTTGTCAGCCAGTGATGTTTCTATTACCCTGCATATAACCCCATCTTCAAGGTGTCTCATCACAACCATTATCCTTCTAGCTAAGGAAGGCAGAACTTCCTTCAAGCCTCATTGAGGCTTCTTCTTGATTGGTACGAGAGCATAATCTTGAACAACTTCCTGCAGAGGGGGAGTGCTCCAGGTCCACATCATTCTTTGGGCCTACCCACCTGGGGAGAGACAGACCAGGCCCAGAAGCTGGGATAAAGGGCCAAAATCAATTTCCTTTGCACACATCTGTAAGAGGTTTCATTTCTTAGGGCTAAGTGGTAGCTTCTTGTCATTGTCCCGCCATGCAGGGGGAGCACACCACACGTTAGACTTCTTCATGGAGCGCAGCATGCTCCCCACTCTGAACCACTGCAAACTGGGAGCAGGACCCCACCTCCTCCAACTTTGGGCTATCTGTCTCCCAGGATGCTAATAGTTATATTTAGCATTTATACTGAGCTTTATATGTTCAGAGCACTGTACAGACAGTAGTTAATTTTCACATAGGGTTGTCAATTTTGGTTGGACGTATTCCTGGAGGTTTCATTGCATGACATAATCTTTAATTAAAGATTACCCTTTAATTCCTGGAGATTCCAGGACAATCCTGGAGGGTTGGCAAACCTATTTTCACGACACCCCCATCTGGGTACATAGCATTGTCCCCACTGTAGAGATAGGGTGTCAGAAAGGCGAAGTGACTGATCCAAGACAACACAGCTAGTCAGTGACAGGCCAAGAATTCTCCATTCACTTGGAGAGGGGAGGAGACATTGGCAAGCTAAGGAGTCCAACCCAAACCAGAGAAGAGGGACATGAGGTAACTCTTATGAGGCACCACAGCAGCTTTTTCCCAATAGAAATATTTCCATTTTCGGATGTTCCATTTTTAACAAATAATAGGCGTTTTCCAAGGAAAGAAGAAACTTTTTGCAAAAAATGGTGTTTAGCTGAAAACCTGTTGGAAAACAGTTTTGACAGAAAAATTTCAACCAGCCCCACCAGTTCCTGGGCTCTGCAGGGACACAAAAGTGAGAGGATTCCATGTGTCCACCCCATCCTCCAGGTAGCAACGCCAGGGCCCAGCCACAGCCTGTGCCTTATCAATGGTGACCTTTCCAATATTACCTTCTGCGCCCACTTTCAAAGAGCCACCTTGGGATGCAAACACCTTGACAGCTGTAATTGTCATGGTCTGGGTGATTTTAAAGGCATTTAAGGTCAAATGGAGCGGAAGACAAGAAGCAGAGGATGTTAACAGAGAGTGTAATTTAAGGGTGGATTGTGGGTGTTATTAAGCCAAATGCTCTTGAGCCAATGGAATTATTCCAGCAAAGAATTTGGCTCCCTGTGTGCCTTTGTCTATTCCATCAGCTATCTTCAAGCTTTGTTCCATTCCTCATTCTACAGGGCTGTGTTTAACTAGTTAAAGACTCTGAGGCTTTTTTAAAAATACATACAAAGTAACATCATTAGATTTTAGAAAGTTCACACTCTGGCCCTGGTCCAGCACAGCATTGAAGCACGCGCTTGACTTTAAGTTCATTGCCATCATTTTACTTAAAGTTAAGCATGCACTTAAGTGTTTGTCATGGTCAGGGCCTGGATACTCAGTGCCTTGCATGAGTAAGACCTTACATCACTGAAAAATATAGCATGAACATACTGACGGATAGCAAATCCAGAGTTCATCTGCCCCCAATTATGAATATAGAATGCATTATTAGTTCCTTCCTTGCTGGCTATTATTCTGTGTGTTTTTAAGACAGTGAATTCCTCTCTTTGCACACTGTCATCAAATGGTTAAATGTGCCTGTTTAACTAGATAATAAGCTACTGGCACATAGTATATATTTAAAACCTCTTCAAAGAAACCTAGTGTAAACAAGATCAAACCAATATGATTGTCTGAGTAATTTTATGCAATACACATGCCTATTTAAGGAATTGCAAAGCAAACCTGCAGTTTTATGTGCCCTTCCAGAGATTAAATTTCTGTAGAAAAATAAAGTGCTGATTGCTTAATTATTCCCTCTTTGAACTCCCTATAAGATAATAACAATGACAAATATCTCAACAGAACTTCCTGGTTAAATATGAAAAGATTGTTTACAGTTAGTGTCTGCCCCGGGATTGGTGAAGATAGACCCTGTTCCCCCATATTGCCCTGCAACATTTCAACTAAGACACAATGATACATGCAAACATGAACAGATCATTTGTATTTCCAATCTGAGCCAAAATATTTCACATGTGCAAGGCGGTGAGTTAGAGAAAGAACAGCTCAGCCATATAAAGAAGTGGTATCTATTAAAAACAAAACAGCCAGGTTAGGAAAAGTTCAGTCATTTGACCAAATGGTCAAGTTTAACAAGACACAATTAAAGCTAATTTAGCTCCCATCCTATGAAGTTCATAAACCCACACATGGGAGCGCTCAGCTGGGGAGGAGGACACAAAGTTAGCTATAAATCCATAGATTTTCATATGTTTTCTATTAGCATTTGTATTTACTAGCAAAGATGCCATATTCTGTTGGAACAAGTATTTTTCCGCCCTCGCAACTCATCAGAACTTCAGACGTGATGCTGGAGTGAAGGAATAATGCTGAATCTGTGAAACCTCCTATACTCTTTACGTACCTCTTTGATACCAAAACTTTGTAGGTTCTCCCGGATTTTCTTCGTGATTGTGAATAAGGCCCTGAATTCTCATGAGCGCCTTCCTGTTTGCCACTCGGGCTTTGTAGTCACCATAAAAGCAGCAATTTCAAATGCAAATTTCCAGAGACCTGCAGGAAGAAATACATCGGCATAAGAATGATATAAAATTCTACTCTGTATGTGCTACTGATTGGGGGAAGGGCTGTCTTTTTCTTCTGTATTTGTACAGCATCTAGCACAACAGGGGCCTGATCCATGACCAGGTATATGCTCTGGTAATAGAAATAATAAAATAATAAATGAATGCAGACCTGGTGTTTTTCAAACAGGATTGAGGCCTGATTCCAAGAAATATGAACAACATATGTTTAGGTCCCTTTCTTCCTGTTATCTTCCTTTGGCCGGAGGAACCGATGGCAAGAATTTTAAAGGTATTTAGGTGCCTACCTCCCATTGGATGTCAGGTGCCTCAATATCTTTAAAAATCTGAGCCTGAGTTACTAGAGTTTATTGCCTTGTGTAATCCCACTCGTTTTCAGCTGGAAAATCTCTTGTGGCTTCTTCTCTGTGTTGCTTAGCTGTGCTATCCATATTTAAATTTTAATCTTTCCTTATGATAAGTCATTCACGTCAGCCCACTAATAATTGTTGTTACTTTTCTCTGGAATCCCTATAATTTGTCAATATCTTGCTGGTAATGAGGGGCTCAGAACTGAATGCATGTTGCAAAAAGTCATAAAGAAGAGGGATTGTTACCGACCTGTCTTATGACACAATACCTCAGGGCACACAGCCCAAAATTCCATTGGTGGTTATCGTTGTTATTATGTGTATTACGGTAGCAGCTAGGAAACCCAGGGAAGGATCAGGGTCTGGGCAGAAAAATATCAAACAAAGGAACCCTCTCCCCATAGCATTTACTGTACAGGGGTATGTCTGCCTAGAGTCTATGCTCCTGTTTTAACTAACACAGCAATAAATGCTATTTGTGATTTATCCTATGCTTCAGCTTTGGGCAAACCACAACTGTTTGTGTCGGGAGCAAACGTTTGTGGAGTGTCCAGACTAATATTTACAAGGCAGGTGAGTGAAGTTAATTGTCCATCAGTCAAAAAGAAGAGCCCAGACTCTAGTCTGGACACATGCTCCATGTCACACAGGACACGGCAGGTGGACAAAATAGAGAACTGTGGAGAACATGGGTGGGAGGATGAAATAACAAAAGCAGAGAAATGGGTGTCTCAGTTTCCCACTTGCTTAACCAAGACTAGAAAGTCTTTGGGTTTTTTTTCCCCACAGACAGTCGTTTTCATTCATCTTCTTTGCTCCCACATCCCGTTATAAACTTGTGTCTAATTTGTGGTTCACTATCATGTTTAAGTCTCTTCCAGCATGAGTGCTCTGCAGCTTTCTGCCTCTGGTTGACTGTGATTATTTTTATGTGCTAGCTTTTTTCAGTGGTCATTTCTGCCCATCTCGCTGACTTCTCTAGGTCCCTTTGTGCTATTTCTCTGCCATCCCAGGTGTTCTCACCTTCTCCCACTTTAGTAGCACCTGCACATTTCATTATTCCCTCTAACTTGCTGGTTTCATAGCAGCATTAAATGAAACCAGCCCTCATGCAGATTCCTGCTCTAAACCACTAGAGACTGCCCCAAATCTCTATTTTACCACGTACCATAATCCTCTGCTTACAACCCTTTGGCTAGTTCCCTGCGCACAGGACAATGTTCATATCCAAGCTGATTTAATTTACTTTTGAGAGTCTGATTCCATGAGAACCCATATAATCCGACTCCACCGATGACAGAAAAATAAAGACATGGGAGAGCCACAGGGCTGCAGTACAAGGGAGTCCCCTCATTCCAGTGTCTTGTGTCAGGGCAAATATCTCCACTGGGGAAAAAACATGTTCACAGTATTGGCCACAGTTCAGCAAAGCATGTGCTTATGTTGGCTTCAAGTTAAGCACATGTTTAACTTGCTGACTCAGAAGATGCTGACAGAACAAGGAGTAATGGTCTCAAGTTGCAATGGGGGAGGTCTAGGTTGGATATTAGGAAAAACTTTTTCACTAGGAGGGTGGTGAAGCACTGGAATGGGTTACCTAGGGAGGTGGTGGAATCTCCTTCCTTAGAGGTTTTTAAGGTCAGGCTTGACAAAGCCCTGGCTGGGATGATTTAGTTGGGGATTGGTCCTGCTTTGAGCAGGGGGTTGGACTAGATGACTTCCTGAGGTCCCTTCCAACCCTGACATTCTATGATCTCAATGACCCAGCTGATCAGAATGGAGCCTTATCATCCGGCCCTGTTCCTTAAAGCCATGGTGGCAAACATGTAGGCTTGCTCGCTTTCTCCAGCACAGAGAGAGAGAGATGGCTTCTGGAGGATGAGGGGAGTGGGAGGTGTCATCATCTAGAGCTCTGGCAGAGTTTTTCAAAGCACTGAAGGCAGCATATGAACAGCTGTGAAAGAGGGGCCATCCAGCTGCTGATGCTGCTGGCACAGCTTCTTATTTTCACATGCTGTGATTTGTTCAGATCTGATCCTGTGACTGCTTGTCTTTTTCACCAATACTTTAGTGCACACAGTGGGCTAAATCCACCTCTGGGGTAAATCCATTATATCCAGTGGAATTACATCAGGCCTATTATCATTAGGTACGACTTGGAAGTGTTGCTGCTGCTGCTAATTTCTTATTTAGCAGCAGTGTGATGTCCTCCCTCGTAATCCCATGACTGCCCGGGTGCAGGTCTGGCTGGCTAGTGATCTGGCCCACAACTAGTTTAAGGAATGGGCCAGGAGGTCCGTGTAACCCCCTGTTTCTGCTGGTGGCAGAGCTAACGAATTATACAATGGCATTTTGTCACTAGCTGTGTCCAGGAGAAGTAAAGCCTTACAGACCCCTAAGAGACAGCTGCTGATCAATATCAATATTAATCTGGGGCCCAGCGGCTCTCTCCCCAATGGGGAAGGGATAGCTCAGTGGTTTGAGCATTGGCCTGCTAAACCCAGGGTTGTGAGTTCAATCCTTGAGGGGACCACTTAGAGAGCGGGGGCAAAAATAAGTACTTGATCCTGCTAGTAAAGGCAGGGGGCTGGACTCAATGACCTTTCAAGGTCCCTTCCAGTTCTAGGAGATAGGATATCTCTATTAGATCATTGTGTTGGGTGCTGTATAAACATCTAGTAAGGGGCAGTCCATGCCCCACAGAGGCAGACTGCTGCACCCACATGAAGCCCCACTGAAGCCAATTGCAGTCAATGGAATTACACTCAGGTAATGGGGTCCTCCCACGTGGAACAGGTTGTAGGCTTGGGCCTAGAGTAAGTCAGGGTATAACAGGCCAGATCCTCTGCTGCTAGCAAGCAGCCTAGCTCCATTGGTGTGAAAAGCCCCAAAGAGAGTAGGCTGCAGACAATGTTCTGCTGGGATTTCTTTCTGGAAAGGTGAGAATTGTCAGGAATCAGGGCCTGCAGCAGAGCCAGTCTCCAGCCACCCTAAGACGTGCCCCTGGCCTGCAGCAGACCAGCCCCTAGATGCAGCAGCAGCAGTTCAGTGGCTGCTCAAAGCATTTGCCCAAGGCTGTGTTAGCTCCTGAGCTTGTTTGTTCTTAGTCCTGCTTTGTCTCACTCCAGCCAATCTGGTTCAGACCCTGAGCTCTGATTTCTGACGGGCTGTGATCCTTGGCTCTGGCACTGGGCACCGATTCCTGGCTAACATCTCCCTAGGCCTGACTGCTGCTCCAACCACTAGCCATGAACTCCCATGGCAGAAACAATGGATATTAAAAATATCAATAAGCCCTGTTGGACATCTGCCCAGACCACAACGTCTTTGAAGCAACATCACTGGGGAAATAAATACCCTAGAAATCTCACGTCTTCTCCTTTTTATCAAAGTTCCTGAAAAGCTGGAGTCTCCAAAGCGCTTTAAAAAGAATATCCATGCACCCAAACATCAAAATGATGCAGTGATTCTCTGGGGTCGGTGTCCAAGATCAGGGGAAATGTCAGCACTCTTCCCATTTAAAAAGCAATTACATAGGTTGTTTTTTAAAAGTTCAAATATTCCTTTGCCAGCGATTACATCACTTTAAATAATTTCATTGTATTTATTTATTTAACAGAGACTGCTTTTTATTAACTGCTGCATAAAATGAGCTGGGAATAAACACCAATTAAAAATCAGATACAGAACCCAATATGAAACAAAACACCCAACAGATTTCACCCGATAAACTTTCACTTGTATGCTCCTTAACCCTGGAGATCTGCCCAGCTATGCCAATATTGCTACTTCCTTCAAAGTTCTGCCTAAGAATTTCCCTACCCCACCAAAACTGAACTGGGAACATGCCCAGAAACGGATGGGCTAGATCCGCAGCTGATGCTCAATCAATGGCACTATGCCAATTTAGCTGCGGATCTGGCCCACTATTTACTAATTTTCATCTCTCCCTTCTCCTGACTCCCTTGATTGCTCTAAGTTTCTTTGCAGGGAAGGTGTCTGATATCAACCACCACATGGATATTGGAACGAACAACAACAAAACACTACACAGCACATACAAGTCTCTTACCTTGAATTAAGCTGATAACTTAAAAAGATTGAAAATGTTACTTTGTTCTTTGCAAAAAAATTGTATTTTCACAAAGTCAACAGAAGTGGCTGGGACTCCTTTGAGGCACGCCCTCTCTCTGAACTCCCCCTGGAACAGGGCAGTTCAGCACCACTCCAACCTAGGCTAGTAATTTCATAGAATATCAGGGTTGGAAGAGACCTCAGGAAGTCATCTAGTCCAACCCCCTGCTCAAAGCAGGACCAATCACTAGACAGATTTTTGCCCCAGATCCCTAAATGGCCCCCTCAAGGATTGAACTCACAATGCTGGATGTAGCAGGCTAATGCCCAAACCACTGATTTATCCCTCCACAAGGAACAGCCTGAGAGGTGACACAGTCTAGTGGGTAGGGCACCGGACTATGACTCAGAAGACTGGGAGGCTATTCCTGGCTTTGGCACTGACCTGCTCTGTGACCTTGGGAGAGTCACTTCAACTCTATTTCTCCTCTTTGTTTGATTAGACTGTAAATACTACAGGTGGAATCCCAGTCTGGTTGAAGCCAAAGCAAAATTCCTCTTGAATTCGAGGGAGCTAGGCTTTCCCCCCCCCATGTGTTTGTGCAGTGCCTTGAACACTGCAATTCTGATCTTAGTTGGGACTTCCAGTTTCTACTGTAATATTACTACTAACCTGACATTTTATTGTTCCCTACATATTCATTGGCTGTCATTTTTACTGAGCTCATCACTATAATATCTAGGCACCAAATATATTTCCAAGAAATGCAATGTATATAATAAGAATTCCCAATTCTCATGTTGTAGCCATAGTGTCCATAGTTACGAAATGCATAAAGCCCAGCAAAACAATATATGTAGCCAGGATATATGCAACTTAATACGAGCAATCTCCATTCTGTTGTATTGTATTGCACATGGGAATCTGAAAAGGTTAATGTGACGTTTCATTCCATATTCTTTATGAAAATATGCTTATGATACGGATATGACATAACTGAGATATACTTTATGCAAAATGGCTCATGTGAGATATCATTGGAAAGGTTATGATTTACTGAATGTGATTATCCAATTTGTATCATTTCTGTATCTGAAGTTAGGAATATTGACTATGAATCTGTATTTCAAATGTGTTACTTTGGGTGTCACCCCCAACTAACCCTTCAGGTACAACAACGGAAAAGCCAGACAGGGCTAATGGGCCATTAGCAGAGACAATGGACTGTGAAAGAGCTTAGTCTTCCTGTGGACGCTGGAGACAGCTTACGAGTAATGGCTGCCACAGGCCTGCAGAGACGTGGGTCTGAGTCACCTGGGACTGGACCCAGCCCTTGGAATGCCAGTGTTCTTCCACTGGGAGACAAAGGGTTCCCGCCATACACAAGAGCTATATAAGGCAGGGGAGTGACACCATCTTGGTTCTCCTCTGCCTCCCCACTCAAATAGACACTGAAAATCACCTGGAAGCAAGAACAGAACTGTGGGGAGAAGGGTTGAGCCCGAGCTGGAAGGGCGTCTTACTTGTGAGCAATAATAATTGAGGTCTCAAGCTGGAGACGAGTGCAGCTGCCTTTCAAGACTTTCTGTCATCTGCCTGCAACAATACCTAGGGTGAGAAATTTACATTTTGTAACCCGTTTCTTTAGTGAATCAAACTTAGTTTGCCTGCTTTGTTTTATTTGCTTAGTAATCTGCGTTGTTCTGTTTGCTACCCCTTTAACCACTTAAATTCACCTTTTGTAGTTAATACAATTATTTCTTGTTTATAGTATAACCCCATTTGTGCAATTCATAATGGGGTGGGGGGGAGAGGCTGTGCGTACCTTCCTCCACATTGAGGGAGGAGGCGGGTTTCATAATATACCTTTGGGTCTGCACCCAAAGGAGGTGGACACCTAAGTGCTGGGGTAAATCCCTTAAATTGAGACCCCAGAGCTAATCTCAGTGTCTGTTTCGTTCTGCAGTTGGGTGTGGCCTTGCCTGTGTGTGTGTGCTGGAGGAGGCTTAATAGCCTGGCTCAGCAAGACAGGTAAAAAGGGGGCCCTGGCTGGCAGAACAGGCAAGCTCAGTGGTATCCCAACATATCAGGTGGCACCTTAAGGGGTCCAAGCCGCCACAGTTAAATACAATGAATATTATTTTAAATGTATATTTGTAGTTAGCATTAATTATTACATGAAACATATTGCAAACAGAGTATCTGTTACAGAAGGAAAAAGCTTCCTATGAGGAGAGTGCAAACCAGTCATTGCTTCAAGAACCAAGCCCTACGGGATGTGTCACAGATCTACATAGTTTCCCTTTAGTATTTGCTACAACTAGAGTTCCATTTGATTGGCTTTTCTACACAGGGATATCCAGGAAATTAATCCAAATTAACTAAAGGCATGAATTTGAAGTGGATTAGTTAAACTGCATTAAATCTCTGTGTGAACACCCTCATTCAGAATTAGCCCTGTTCTACACTACAGAATTACTTCAGTATAACTACATCACTCAGGGGTGTGAATAATCCACGCCCCTGAACGACACAGTTATACCAACCTAAGTGCAGGTGTAGACAGCCTCTCTCAGAACTGGATTAACTAAAACAATAGGAGAAGCTCTTTTCTTCCATGGTCTTACAGCATCTTCATTAAAGCACTATAGCGGTGCAGCTGAACCAATGCAGCATTTCAAGCGTAGCCTGCCCTTAAAAATCGCCTTAATTTGGTTGATCTTAATTCACTTCCAAAGTGAATTAAACTAAGCCAAATTAAAGCCACTTTAATTCTGAACAACAGCATCCACACAGGGATTTAATGCACTGATCCACACCTTTAGTTAAGTTCCTGGATGTCCCCGTGTAGGCAAGCCCTTAGAGAGCTGTTAGCTATCCATCTGAGAAGTCTCAGGAGTATAAATTATTTCAGCTAAATTCAGCCATAATGTGAGCTCAGTAAATTGGCTCCATACTTGTTTGCAATGATAACACATGGGAAGAACGTAAGGATCTTGATAAACCCACGCCTGTTGACTCAGACTACACACCCCCTTTGGGAGACCAGCCATGGCAAACACAGATCTGCAGTCATGCAGACCCAGAGAGCCGCTCTCTTCCCAGAATGGCATCGTATTAATGGATCGGCAGCCAAGACAAAGAAGCTGCTGGTGGTCTCTCAAATGCACGATTTATTCCCAGCTCTGCAGATCCAGGGCTACATCCAGCGTTTTACACTACAGCCGTATTAATGACAAGCCACAGGCAGCAGGGACAGTGGTGAGTGTGTCAGGGAAGTGCATGGCCGGACAGTAGCTGGTACACTCGTTGAAAGGATTAAGTACGGGAGCCAGTGCAGAACAAGGAAGGGCTATAACTTCACCCGTGCTCTGCCCCTTTTGAGAAGCCTAGCACTGCTGGTTGCACCGGGATTATGGGCGAGGAAGGAAAATCCCTTTTGCCTTCTGTCCCCACAGGGTAAGCCACATTCTTGCTCTTTCTTAAAAATGCTCCATTGGTGGTTTGCTTCTCTCACTGTGGATCTGATGGCAGAACTGGAGAGTGATGTGGATTCTTGCCTGGCTCCCCTATATAGCTACTCCTTTCACTCGCAGACAAAATTAGAAAACAAACCTACGTTAAGGCCCCAATCCTGCTTGGTGTAATATGGGAGAGGGGAGCAGCAGGCCCCGTGAAGGCCACACAATGCAGAATCAGGGCCTTGAAGATCAGTGTCAACAATTATAACTTTCCTGTACTAGGGGCTGAGAATCTCTGGCCCCATCTGGCCCCAAAGCTACAACCACACAATTTCTTTTAAAACAAAACTTGTCACTAAAGTATCCGAGGGGTAGCTGTGTTAGTCTGTAGCCACAAAAACAATGAGTCATCCGGTGGCACCTTAAAAACTAACAGATTTATTTGGGCATAAGCTTCCTTAAAAACCCACTTCTTCAGATGAGCTTATGCCCAAATAAATCTGTTAGTCTTTAAAGTGCCACTGGACTCCTCATTGTTCTTGTCACTAAAGTATTTTCAAATCTAATTTGGAAAGAATCTGAAAAATGGTCCCTGAGTGTAATTGGCTATTTTAGAAACATCATTTTCTTCCTCTAGAATACGGAGACCTGGAGGAAATGGTCAAAAAATAACAGTATTAATATTAATGTGTATTTATATTGTAACATGCATGGAGATGCCAACAGAGATCAGAGCCCCATTGTGCTAGGTGCTGTACATACACATAGCAATAGACAGCCACTGCCCCAAAGGACTTACAGTAGAGAAGGTCCTGATTCTGTAATGAGCTCCAGGCAGGCAACACCCTGAGGCTGCACGGAGCCCCATTAAAGTCAGTGGGATTCCATGTGACCCCAAGGCCTACTCAGATGGCTCCAGTGTAGAATCGGGGCCTGAATAGACAGGACAGATGAAGGATGAAAGACTCTACAAGCCACGGACAGAAGCAGTTACAAGGTTATTCTGGCTGATCATGCCCTGTTATGGCAGTGCGGTTCTCATCATTGGCAGGACTGTACATAAGGTCGCTTTAACATGTTTTGCATATAAAGTGAAACTGGCAAATGTTGGCAGGTCACCTTCTGTATCTTGCGGAGAAGTGACTTTAAAGGGTTTGACTTTTGCCAAGAACATTTCACCAGATCAGAACTTGGCACTCCGCCAGGCTCTAGCTGTTCCAGCACTGACGTAAGAAACTCCTGTTTGCAGGGGCTGGATGACTCACTTGTAAACATGTGCTCCAGACAGAGACTCAGCACAGAGGGCAGAAGAAATAGGCCCGATCCACCCCCCAAAGTAAATGGGAGTCTTTACATGGTCTTTAATGGGCATTGGATCAGGCCCTTGGTTTATGTGTATAACCAGATCTTTATTTCCCCAAGTTCTGCCCCAGCTCTGCACAAGAAGCTTCTAACCCCTGATGATCCTTTTTTCTCCCTCTGCTTCAGCTGAGCCCAGTAGCAAAGCCCTGTCATTTGGAGATGTGCCATCCCTTCATCCCTGTATGTTTTACTGATGAGCATTGTAGGGCACAAGGGGTTAAGCATTCAGGGACAGCTTCTGTCCCCTGCCCCTCGGCACTGCCTGGACAGGTGCCACAAGTTATCAGGGGAGAATTTTCCTGGCACAGCTCAGCACGGGCTTGTGGTAAGCTGCCCTGCGCTGCCCTCCTTGCAAGCCCCAGAGTAGAGGGGTTGGACTGGGAGCGGGAGAGGACAGGAAGGGGGTCTGTAGTGCCTGGCACTGCCGGAATGTGGGGCTTTGCCGTAGCCCATAGGCAGGCAGGTGAGCTGCCGAAGGTTAGAGCTGCTGAGGACTGCTCTAAATCAGGCTGGGTGCTGTTTTGGCCTCTGATGCAGCCCAGCATTCACAGAGGGCAAAAGTGCTTTTCATCCCTCTTCCCCTGGGTTGTGCTCCATCTGTGGTGTCTCCTGGAGGCCAGCTCCTTGGCCTCGATTGCACTTTCTAGCCATTGGCGGCCATGGAAGTTAGGGCCAGATGCTAATGTCCTGTTGCAGTTTTCACTCAGATACATTTCCACTGGAGTTAGGAGGAGGTTGCCTGAGCAAGAACTTCTGGAGGTGGCCTTGAGGAAGGGGAAAGGGAACAAATTCCTGTTTCCAGAACAGAATGTCACAGACTTGTGCTGTGCACCATCAGGGGCTGCTGGAGTGTTTTTAAGGTCTATTAAGGCCGGGTCCTCCAATTGACTTAAAGCAATTGGCTCCCGAGGTTCACACGGAGCCTCACCGATTTCAGCAGGGATCTGTGTGGGTGCACAGGATCAGAGGCAGGGTGGCACTTACATTGGAATATTTCCTGCATTGCACATATGGAGCATTTCTTTTCTGGATCCTCCCGTCTACATTTCATACCAAGCACTGTAATTATAACCACAAACAACGTTCTAAGAGCTGGTCTACACTAGGGGGGGGGATCGATGTAAGATACGCAACTTCAGCTACGTGAATAGCGTAGCTGAATTCGAAGTATTTTAGATCGATTTACCTTGCGTCCTCACGGCGCGGGATCGACAGCCGCGGCTCCCCCGTCGACTCTGCTACCGCTGCTCGCTCCGGTGGAGTTCCGGAGTCAATGGGGAGCGCGTTCGGGGATCGATATATCGCATCTTAACGAGACGCGATATATCGATCCCCGATAAATCGATCGCTACCCACCGATACAGCGGGTAGTCTGGACGTACCCTGAGACTTCTGCAACAACTAGGCCCAACAGCTCAGATCTAAGTGGTGCATTTAGCTTAAATCTCCAGTCCTTCATCGCTTTAAGTCAAATCCGTTACCATTATGTCGGTAGGCCTTTTTTTTAATTATGCAAAACTAAAATAGGCCCATCCAAATGGGTATTTACACATTCTTACTCTTCTTTGGTGTCTGATGTCATGAAAAAGTGACATCAGAAAAGGCTACATTAAAAACCTTACATACTGGAGCTTTTGCAATGTCAAGACGCTTACGATGTAAAGACCCAATCCTGCACTCCCTCCCAGGCAGAAATCTCCCACTGACTTCAAGTGCAGGAGTGAGCCCCAAATCACCATCGTGGTGGCAGGATATGAGAGAAGGACCTGGGGAACGTAGGCCGGCTTAGGGAAGGAAGATAGAAGACACAAGAAGGAGGATCAGGTACAGAAGGAAAAAGAGAGGGAAAAACGGTGATAGAAGCTTTGTTACACCTACATGGGTGTAAATCAGCATAGCTCCATTGAATTCAACCTTGAGATTGAGGCTGAAGAAGCATCAAAATGGGATTATAAATTGAATGGGCCAGATCCTCAATTGGAACAAATTAGCATTGATCCAATTCCAACCTTAGTCTGGTCATCAGTGGAGCGATGCTGATTTATGCCTGCTTAGGTTCTGGCCCGTTCAGGTAGTTCAACGTCAATCTCATCATGGACGAGGTCGTCACCGGACCCCCTCCGCCCGCCCCTCCCCCTGATTCAAGAGGCACCTTAGGACTTAATCCTGCAGCAGTAAAGCAGGTAAACTCCCATTGAAAGCAGTAGGATTTCTGCTGGTAAAGTATTGCAGGAAGAGTATTTAATTATCATTTACTCTGAAGGTACTTTACTTCCTCTGCTACTAAAGCTCTATTTGGCAGTTTTACAGCAGCTCACAGACCAATAAATAAATAAAGCTCTGTTTGTGGTTCTTGGAAGTCTAGTAAAATCCAAACACTTCCTAATAGCACAACATAAACCCAACTGAAAGATTATTCAATGAATCAGCCCATGGCATTTATTAATATTAGTTCACTCATGTTGATTGGCAGCTTTCCTCTTTTGAGACGCCATCAGCAGAGCCGTATGTCCTACCAAATGATTTCTCCATCCTTCAGTCAGAAGAGACCTGGGTGACAGAGTCATCATTTGGAAAAAATAAAGTTAGAAAAAATACCCTCGATCCTCAAATTGCTAAACTGCCCCTTTTCAACACAATTTGAATTACAGTAGCTTTTACCAGAGCAACAGACTAGCTCGACAGACAAGATTTTCTTTCTGTTGCAAAAGAGGGAAAAACAGACCGCTGAAGCTTACTGCTTACATCCTTTACTGGACAGATGGCTGTTTTTCTCCACTAACCAAAATATGTGTACCTGGCCCAACTCCAGTACCCCAGCGGTGGTGTTGTCATGCTCTCCTTTGCTGTGGCTTCCCCAAACATCGCTTTTCCTAACCGATATAACTAGACTCTGTACTTCGCCAAATCCATCACTTGAACAGTCAATGTTTATCCTTACAAAGCTTGACAGATGGAAATGACCGAATCTGAGTACTCATCACTAGCATTTTTACGTCTTTTGATGGGTTGCAATGTGTCTTCGGAAATAAAATTGCTCCAGATGGGGTATTCAAGCAGCTCCTACTCCAAAGTCAACAAGGCAGACAGTGTAAATCACCAGTTTAGAAGTTTCCCAATAATATCCTGTTTAACTCGGGGCAAAGAACATCACTGACAAAGGCCTCTAGCCAGCTTGAAGTCAGTGGGAGTCTATCCGTTGACTTCAGCAGGAGCTGGAAGAGAGCTAAAATGACTATCATACAATCTTTCTTTGCCTCTAATGAGATATATGGGATTCTGTGCATAGAATTTTGCCCTTCTCAATCCAGGCTCATCAGACCTGTGATATGACTATTTCTGGATGCTTTAAAAAAAAAACATTCCAGGGAGTGCCTTTGACTTGTATGCACATATAGTAACTTTACTCCCAATTAGTAAAGAAATAAAGATTAAAAAAATCTAGTTGTAATTATGCTGTACTTTCCTAAACTGAGAGACTCCAGAAATGGACTTTTACTAGGTTGACTGAGACACTTTCAAAGGATTTCACCTTCCCTGCTGAGTCGTGAATTTTGATGGCACGTGTTTTTGCGTGCATTTGCTAACACCATCTTCTTCCCGTTTCTTTCCTTGAAGACAATGGGCCTGATCCAAGCCTACTGAAATGAATGGAAGTCTTTCCACTGACTGCAAAGAGCTTTGGATCAAGCCCCCAAAGTATGTAGTAGTATTCCATCGGTGACCTATTTAGAGTCTCCTTGGTCCTTAATACTAATCACACAGAAAATGTCAACTCTACTCATGCCATCTGCAATTTTTAAGTTGGGGGGAAGGAAAATGATGCCTGGATTCTAGGGAAAATTGGAATTAAAAGTCACAAGAAAAGAAAATCAGCTAACATCTATAAATCGGGGGGAAGGGATGGGGTGTAAGCAGAAGTGCGCCGAACACCGTTGCCAAGTGTGCTGAAAGGAAACCTGGCAACAGTGGTGTGAGTAGTTGCTTCTCTAGATCTACAGGGGTAGAAGCTAAGCAGTCCGCTGCCCATGCAAAGAATGTGACTGCAAGGTAACATCTGTTGCATGAAGCCATTGTAAAATAACCATGCAAACATGTGAGGAAAACATCTGCTTAGCACACATTAGACCACCAGCAGCGCAACCAGGGAGAGGCAAGAGAAGGAGAGGCAAGGAGCCAGTGAGAAAAGGAGTGGGTCAGGGACATACCCAAATGCCTTGGTGAGTAGTATAACCACAGTTTACATAAAAGATAAAAAGATAGGAAAGCAATCCCCTCTTTATGTGGCCATCATCATCCCTTTCTTTGTGCTTACACTTCACCAATAGGGTAAAGCAGCAAGACTTAGAAGTCAGTGCTGCAGGTGTAAAAATCAACCCCTTTGACTGAGTCATCTGCAGGGATTGAAACTGGTAACTTCTTGATCTCAAAGCTGGAACCTCAGCTGCACGAGCTAAAGGAGCAGCCCCGTTAGGGTGGTGACAATAGCAGACATAAATCTAGACATCAGAAGGGGGCACACCACCATGGTAGATTATACAGGCAAGATGGAATGGCCACAAACTACAGTAGAAGCCAGTGACAGGCTTATATTATGTGACAAACTGGGGCAAAATGTTAGCTGCTATGTTCAAAGCTGAGAAATAGGGAAGAACAGAAGCTAGTCAAGACCACAGCCTTCCTACTCCCTCCTGGAGGGACTCAGCACCTTGGTGTTTTGGGCCTGAAGATAATAGCCCCAATTCGTTATTATCTGATGGCTTTGCAATGGTCCTAGCTCTTTTCAAGAGATCTAACACAGCTCACCCCATATCTGTGTCAAATATACTGGGGGCCCAAATGTAGGGACTGTGCAACTCGCTGTCTCCCAAGAGATGCCCAATGCTTTGTGGGGTTACGTCCCAGGAGGCCCAACACAAGAGACGATCCAGGTGGGGTCTGCCAACCTTGTTCACTTTTTTAGAAGCAAGTTGAATGCACATGGGAGGTTCCTAGATTGACAGCACTAACATATCCGCAGAGCAATGGACAATGGAAATGCTTGCTTCTCTGGAATCACTCTGCAGATGCACCGGAACCTTGTTCTGGATGAACTTCCTTTACCAGTGAGAGGGTATTGACTGTCCATGCCCATTTAGTCCTTGGCTTCTCTGCTTGGATGCCAGCTACCAAGCTAAAGGAACACATGTCAATGTTTTTTGTTGTTGTTTTGCTTATAGGGTCTACTTAGAATTAGATTTTGAAGACCTGTGGCTGCACAAACAGTTTGCACAGAATCCAGAGCCCACCCCCAACTCAGAGCCACTTTGGCTTCTGTTGTATCCATGAACATCAGCACATCTTCACAAATGGTTTGCAAGCAGAGAGAACATTTGTATTCCCCTCTTTGCTCCACTGCAACCCTGCCCCCACCCCCAAACATGCATTCTGCTTTTCCTTTCATTGTCTCCAAGGGATGCGAAGTAGCCCACCCTCTCTCCTACTAGGCGGCTGGAGCCGGGTGGCTTTGTCTCTCCAGGTGATTCTGGGTGGTCACTTTCCCTCAGCAGGGCCTATGAAGGGACTGCTCAGCATGAACCACTGCCTACCCCAATTTCCACAAGGGTGCGTGAGAGAAGGGGCTGGATGCACATGTAAAAAATCCCTTTGTGGGTCTTCTGCACGGGTTGCATTCAGGACCTTTGGATCATGAGTTCAGAGCATAGCCTAGAGGCAGCAGCAGGCTCATAAACATCTTTATGTAGTGCCAACTATCAGATGGGGACAAAGCCTCACAGTGCTGGTTACACACACACACACACAATCAGTGGACCACAAAATGATGTGCTGCCTTCATGACCAGTTAACAAGGACTCTCTACACTTATTTTTATCTGTTGATTCACAGCCCTGCAGGAAAAGCAGGTCTCCAACTCCATAAAGAGGATATCTTGAAAATCTTGCATGTCATTGATAAGCAGGAGGAAATATTTTCAGGCAAGAGTCATAATTCTTTCTTGACTACTAACATCTGTTTGCTAAAGCCTACAAACTTCCCCAGAGTTTTGAGGTTTGTAAACATTATTTGAAGATGACATACTAAATATTACGAAAATGTGCCTCGTAATCTACACCCAACCTCCGCTCCCCTCCCCTCCCCCAAGAACATTTCATCTTTTCAGACTTTCCCCAACAGAGTTGGTTTGGATGGTTTTTAGTTCCTTAAATTACGGGTTTCAATACATTCTTTATTAAAAATGAGCCCATGCACTAATGCTTGGAGGAAACTAGACAGCTGTAAAGCCACAAGGCCAACTTTGAACTAGTCTATGAGGGGAAGATAGTGGTTATTTCAGACATCATCTTTGTCTTGGAACTGGGATCCTTTGTAACATACTCATTTGAGCCACAATGTGTGGGTAAACAGGGATTTCCCTTCCATACATGCTCAAAAGGTTAACATAATTTCTAAAAGGATGTGGCATATTTCATTCAACTATCAATATTTACGAGGCTGCTTAATCCTTCTTTCAACATAACTGAATATATCCTCTGCTGGGCTGGCTTTGAACCAGAAGCTGAGGTGTGAAATTATTGACCTCCTGAACCAGCCAGACCCCTTGCTAGGGGACTGGTTGACACAAGGTCGTACTGGGTCCTTTCCCCAGTCTCTGCTCCTTCTGCACTAGCTTTATACAGCTCCATCTTGCTCTTCCAAAACGCCCTGTGTTCCAACCATTTGTGCAGCCATGGGACTCGAAATCCAATTCTAAGAAGACACCGCAGAAAAAACAAACAATTGTCCAGGTCAGTCATGTGACTCATGAAGACGTTAGTCCCTTCTCTTTATTTAACCTATTCCTTTTTCTGAGCTATCTTGTGACTTGAACTTGTGAGTAAGATGCCCTCTTGAACTACTATGTGGATTACCCAGACCTTGGGTTTGCGCATGAAGGAATAAGCAAGCTATGTAGTTGCTAGTTCCCTCCCCAGATCAGATGGGCAGGCAGTGGCTGGGGAACAGCTGGAGTCTTGGCAGTAACTCCCTACTCCCTGGGCTGAGTACTGAAACACCTCAGGGTGAGATGGGTAGTACTTTACTGAGTAATAGGGTTGGCATTTTCAAAGAAGCCTAAGGGAGTTAGGCACGGAAGTCCCATAGAAATGTGATGAATCTTGAAATCCCTTGCCCAAACTACTGTCCCCAAGGAGTGAGGAGGAAGCAGGCTTGAAATCCAAGTGGTGTCTCTGAGGCATGACATCTCCTGGGTCTTTTCCCACAGTGGTGCAACTTACACCTCACCATTTGTTCAGGGCTACACCTAAAGTCAGAATCTAGCCCTCTGCATTCAACCCTTCGAATCACTGCAACTGTTACCCAACTTTTTTCCCTGAAGAGCTAAGAGGGAGACCATCAAAGCATTCCCAGCTACTGAGTCCAGGCCTGGTCTTTCACTCTCCAAACACAGCTCTTCCAGCCTCTATAGGGGACTGATAGAAAGGATAGTGGGACAACCATATCTGTGCCATTTCCTGTTCCACTGTGCACAGCCAACGGACAGAGTGGGACTTCACCTTTCGGACTGTCATTGGGAGAATATTGGCTTGGCTGTAAAATACATATAGAGAAAAAAAGTTTCATTACAAATTTTAAGTGGACATTTTTTAGCCCAGCAGAAGGACACGGATGAGGGGCCTGTTCTTCAGCAAAAATCCAGCTGTGCAAATTTTCAGCAGCTGGAATTCTAATGGGCCCAGTTCTGTTTTAAATGAGCTCATCACTCTTTAATTTATGCCAGTTCCCCCTTCTCTCTCCCCAAAACAACAGCCATAAAATTATGACAAGTTAAGACAGAGAGACAGTTCAAATCCAAGTTAACTCTTTCCCAAATGTAACTCTGAGGGTCTGATCCACTTCCCACTTGCACCTATTTTTAGGCTGGTGTAACTTTATTGACATCAGTGGAGCTTGGCAGGATTTAGCCAGGATAAGTGAGATCAGCATCAGGGCCTCAAGCTAATCAACTCCCTCTCTTTTGGGGCTTAACCCTACATCTATCTACAATACTTGTATGTCCATTACTGTAGTATCACAGCACCTCACAATCTTTAACCCATTTATCCTCCCAATACTGCCAGTACTGCTGATGCACAGACAGGGAACTGAGGCTCAGAGAGGCTAAGTGATTTGCCCAGGGTCATGAAGGAAGTCTGTGGCAGAGCAGAGAACTGAATGCAGGTCTCCTGAACCCTAGGCAAGCAAATATGCTTTCCCTTGAAGCCAGCGGAAGCTGCGGTTGCTCAGAACCTGATACAAAGGTGGCCTTAGTACCAGATCCTGGAACGATGCAAACAATATAAGAAGGATCATCTTGTGAAGGTATCAGACTGGGAGTCAGGTTCAGCTCCCTGCTCTATGGCAGACATCCTACATGGCCGGGGGTAAATCACAATCTCTCCATGCCTCAGCTCCCCATCTGTGAAATGGGGATAATGCTACTTCATTTCTCCTGCCCTGTGTCCGTCTATCTATTTAGCTTGTAAATTCTGGCCAGGGATTGTTTCTTTCTCTATATATGTGCAGTGCCTAGAACAGTAGGCCCCCAATCTTGGTCGGAATGCAAATAAATCAATAATTATTACTGTTACTAAATAATAATGTGAAAGCAAAAGACTCACAGCAAAGGAAATTTTAGCACAAATCACACATTTCTTAGATTCACTGATGAAAAATTAAACACTCTGACATTTTGTAAACACTTTCTTCTCCTCTTGTATACTTTGCCAAAGACAGAAATCCTTATGCTTCATAAGAGGTGGTGGTGTATGGCCCAGTGGGGAACACAAACAGTATTGGGTCTAATTAGTTTCATCTTTGTCTTTTCTATTTTCTTTCTTGTATCAATATTCCTAGAGGACAAACTCCCAAGAAAGAGTGAGCTCGTTTCCCTGGAAATGTTAAATCCTGTCCATGCTGAAGACAAGGAGGAATACTGCCATTGACTTCAACTGGACCAGTTCTTGGCCTTTAGAAATGATTCTGGATCAGACAAAATAAAAAGGGTGCTCAGTGGGGGTGGGGGGTCAACCAATTAGCATTTAATGAACCCATGGCGATCCCCTTAGGAAATCCATCCCTAAACCCAAATGTTCCTGTACAGTAGGGGTCTCAAACCCAATTTACCTTAGGGCCCGTGCCAGTCCTCAAATCCTCCCAGCAGGCCAATAATGTCACTGAAGATGGTGTTCAGAAAAGAAAACGTTTATATTGTATTATTTATTTCAAATTTCTTAGAAACAGTAAAAGTGTCATACAACTTTATACAATTCTTCGCCTGCCAGAGAGCTTTTAGTGTTTGCCAGACACCTGGCAACGCTTCAGTTCTGTCAGTTTGTTGATGTTTGGCCTCAGTGACTGAGTAGTTGAAACCTTCAGGATTGCAGCAAGGTGTGCATCAGATAGTTGTGTTCGGTATTTTGACTTGTTTATATTCATTGTGGAAAAAAGTGATACTGCCTCCATGGCTGACTCTGCCCAGCAACTAATGATGCTGCCTCCATGGCTGACTCTGCCCGGCGACTAGTGATGGTGTCTCTGTCCCTCTCCCCCAGCCAATGGGAGCTGTGGGGGGGGGGGGGCGACACGTGCAGCAGACAGAGCCAGCAGCGTGGCTGCATGCGTCTCTCCTCCGGGGGCCGCAGTGGGAAGGTTCTCGGGCCGCAGATGGCCCACGGGCCGTGACTTTGAGACCCATGCTGTATAGTTATCTTACTCCTCTGATATATACAGAATCAAAGGCATAAACATGGAGACAGAATTAAGAGTCACTCCTGCAGAGGAACTGAGGCAAACGAGTTAAACAATGCCCCAAAAATTCAGTGGTTCCAGTAGGACCAACATGAATATGTAAATGAAGGCCCTAATTATAATCCGTAAGTCACACATAATTCTAAGGGTCTGATTTGCCTCTCGCTTTTACCAGTGTAAATCAGAAGTAGCTCCAAAAAATGCAGTGGAGTTACAACTGTATAAAACCAGAATACGTGAGAGAAGATTCAGGCCCTACTTTATTAACGTATGAAAGTCGTGGCCATTAATCAATCAGCCCATTAGATAATGCTCAGATACCACGGTGATAGGTGGCAATATAAAACACTAAAATAGGTAGACAGTCCATAACCTGATATTTACAGCAAGTATCCATGATCCTTCCCTCATGCCCTATTCAAAAGCTATACTATTCTCATAAAGCTGTGCAACTCCCCACTGGTACAATTAACTGTAAGATTCTAGCATCAGTGTTTTCTACCAGTGCAATATCCCTCCTCAAATACCGGTTGGTGGATAATGTCATCCCAACCAGTTGTGTGCCTCTGCCCACCTCTAAAGTCTGAAGGCAAGACCCCGAACTTCTCCAAGCAGCTAGATAAAAGAAGGAAAAAATCTCAGAGCCCTTTCTCATCCTGGAGGTTTTTTTCTATAATCCACCAGAATGTGTTGGACTGTTTTTGACACAATTCGCTGGCTCTGTGGACCCATAGTCAGGAGACACAAAATGATCGGATCAATTGCTGAGTGTGCCCCTTGAAAGATTGCAGAGACAGAGCGAATGCTTTCATTCTTTTCCCCCAGCAGAGAGGGATCACTCTGCAGCCAGAATAGCAGAGAAAGGAGGAAAATAAATAAACCCTTTGACTTGTCTAAGCATGTGTGGACTAAGTGGACAGTTTTCCCATCAGATTCCGGTGCAGAGCCTGAGGCACGGGTTAGACAAGTCATACTCTGCTTAAACATGCTATACCATCCCAAAGCCCTCAAAGTCCTCCAGGTACAAATTAATGCTCTTCTCATTTCCCCTTTCTGTCCCCTTTCTAAACCCTGCATTTGCCCAGGCTTACATCAACAAGCCAATGGGTGCTCAGCCCAAATGGCTCAGGCAATCAGGCCAAGAGTTTCAGAAGTGACTAGTGACCTTGGGTGATTCCATTTGAGACACCTGAAAGGGGTCTAGTTTTCAGACAGTGCTGCACACCCATCCCCTGAAAAATCAGGCTCTTTTAAGGGGTCTCTAGATGAGCACTCAACAACTCTCGTCACTTTGGAATGTGTTGGCCTTAATCTCTTTCCTGGGGATGGAGGGGGCAGCTCCTATCCACACACTGAAGAACAGGTTTTTTCTGCGACTCAAAATGTGCCAGAGTTACCGTAAGGCTAAAATATTTAATGATAGGATCCAAAGCCCCATTCCTGCGCATGCTGATGGCAATTATAAACCTGCATCAAGACCGAGAAATCAAATACCAAATGTGATCATTATGCACTCCCCCCACCCCTTAAGAAATCTGCAAAATAGGCTGCGTCTAGACAGACAGGGGTGAGTAATTAAATGCACCAGTCACTCCGGCTGCATAGCTTTGTAAGGATACTTGTTATAGCAAACGTTTCTTTTTTCATTGGCAGGATCTTTCTTATGCAGATATTGCTATCTCCTCTCCCCTACCCACCTTCTAGCCCCTGCATTTAGATCATGGAGTGGAGAAGAGGCTCTGATAACTGGGCCTGCAAATTTACTCTAATGTCTCAGACTGACCAGGCATCTGAAGACTCAGATCTCTTCGTGTCTAACTAGCAATGCTTCCATGCCTTGTTCAGCCTCTATAGAGAGTACATAGAGATTTAGGCCCGGATTCAGCAAGGTATTTAAACATGTGCCTAACTGTAAACCCATGAGTCATGTGTTGAAAGTTAGGCATGTGTTTAAATACTTTGCTGAATTGGGGCCTTGCAGATCATTTTTATTTTAATTTTTAGTCGCCTAACTACCACTTTTCCAGTGTGCGGCGCAGACCAGCTGCCAGGATAAATAACGGCCTATGGGGCCTTTCAGCTGTAGGCTCTTGGTTCAACTCCCTTTCAGGCACAGAGATCAAAAGGCATTCTCTGGTGAGCTGCCGGTTACATGGAATAGGCTGGTCACTGTGGTGTCTATTCCACAACACAGAACTCCCACCACATCTAGCACTAATTTCCACAGCGGCTGGTAGTCGCAGCACGAGGACCATGCTCTGAGCAGACACAGTGAACCAACGAATGAAACTTTTGCCCAAGCGGGTATCACTCCAGGTCAGGACTACAGCATACTGGCTGGGCAATTCGGGGAAGCTTGCACAGACACTGCCTTTGTGCTAGTCCTGTTCTGTAGATTCAGATTTCAGCTGCCAAGTCTCTCAAGCTTAGGGTGACCAGATGTCCCGTTTTTAAAGGGACCGTCCCGTTTTGGGGGACTTTTTCTTATATAGGCACCTATTACCCCCCACTCTCTGTCCCGTTTTTTCACAGTTGCTATCTGGTCACCCTACTCAAGCTGACACCGTTACAAGCACAAGAGAGATAAAGCAGGGGAAACTGAGTCTTAGGGACATTCAGCCCTAATGTAGGCAGGAGCAATTGCCCTTGCTTCGCATGGCAACAGTCACCTATGGTTAGTCACTGAATTTCTTGGGCTAAATTCACTTCTGTTGTAAGTCAATGGAATTCCCTCTGACACGAGTGGTGAATTTGTCCCTTGGTTTTACAATAACTTGCTGACTATGCTGAAGAGTGCCGAAGTGAGATTAGTCCGTTTGCCCAGATTAGTGCACTGGTCTCTTCTGGAAGCGTTCATTGTTTTCGAAGACTTGCCTCACTCTTGGTAATTTTTTTTCAGAACTAAGCCGAAAGCTTCCGCAGTGACATGGAAACTCTGACATTCTGCAAGTTGCTTAATTGAAAAGTCATCACTTTCTTGTGGGGTATGAGTGATAGTCATGAGTGAGGATGACAATCCTGCCTTATCTTTAGATAACTAACGGGTTGATGTCATTGGGAGGCCAGTGTAATAGCCTTTGAAATCAGCTTTCAGGAGCTACAACTCTCAACATTACTGAAGCTGCTTTGCTGCTTTTGCAGCACAAAACTGCCCTAAAGCCACTGGCCTCAGTCACTGGCAGATTCCCAGTCTTACACCATCCACCTTCTAGTTCCTGCACGAGACGGTAGAGTGGGGAAGAGGCTCTGTTGTAATAACTGGGCCTACAATTTTACTCTAATTGTGAGCTCAACGGTAAAAAGTGTGTGAACATTCTTAAGATAGCACAATCACCTAATAATAATAAACGTTGATGGGGAAAGGTATGCAAAAGAGATAGAAAAACTGAATAAATCCAAACAAAAAAGCCTACTGATATGGTTCACAGACTATGTTAAAATCATGCTTGGTAAAAACAGAAGATGTGGAACCAGAAATTAATGAACCAAAGTTGGTGTGTTGGAAACTAGGCCTAATTGGTGGACAAAATAATGAGGGGATGGACTTTCAACCCATCACTCCCTTGTTGGTTCCTTAAAGAAAGAGACTTTGGAGGGGAAATACAGAAGAACAGATGGAGACTACTGACCCAAGCTTCACCATCATGGCTGCCACCCCCATCCTTTCCTGGGATCCCAGGCCTTCGTCCCCTGGATCCTGAGAGATGTCCTGACCAGACGGGGCCAGAGAGATGGATCCAGATGAGGTCACCAACCTATCAGGTCCAGCTGAATCCCAACCACTACCTGGATGAAACCGGATCAGACTTTAACAACAGCAACGACGACAGCTCTCAACTAAATCCTCTTTTCAACAACAGGATCCTTATTACCATCTTTGATACCACCTAAGAGACTGTCAAACAAGGGGGAGTTTTCCTTCTAAATCTCTCCAGCCAAAGGGAAGTTGTTACAATGAAAGCCTTATTTAATATTTTACATTTCAAATGCTTTCGCTGTTTTTCCTTCTTTTCTGTACCTTGAATAAAAGGTTAACCGGATTTGTAATGCTGTGTTTGCCATGGTGCTAAGGAGGCTGGGCTCTCTGTCTACCAAACCCTGAACCTTGCTTAACACAGTAACATTGGACAGTGACTGGGTTATGTTAACACCTTTGGCCCAAGTATTCCACCTAATACCACACAGCTCCCATCACCCTCCAAAAACCATGTCACTGGCCCCAGTAAATGAAGTAGGCCCAGCCATCCCGTACCAGGACAGATACTCCCAGTTTGGCCAGTTCAGAGAATGGGATAGAACAATCCTTTGGCATACAAACAGCACAATCAGTCCAGAGAATCTGGGCCAGATTTCATGGTCTGCTGAACATGCTCTCCAGACTGAGAAGACAGACTCCCCATTACTGGAGAGTGTGTGGGTGGCCAGCTAGAAGGACTGGCTGAACAGTAAAACAAATTAGTTGCAATATTTTTTGAAAAATCAAAGCTACATGGTCACTCTATTATTGGTGGGATCAAATTATTCCATATTTGCACGTTTTTGGACAAACGCATGGATCCCAAAAGGTTCGGCATGACTGATTCTTCATCTGACAGTTCATTACAGAAGGTTATTCATCATTCATTGTACTCCTGCTCATAAACGTCAACCATCCCATTGGTGAGAAAAAACAGTCCCTGATGACTTACGGAGACCGGGTTTGTTCTGTGTTTTACAGCATTTGGCATCGTGGGGTCCCGGTCCATAGCTACGGCTCCTAAGCACCAGGGTAATGCAAATAAATAGTAGTGATAGTCATAGGTGACTAATCGCACACCACAAATAAGAAATATCCACAGTGAATAGCTCATGGACAATCAATGGGCTGGAAGTTGTTTATCAAAATGAACACATTCACAGCCAAATCAGAATCAGTTCTGAATGAGTCACTGTCCAAAACACAGGGCAAAAATACTAATAAATATCCATAAAGAACAGATCAACCTGCTCTACCAGCTAGACTGGACTTCAGTGTGTCCTGCTGAGCCAGCCCATGACCCTCACTCTCCTGCAGCTCTTTGAGGGCATTGAACTTGTTATTGAAGCTGACCCTCTCCTTTGCAAAAGCAGAGGAGATCCAAGAGTCTGAGTGTCACTTGACCTGAAGCTCACTTGTCTCAAACCTGGCTCTGTTTTGGATAATGGGTTTGCAACCAAGGGAGGTTGGGACACCATAGCGGGATTCCTGATAAGAACAACTTGTAGAAATGCATGGTTGAATAAGAAGTTTTTCTTGAGGGGATCCAGTACTGGCACCAGTGCAAACCCATCCCTGGCATAAAATGTGGAGACAAAGGGTTTCCGCCATACACAAGAGCTATATAAGGTAGGGGAGTGACATCATCGGGGTTCTCCTCTGCCTCCCCACCCAAAGAGACACTGAAAACCACCTGGAAGCAAGAACTGAACTGGGGAGAGAAGGGTTGAGCCCAAGCTGGAAGGGCATCTGGCTTGTGAATAATAATAACTGAGATCTCAAGCCAGAGACCACTGCAGCTGCCATTCAAGACTTTCTGTAATCTGCCTGCAACAATATCTAGGGTGAGAAATTACTATTTGTAACCAATTTCTTAAGTATATTGAGCTTAGCTTGTGTATTTTGTTTTATTTGCTCAGTAATCTGCTTTGTTCTGTTATCTCTTATATTCACTTAAAATTCACCTTTTTTAGTTAATAAATTTATTTCTTATTTATAATATAACCCTGGTTGTACAATTCACAACTGGGGGCAGAGGGTTGTGCATACCTTCCTCCACATTGAGGGAGGAGGCGGATTTCATAATATATCTGTGGGTCTGCACTCCAAGGGAGGTGGACACCTGAGTGCCGGGGCAAGCCCCTTAAGCTGAGCCTTCCCAGAACTGATCTCAGTGTCTGTTTCGTTCTGCAGTTGGGTGTGCCCCTACCTGTGTGTGTGCTGGAGGAGGCTTAATAGCTTGGCTCAGCAAGACAGGTAAAAAGGGTGCCCAGGCTGGCAAAATAGACAGGCTCAGTGGTATCTCAGCACATCAGGTGACATCCCAAGGGGGGCAACCCGTCACGAGCACCGTATTGCACAGCACACAAATGCTAAATAATAACACCAATATTTAATATTCAGCCAAGTGCTCAGCTGGTGTAAATCGGCACAACTCCACCAATGTTAGTGGAACTACACCATTTACATGAGCTGTGCATCTGGCCCTGTTGTCAGGTGTTGATGTTGAGAGCATTCAAAGAAAAATGTGATATAGACAAATGCCTTCAGATTCTTTGTCTCCTAGGATCATAGACCATACAGTCTCTTTACTGGGATGAAATGCTTATAAAAAGTGGATGACTTGAGCAGCTGGTAACACATGCTTTTGTAAACTATTTGCTACCAAATGAGGAAGCTACAGCCTATAATTGAAAACCAGCTCTCAACACTTTCTCATGGTGTGCATGCTTCACCACCCATGTCTAATGCAATCACACAGCCGCTCCTCCATGTTTCATCTTTTATGCTCCTTGTAAATTAAACATTCCCTCCAGTAAATATTTTTATAGCTATTAGTAAAATAAATCATGAACGCAAGAGTGGATATAGGGATGAATAGGTGATTATGTGAGTGGGGAAGTGAAAGAATGAATGTGCATATACGGGATGAGTGATTGGGTGGATGAAGGGGCAGGAGCCAATATTGTCACACGTTACAACTACGAGACCAACATGGTAGAGTGTGAAGACCAGCTGGTGAGGAGGGACAGCCGAAAATTCCCCCTAACATTCCGAATATAAACAAGGATGATATTATTTGATGAAGAGGCTAGGCTGGGAAGGGAATTATGAAAGGGAAAGAGGGAAGTGGCAGAGCAGACAAATAGGCACAGTTTCCACCCAGGAACTTAATCCACCACTTTCAAAATACTCATTTAAAACAGAGAGAGGTGCCTCCCACACCAGTCAGCTTTGGAACAGGTCAAAGCAGGTTGGACTCAGGGTGTTAGCTGAGTCCATTAAGAAGAGAGGGGTGATTCACAAAAGCAGAGCGTTGTTCTGAGTTTGGATTTCAAGCATCCCCAGAGGCTTGGTGTTATTGGTCCAAGACACTCTCTAGCTTAAATATCAAGGGCCCGATTCTCAGTTATACTAAGGCCTCTTTATACCAAGCTGCCAGAGTGGCCTGCAGGGGCCTTAGCATAACTGACAATCAGGCTCGAAGAGTCTGTGGACCTGACATATTTTTTGCTACATTCACATAATTAGGAATTGACGCTTTTGCCAAATCTTTATATTTTCCCCAAAATGTATCATGAGAAAACTATAGCTCATCAGCCGATCCCTTCACTTCACAGCCAGCACCTGGGAAGACAACATCTTTATCTAGAACATGTTTTAGAACATTGGGCCAGATTCACTGTATGCTCTGGCTGCTTTGAACACCTCCAGCAACACAAACAGGATTTACGGCAGCTCTGCGTCACCAGAGGGGCCAAAAGCAGCCAGCCAAAGTACACCAGAAAATCTGTCCCACTGTTTGCTAACAGTATAGCACAGTATATAACAGCTTATACCAGACCTTGATGACTAATGAAAAATATTAATGACTAATTTCCTTGCTGATTAATGGAAAAACAGTCAAGGATAAAATTTTGCTGATTATATAGTGGAAAAAATAACTTATTCCATCAGCTGGCAGAAATAGAATCGTCAAATAAGATATTCAGGATTAACAGTTGGCCATCTCTAGTCTCTACCAATTTGTAGGTCTACAGATGGCTACAGGGAACAGTTTTCAAAAACTCTTAAAGCCCAGATCACTAATCATATTTAAGAATCTAACTCCACAGTGAGTTAGATGCCCAAATATCTTTGAGAATCATGGCCTAAGTCCTATTTTCAAAGTGACTTTGGCACTTAGGACAATATTTGCAAAGGTATTTAGGCACCAAAAGATGCAGAGAGGTACCTAGTGTGATTTAAAGGAGTTAGGCACATTTACTTTCAATGGGAGTTAGGCACCTGATCTACTGAGATGCTTTTGAAAATCCTTGAGGTGCTTCTCTGGATCTTTAGGCGCCTAAATACCTTTGTTAATATGGCCTTTAGGAGCCTACCTCTCCTTGAAATTAAATGTGACTTAGGTATTTTTGAAAAAGTTATCCATAATATGGTTATGTACATTGTAATTAATCTATATGTATTTTTACATCTACATTGTACATAATACTTACCATGTATAATATAGTAACACACTTATTTTTACTATTATATACAATTTCTATTGTGATCGCATCTTGAGGCCAACTAGGTCAGGGCCATATTGTGCCAGGTACTGTATACACATATAGTACATGATAGTCCCTACCACAAACAGCTGATAGACCTAGCAGGCGGAGGAGACAAACAGGCAGGCTAAAGTGGGGTAGGGAAGTTGGGGTAACAAAAATCACAGGAAGTGTGTACCCTTAGCCAGTCAGAAGCAGTAATCACAACTCACCACATGCCCAGCTGTTATAATATTGCAGTATCCTGCATGCATCCTGGCAGAGGTGAGTTCTGAGCTGGGATAAGGTGTACATGTTATATATATACATGTCTAAAGCAAGTAGTACCAGTAAAACTCAATTTTAGTGGGCCACACTTCATCTTTACTATCTTTGTTATGAGTCATATACTAATTTTATTTCAAACTGTACATGGTGGTTAGGATTCCTGGATATTTTACATTTCTTTAATTTTTAGGGTGACCAGATGTCCCGATTTTATAGGGACAGTCCCGATCTTCAGGGCTTTTTCTTACATAGGCATCTATTACCTCCCATCGCCAACCCGATTTTTCTCACTTGTTATCTGGTTGCCCTATTTAATTTGTAAGTATCTCAATGTGATCTGAAATTGATCGATGATTTGTCAGCTGCTTGTATGACTATCCTTTATTATTAATTCTGAACTCTACAGATTTTTACTATTTTGGTTTGCAGCAATGGGTCTCATTCAGTAAAGAGCAGATTCTGGATATAATTTTTGCCAAATCAGACCCTATACTGATACCCTCTTACAGCCAAATTTTTATACCCCAACTCACTTTGAATAGGATCTCAGTCTATGAGCAGTCCTGTTGATTGCACAGGTATCAGAACCTGGACCTTAATACTTGGAGCTCTCTTTGGCTTTTAAAGCCACTACTGAGTTAATCATGGGAGGAAAAGACCTTTGCTGCCGCACCCTCTGTACATGGACATAAGGAGGATACAGTATTGACCTCAGAATGGCAGCTGGTGTGGAATGGAGGTTAGCTGCACTGCTTGACCCCCATGTGCATCCTCCCACACCCCAAATTGCATCATGCATGGTTTGGGATTCTGGCTGCTCCCTACACAGGAAGGTCAGGCAAGAAGTGCAGGGAATGAGTTCTTTACACCCGCTTGTGCCCCCATGACAGCGCAGCCACATTATGGGCTGCAGAGGAGAAGAGGAAATGTCTGGAGCCCTGGGTATTGAGAAACAGAGCGTTTCTAATTGAGTAGACATAAGTAGCACACTCATAGGATTCGATTACTCAGCCTGTGTATTTAAAGGCTCAGCAAATAACTGTTCTGAGGGATGGTTTCCCAGACACATTAATGATATTTTTGTCAAAGATCCTTTTTACAGAAATAGACAGAGGAGAAAAAATATTTATTCAGAGTGTATGTCTATGTGAGCCCTGCTGGCTGCTAAATGACAGAGATATTCTAGGGCCAGACTCAGCACTGGCTTACAGCCCAAGGAAATCCTGTTGATTTCAATATACTTTATGGGCCAGATTTATCCCTGCACTACTGCAGGTGCATAGGAGAGACCTCTGGCACCTTCTCCATTCACAGGCTGCTACCCAGCTTAGAACAGCCCTACACAGGGCCATTGCAAGGTGCAGGAATACTGGGGTACAAGAATGCCTCAGTCATGCCACCAAATGTTCTTCCCTCCTCTAGCCCATCCCTACCTTGCCATGGAATATCCCCTGCGCTGGGAGCTCGTGCAGTGGTAGCACAGAGGCCCCTTGTATTGCGAGATTCCCGGGGCGGGGGGCAGGGCCGGCTCTGGCTTTTTTGCCGCCGGGGGGAGGGTGGGTCAAGGAACTATAAATCCCCTACAGGCCAAAGTGGATGCTATCCAAAAGTGGCCGGTTCCAAAGTCAAAGAAACAGGCCGCCGGGGGGAGGGTGGCCGGAGCCCCGGGGCGAGGGTGGCGAGCCCCGGCGGGGGCTCCGCTCTCCCCCCGGCGGCCGGGGGGAGGGCGCCGGAGGGGAGGGCGGCCGGAGCCCTGGGAGGAGGGCGGCGAGAGGGCGGCGAGCCCCGGCTGGGGCTTGGCTCTCCCCCCGGCAGCCGGGGGGAGGGCGCGGGGGGGGGCGGCCAGAGCGCCGGGGGGAGGGCGGCGAGCCCGGCTGTGGCCCCGCTCTCCCCGGCGGCCCGAGCGCCGCGCCGCCCCCCTCCAGGTGCCGCCCCAAGCACCAGCTTGGTTGCCTGGTGCCTGGAGCCGGCCCTGGCGGGGGGGCTCACCCTGCTGTACAGTGCTTTTGCACTGCCCAAGTTAGCATAGATGCTCTTGTGCTCCAGCTGGAGAACTTGTCCCATCTAACTGGGAAAGTCCTCTGCCATTTGAGGGAGTCGCAGTAGGCAGGCCCCTTGTTATGTTCGTGGGACCCTCTACTGGAAGCAGTTCTCACCTGTGTGGGACCACGGGGAAAAAAGCTTCCAAGAAAAGAAGAGAAGTGGGGCCTCTGAGGGTGGGTTGAGCAGTGGTGGGCCGTGCACTTCCTGCCAGCCAATAT
The DNA here is from genome assembly GCF_028017835.1 of Emys orbicularis. Taxonomy (NCBI): domain Eukaryota; kingdom Metazoa; phylum Chordata; order Testudines; family Emydidae; genus Emys; species Emys orbicularis. Next base: position 68,104,238 of record NC_088693.1, on the reverse strand, counting down.
TTAGATCCACAGATCAGTTTTTCTATGCTCAATCTGCTTCTCTTTGGATCATTATTGGGGGGACCTCCAATAGTGGAACTTTGCTCTGCACCAAATCCAATCCTGAGTTTGATTGCAATTAAGAGATGTCCTAAAACAACAGTGCATGTGGTGAGCAATGGGAAACAACAAGACGGGGCTGGTCCACTGGGGCTGACACTCAGATTAGCTTTTTGTCCCATGATCTTTCTCACGCTCGTCCAGTTTGTTTGGAAAATAATCGTTAATGACTCAGATCATGGCGTATCATCAGTAAGGCTATGGCCTTTTGTACAGAGCTGCAAGTCCATGTTGTGTCTTCGTCCAAAGGGGAGAGAGATGCCACAGCAACTGCTCTACTTCTGATAAACAAACAAAGATTCCTGACAAATGTGTTGAAAAGGACAATAACATTTGTCTCTGTTCTGAGGGGAAAACACGCTAGAGCTGTGTGAGATATTTGCAACAGATTCTGAACCCAGCTGGGTTTTGGTTTTGCTACCAAATTGAAATCCAGAGTCCAAAATGCTTCCCTAAAGCTCAGAAACCTGTCAAGCCAATGTTGACCAGTGATGAACCGAGGCTGAGGGGTAGCTTGGCGCCGAAGCCCAGTGAAATTTGAAGCAAAACCTAGTGAAACGTGGTGGTTTTGACTGAGCTTTTGATTTGAATGTTTGGGTCCATTTTAACCTGAGTTGGAAGAGGACTGTGACCCCTCATGGAGGCTGAAATCAAGGAAAATTGACAAAAACCCTTGCTGAGTCAAACCAACAAGTCACTCACAGAACTAAAATGGCCATGGCTGCTAGAGAAACAAAATAGACTGTCTCACTTGTCTAGCATGGGCTTGGGCTTGTCTAGCGTGGGCTTGGACAAAACACAATTTTCTTTCTTCCCTTTCTCTCCAGGCCTCACTATGAGCAAATTCTTCAAGACGTCATCTGGCAAGCACAGCTCACGAGTAGATAAAAATTAATGTCTGTGCACTTTGAATGTTGGCTGGACCCCACTTACAGCCATCAACAGGCATAGACAGGCAAAGCCACTGTGTCGTGATTTGCACTGGTGTAGCTTACCCCAACTTCAGGCAGAGGCAAGAGGCACTGGGATGCATTGTGGCTCATTGCAGTGAAGACAGACACACACAGTGTAGATTGGCAAAACTGCAGCGTCAACCTAGGCCCATACTCAGGTGTTGCCCCAAGCCAGCTCCCACCCACACACAAAATCCTCAAACCCGAGTTTAATGGTGCTTTCAACCCAGGCTAGCCGGCAGGGCTGGGGGAGTGGGCTAGAGTCTGGATTCCACTTTCACTTGGGCTGGTAATCCTCCCAGTTTGTAGCGATTACACAGAATAAACCACCCAAGTGTTGATAGTTCTCCAATGCCTTCCCACAGTTCCTCCCCTCCCCGCCCCGTGTGCCCAGGAGGACAGATGAGTTCTCCCACAATCCACTGGGAAAGACTCTGAGCCACTCAGCTTACTTAAGCACAAAGAACCATGGGATATGCTCTCAGAAGTCCTAGTGACACACATAGGTAAGTGCAGCACCAGTAAGGACACATGTTGCTGCTTACACCTTTGCAAAGCTAACCTTAGTGCTCAGACCAGGTGCCAATCCCCTGGGCTATCTGTGCAGTGAAGACACCCTAAGTGTTTGCACTGATGCTCCAGTGTCTGCTGCTGATAGCTGGACGTTCCAGAGTACCATGGCCTCATTCTTCTTTTCCCAAGGTCTGTCCAACACAATGTGTTACCAGAAACAGCTGGGCTTGCAGGGCACAAGGTGATAATGACACTCAGATAAAGGCTCATCAGCACCTCTGTTTGACTTCAAGTGCTTTGTTAGTTGCATGTATTCTCTCTTTGAATACTGGGTCCCATGCTGTCATTATCACTTGCCCTTATCACTTCTCATTAACCCACATTTTGTCCTGCAGTGTAAGCCGCTCTCATCTGAACCTCATTATCCAGAAAATTTGCCAAACAGGTGCCAGCAGTTTGTTCATAACAAATGGGAAAGTGTTATTTTCCAGAGGGGTATTTTCCAATGTCCTTAATATAATTATACTTTGAAGTCAGTTACACCAGGGACCACAACAAATACAGAAAGACAGGACCTAGTGGGTGTTATAGTCCATTCCTCTTCCAATATAGGATTGTCTCTACAAGATATTTGAGTGTTTTGCCTTGTTTATATTAAAATGTTTCATAAGAGAAACTATTCATAACCACTATATGTTTGTTTCTTACTCTTGTTCATTCTGGGTCTGATTCAAAGCCCACTGAGGTCAATGGGCATCTTTCTACTAGCTTTATGGATTTTGGATCAGGACCCATACTGAGTAGATTCAGAGATCCCACCACCTGAAGAGACCATTGTGGTCATCTAGTCCAACCTCTTGTGTAACACCCCCAAAATAGTTCCTTTTGAACTAGAGCATATCTTTTAAAAAATCCAATCTTGATTTTAAGATTGCCAGTGGTGGAGAATCCACCACAATCCTTGGTAAATTGTTCCAAGAGTTAATTACTCCTCACTGTTAAAAATGTACACCTTATTTCCAGTCTGAATTTGTCTACCTTCAACTTCCACCCATTGGATCTTTGTTATACCTTTGTCTGCTAGACTGAAGAGACCATTATTAAATATTTGTTCCCCATGTAGGTTCTTACAGACTGTATTCAAGTCTTCTGTTAACCTTCTCTTTGTTAAGCTAAATAGATCGAGCTCCTTGAGTCTATCACTATAAGGCATGTTTTCTGATCCTTTAATCATTCTTATGGCTCTTCTCTTAACCCTCTCCAATTTATCAACTTCCTTCTTGAACTGTAGGCATCAGAACTGGTCACAGTATTCCAGCAGCAGTTGCACCAGTGCCAAATACAGAAATAAAATAACCTCTATACTATTCTAGATTCCCCTATTTATGCATCCAAGGATCACACTGGTCCTTTTCGCCACAGAATCAAACTGGGAGTTTGAGTTCAGCTGGTTATCCACCAAGACCCCCAAATCTTTCTCAGAGTCACTGCTTCGCAGGATAGAGCCTGCCATCATGTAAGCATGGCCTATAAAATAAATAAATATATGGAGATATCCTATCTCCTAGAACTGGAAGGGACCCTGAAGGGTCATTGAGTCCAGCCCCCTGCCTTCCCTAGCAGGACCAAGTACTGATTTTGCCCCAGATCCCTAAGTAGCCCCCTCAAGGATTGAACTCACAATCCTGGGTTTAGTAGGCCAATGCTCAAACCACTGAGCTATCCCTCCCCCCACTCTTTGTTCTTAGATGTATACATTTAGCCTTATTAACATGCCTATTGTTTGCTAGAGGATTGTGTAACTATATTTAAACAGAAGATATCAGAGGATCACAGACAAATAGATGTGAAACAAATATTCAGCCAAAGGAGTATGGGTTAAAGACCCACAAATGCACTGCATGCTGCACTATGAAATCTGTCTACCAGATTGGGAAATTTATTGCTCTCCACTCCCTATTACACCAGACTGTGCGACACTTCCACTTATAAGCAAATTGCCACACTTCAGTTCACAAAGTGAAGTTAGCCCTGCTCCTGGAAATGATGCATGTCTGCTCAGAAAAGCATTTCCAAGAGACCTTGTTCAATAATATTAAAGAAACTGTGGGCCAAAATTTTGCTGGCCTAACTCCACTAAGTCAATAGAGTTGCACCAGGAGAGAATTTAGCCATACAGTCTTACAGCATTACTGCTGGAAAATGTCTCTTGGGGGAAAATAAAAACCAAGGGAAATATTTTGATTGAACAAGTTTCTTTAGTTTGTTGCTAACAGAGCCCTGTAAGTCAATGGCCCTCAAACAACCTCTACCTTTACACACAGCTCCCAAGTGACTAGCATTCTGAACTCCGAAGCCTCTGACTTTGCTGAACCCAGCAAATTCAACTACATGGAAAGATGGGGGTGGGGGGAAGTACAACTTGTTTTGTTCAGTCTCCTCAGAGTTAGGCCTGGTCTACACTGCGGGGGAGGGGGAGGGGAGAATCGATCTAAGTTACGCAACTTCAGCTACGTGAATAACGTAGCTGAAGTCGACATACTTAGACATACTCACCGCGGTGTCTTCACTGCGGTGAGTCGACTGCTGCCGCTCCCCCGTCGACTCTGCCTGCGCCTCTCGCGGCGGTGGAGTACGGGAGTCAACGGGAGAGCGCTTGGGGGTCGATTTATCGCATCTAGACTAGACGTGATAAATCGACCCCCGCTGGATTGATCGCTGCCCGCCGATGCAGCGGGTAGTGTAGACATACCCTTAGTCATTTCTTAGGAGGGCAAATTCGTCATTGTTTTACTAAGCTCTAACCCAGAGTGCAGGATCTACATGGAGAATTTGAAGTGCATAGCAAGTAAAATTCCACCAAGAAGCTGTTCACAAGGTCAGATTGAATGTTTGATGCCTTAAAAAAGTATGTATTCCACCCTTTTGAAGCTAAGATCTAGGAGATTTTCTGTAGAGAAGGTCCATGCACGTCACACAGAGTGACATTCCCACACGAGGCCTATGCACCGCTCAAGTCCCACTTACATCCATTGGAGCAATTTTCACCCCAGGGAGCATATAGGGTAAGCAATCCCTCCATATCCCCAAAGCACAGAGAGTGCAGACTCTCGAGTAGGGCATGAAAAGAGGTCAAGCTTCTTGTACCCTTCCCCCAACACAGTTTCAAAGGCTTCTCCACTGTCTGGCCCAATGTATTATGCTCTTGTAGAATTTCCGATGGATAGCAAGAATGTCCCATGCTCTGAAAACACACGCCCAGAGAAGGAACACATGAGTTACGTCAGCCTACTTCTATGGATGGTCTGGCCAGTAACAGCAAGAATTTCAGAAGAGGATCAATCTGATCATTGTGGACGCATTAGTAACTCCTCGGAGGGTTAAGGGCATATTGAGACATATGCTGAATCCTAATCCTTTTTATGCTTGCTGTCTCACCACTTCCTAGAATACTTGCACCCTGGGGCAATCCACCAGCTATGCTTAAACTGTTACCAATGACTGTGCAGCATGCCCAGCTTTGATAGCATCACACCTGCAATTTGGTACATTCTTTGCAGAGTGAAATATCTAGCAGTAGATTTAGATGTCCTCAGGCACCTAGGTTTCTTATGTTGCGCAATGGTCTCCTGGCTGTAACAATCCTGTAAGTGTCAGGGATTTTGCCAGGGGAGTCATGGAATATGACACCAAGTGTCTTCACATGAGCTCTTGATATACTTCAAAGGAAAGGTTTCCTATTGCATCTGTGGTTTGAAGCCTAGAGGTAATCACAGCAGAGACATGTAGGCTGAGAATTTCAAAGCCACCTAAAGGATTTGGATTACTGTAGAATTCCTTCCCCCCGCCCCTTTTTTTTAACTAATTGGGGATTGGAGAGTCCATAAAATCAAAACGTTCATAAAACTGAAACTCTCAAAATTACAGTACATTTGGTGCTTAAGTTAATGTATTAATTGTTCAACGATCGGATGTATAACAAAGAGCAACAATCTATCTGGTGTGCCTGATTTTTGTTTGTTTGAGAGAACAGCATCTCTTCTTTGCTGCCAAATCCCTTAGTCTTCTTAAATCTGTACAGCCACTTGAATGTTGGCTGAGGGATTGAAGTCACATTCAGCGTCAGAAAGTTAACTACCATGGTTCATATAACCAGTTGTTCATACAGTTGGGGTTCTATTGTCATTTTAATGGGAATTTGGTGTTCAAATCCTCTAGGCACCTTTGAAATGCTCAGTGGTACAATATAAATACTGGCCTACATTTTCAAAAAGTGACTAGTGATGCAAGGTGCCTCAGTTTCCCTGTGCCCAGGCTTGAAATGTGCTGCCCGGGGACTGACTGTCAAAAAGTTCTGAGCTTGAGGCTACTGAAAATCAGCTTCCTATAAAACGTTTCAAGATTGGCACACAAAAATGGAGGCTTCCAAAATCACTGTAGGCCAGTGTCCCAGCTTTAACTATAGTACAGTTCATCGGGAGATGAGAAAGATACTCAGTGGAAAGTTACTTCCCATTGCTCAAGACAACAAATGCTACCCTCACTAGACTGTAGAGCAAAGACCTAATGAGACAAAAAGCTTGCCCTTGTTTCCCATGTAGAACACAGACTCGCCACCTCTATTAAGGAGCAGATACAAGGGACAGGACATAGAATATTGACCATTTTCCAATAGGGCCCACTTCTCACTCCACTCTTCTGCTCGTAGTTTCTCCTCTGGTTTAATGTGTGTCTGTAATTATGACTGAATCCATTCAAACCCGTAGACAGACATACCATTTTCCACCTTTTTGACATGGAAAAAAAAAATCCATCCATCCATCATCATGTTTCTGTCATAAACATTTTGTGGAATCTCTCTACGTGCATTTCAGGTGAGTCCTAAAGAACCAATGATCTGTAATACTTCTTTACTTGCCAGACATGAGTCACCCATTTTGCCTCAGAAATTCTGTTACGAGCTTGGTGCGTTTGTTTTTCAGTCTGGAGACACAAGTCGCTCTGCTGACAGGTACCCATAATTGGCAAGATGTTGTCTTATTCTGTTAGAAGCCTGAAGCAAATAGGTTGGTTTGTTGAATTTAAGGGTGGGGAAGGTATTGCAAATAAACCAATGTTCTTATTTGTTAGCATTGGTGCTTCTGAGCATTTTGGCTGGTAGCCAAGCATGGAAAATAACACCTTGTTCCCACTAGTGAGTAGTGAATTTCCAGCAAGGGTAGCCCAAAGAGAAGGATGAATCCAATGTTACTTACCACTTTCACTAACCAGGTTTGCTCCACACCAGTTAGCATGGCCTTTTGATTCATTCCAGTGTTCTACAGTAAGCCCTTCTCACCCCAATGTACACCCATTCTATCCTGTCTGAATGCTCTTTCTCCCCTTCCCAGATCTCAGTTATGTTGGTATTTGAATAGGCAGAGAGGCTAGGAAATGCCAGATTAGCCCCTAGATTCAAAGTTATTTGATACACATCTGTACTGCTGCAGAAAATTGGACAAACATACACCTTATAAACTCATCTGTCTGTAACAGCCTTGCTCTGTCCAGGACTGTTGCCTGCTAGATCCCTTACCAGCAGGGTAAAATTCAGCTCTAACTGATACTCTGTGCAACCTCATTTATTTTCTGGGGTTGCATGGGGTGTAAGACTAGGCTGAATTTAGCCTTAAATGGAAAATTACATGTTTTGGTTCAGTCCCAATTTTCATGGAAACCTGGAATCCTTTGCTCACCCCCCCCTCCACCCCCACACACACGATGTATGAAGCATTAATGCGTTTTATTTCAGAGCTCCTCCACCAAAATTTGCATTGCTGAAATGTTCAGTGCTAATATCTGCACTAAAGTCAGCAGTGTTTTCCAAATGAAATTGCATTCTGAATCCTGCCTCCTGGAGACTCCAGTGTCTGCTGCTAGAGTATGTCTACACACCAGTCAGGAAGTGTGAGTGCCACACAGGTAGGCATAGCTGAGCTGAAAAGAGCTCTGCTGTGGGCCATGGGGTGGCTGCCCGAGCACAAGCCCACCTGAGACCCTTGTTATGAACTTGAGTACATAGCCTGTGCTGCCACCCGTGCTCAGCTACACTGCTATTTTATACGTTCAGATCTAGATCCAAATTAGATATAAACTAATGTTGGATGTTTTAGTCTAATGCTGAATCAGGGCCAGGACTGGGGTTTGCATTCAGTGTCACTGAAATCTGACTAGTTGATTCTGAGATTTAGGCCATTTGGAATCAAAACTGGAGGGACAGGTTGGGGCCCCCCATGGAACTGAAATATTCAATAAATGTTTCTCTTCTGTATTTTTCGAAAAAATAGAAGATAGTCTCATCATATGGTGAGGCTAACACTCTTTCCATGCCACTAGTATCTCTGGAGGGTGTTAAGAGGTGCTACTAAAATTAGACATTTTTAAATCAACAAGTCCAGATAACTTGCATCCAAGAGTTTTAAAAGAACTGGCTGAGGAACTCACTGGACCATTAATGTTGATTTTCAATAAGTCTTGGAGCATTGGGGAAGTTCCAGAAGATTGGGGAAAAAACTAATGTTGTGCCAGTTTTAAAAAAAGGGAAACAGGGTGATCTGGGTAATTATAGACCTGTCAGCCTGACATTGATCCTGGTCAGATAATGGATATGGGACTCAATTAATAAAGAATTAAAGGAGGGTAATGTGATTAATACAGATTAACATGGGTTTATGGAAAAGAGATCCTAGCAAACTAACTTGATATCTTTTTTTTGACGAGATTACAAGTCTGGTTGATAAAGGTAATAGTGTTGATGTAGTATAACTTAGACTTCTGTAAGACATTTAACTAGGTACATTTTGGTCAAAAAACTGGAACAATGTAAAATTCACATGGCACACATTAAATGAATTAAAAACTGGCTAATTGATAGGTCTCAAAATGTAATCGTAAATGGGAAATCATCATCCAGGGGACGTGTTACCAGTGGGGTCCTGCGGGGATCATTCTTGGCCCTATCCTATTTAATAGTTTTATCAATGACCTTGAAGAAAAACAGAATCATCACTGATAAAGTTTGCAGATGACACAGATATTGGAGAGTGGTAAACAGGAGAGGTCACTGATTCAGAGCAATCTGGATCACTTGGTAAACTGGGCTATTTAGGTGCTCTCAATATGATGGTGAGGCCAAAAGAGCGAATGCAATCCTAGAACACGTAAACAGGGGAATCTCGAGTAGAAGTAGAGAGGTTATTTTATCTCTTATTTGGCACTGGTGTCACCACTGTTGGAATACTGTGTCCAGTTCTGTTGCCCACAATTCAAGAAGAAAGTTGGTAATTTGGGGAGGGTTCAGAGAAGAGCCACGAGAATGATTAAAGAGTTAGAAAACCTGCCTTACAGTGGACACAAGGAGCTCCATCTATTTAGCTTAACAAAGAGCAGCTAATGGGTAAATTGATTACAGTCTATAAGTACCTACATGGAAAACAAATATTTAATAATGGGCTCTTCAACCTAGCAGAGGAAGGTGTAACACAATCCAATGGCTGGAAGGTGAACCTAGACAAATTCAGGCTGGAAATAAGGCATACATTTTTGATAGCGATGGTAATCAAGCACTGGAACAATTTACCAAGGGTCGTGGTGGATTCTCCATTGCTGACCATTTTTAATTCAGGATTGGATGTGTTTCTAAATGATCTGCTCTAGGAATTATTTTGGGGAAGTTCTCTGGCCTATGTTCTACGATAGGCTGGACCGGCAGATCACAGTGGTCCCTTCTGGCCTTGCAATCTTTTAAATGGTTTCAGATTTGAGGTCCCAGCTTGGGCCCATCTCTATTTTGTAGTGATTTATTTCCCATCAGTCTCTGCTCTTTTCTCATAACATGAGGCCAAAGCTCTTCCTGGGATGTCCTGCCCTTTGATATAAATATTATCCAAATGCTTTCCAAACAGATATGTTTGGCGGAGATTCCCACCTGGGACCCAGATGAACACATCCGATCTCATCTATGTGCTATGGCACCCCCATTTAAAACAGGCAGAAGGCACTACTAGCTAATGCCTCTAAGACTTTGAATGTATTCCGGTATAGTGATGCTACCTTCTCGCAGGAGACACTTCCTCCTAGGGAGCCAGGAATCTGGAGCTCCACTCCTAGCCTGCAGTCAGGCTGTTGATAGCGATCTGTTGAAAAGAGCGAGAGATGACTCTGCGCCAGGAGAGTGATATGTAGCAGCTGGGCTGTACTGGAAATCCAAGTGCCAGGGAACAGGGTGGGTCCATGGTCCATTGAAGCCAGGGACACTGAAAACTAGCCCTATGGAAATCAGAGTTCCCAAAGCAATGACATGCAGAGAGCAGAGCAAGAGCAACCTTTTGGCTGCCCCTCCCCACTCCCGCCCCATCGCCTGCCCTTCTGTCTTTCAGCAGGCTTGGATGTGACTTCTGTTCATGCACTGAGCCCAGCTTTGGCGCTAGGAGGTTGCCTACGGTAGACAGTGTTGTGTTACTGTATTGTGTCTCTGCAACAGCCTCTTTTCACTGCCCCAGACAGCATGGGGCAGCAGAGTTGGGTTTTTTTTGGGGGGGGGGGGGGCGGCTAGGAGAACATTTTGCCACTTCTGAATACAGTCATTTTAGCCCAGTTACTGCTAAAATTGTCCTTGCAAAAAACATAGCTATAAAGCCACTGGGTGGCTAAGTTTGCAATAAAGAGCCTATGGTTTTGCCTCAGGGATTTATTGTAGAGAGTTGCAAAGAATCAAGTCATTATACACTGCTTGGGATATGACAAGAGGTATTGCATGTAATCTACCACATGCCAGGTCCTGCTACAAATGAAATGGCTGAGAGTCATGTGACACACTTTGAAGCGGTTACCTTGGCCAATTAAAATAGGATCGGTGGGCAAATACGTAAGCAATGCTAGATCAGTGTCACAAGGAATTGTCTGTTGCTTAACAAATAACAAACAACAATAACGAATATGAATATAATAAAATTAAAAAGGACCCCTAATCCCTTAGTTAGTGCCCCATTGGCTCCACTGCTGCTATACTCTGGAAGAATCTAACACACTCACAAAATCTGGGGCCAAGATTCTCAATAGCGACTAGTGATTTTAGGTGCCTTGATTTCTGAGACATCCTGACAGCGTGAGACATGATGAAGCAGGGTGGCTGCTCAGTGTCGTCTGACAGTCAGGCCCCTTTAAGGAGTCTCAGGTTGGTCACCCAAATCATAGTCATCTCGGAAAACCTAGACCTCAATCTCTTGCTGTTTTAAACCTCAGGTATCCCAGTCAATCTAGGTATTTATGTGGCGCTTTTTATCATTGCAGTATCTGAGTCCCAGATCCTCCAAGATATTTAGGTGCCTAACTCCTATTGGAGGATCTGGGCCTAAGTGTCTACAGATCACATGTTCATAGAATCATAGGAGTGGAAGGGACCTCGAGAGGTCGTCTAGTCCAGTCCCCTGCACTCAGGGCAGGACCAAGTATTATCTAGACCATCCCTGACAGGTGTTTGTCCAACCTGCTCTTAAAAGTCCCCAATGATGGAGATTCCACAACCTCCCTAGGCAATTTATTCCAGTACTTAACCACCCTGACAGTTAGGAACTTTTTCCTAATGTCCAACATTGTATCACCCTATGTGTATTGAGGATATCCAACTCCAGGTTGTATTTAAGTGGATGCCCAGTTACTAGTGACTGGTTACACAGGATAGTATTGCATATAATAAACAAGGCTAGGATTTTCAAAGGAGCTAAAGAAATTAGGAGCCCAAATCCCCTTCAATGTCGGTGGGATTTAGGCACCTAGCCTATCAAATACCAGTGTAGCTGAGATCTGGGTAAAGAAGGGAAAGGAAGTGGGACAGGGTTGAAAGGACATTCTATAGAAGTGGGTATGTGGAGCAAGAAGGCCTTTCTACGGAAAATGAAAAATGAAGTGAATCAGGTGAATGAAACCGAAACAAATCAAAGGGCATCATTGACCAGTGGGAAGCAAAAATGATTCCTGGAAGAGGTGGACTGCACTGGATTCCCTCATCACTTCGGTACATATATCCCTGCTGGATATTCACTGCTCGCTTGTGGGAACAAGGGGTTCTTTGACTGTGCTTGGATATGAATGAAAATCTCAGGAGCACAAATTCTAACAAAAAAGACCATTTGTTTATTGGAGACGCCTTCTTCCTCCCCACTTTCACTGCCTACATAATATTAGTGTCCAAGTGGGAGACTCTGACCACACTGTACAGATGGGCAAGTGGCTTGTTAAAGCAGGGTCTATTCTTTCAATCTCTAGTCTAGAGCAGGGATTCTCAACCTTTCCAGACTACTGTACGCCTTTCAGGAGTCTGACTTGTTTCACCTCACTGAGGCCTGGTCCACACTAATCCCCCACTTCAAACTAAGGTACGCAACTTCAGCTACGTTAATAACGTAGCTGAAGTCGAAGTACCTTAGTTCGAACTTACCGTGGGTCCAGACGCGGCAGGCAGGCTCCCCCGTCGATGCCACGTACTCCTCTCGCCGAGCTGGAGTACCGGCGTCGATGGCGAGCACTTCCAGGATCGATCCGGGATCGATTTATCGCGTCTAGACAAGATGCGATAAATCGATCCCAGAAGATCGATTGCTTACTGCCGGACCCGGAGGTAAGTGTAGACCTACCCTTAAAAACTACTTGCTTACAGAATCAGACATAAAAATACAGAAGTGTCGCAGCCACACTATTACTGAAAAAGCGCTGACTTTCTCATGTTTGCCATATAATTATAAAATAAATTGATTGGAATATAAATATTGTACTTACATTTCAGTGTGATACTTGCACCTGTTTTTCACTTGTGAGCCTTGTCCGCCCACCACCCAGAGCTGAAGCATGTAACTTAGCTTTGCAGGACCCCCTGTGGCGTAGGGCCCCAGGCAATTGCCCTGCTTGCCACCGCTAATGCCAGCCCTGCACTTGTGACCCCGTAGGTTTAGAAAGACTGATCTACATGAGTTGAGTACCCCCCTGGAAGACCTCTGCGTACCCTCAGGGGTACGTGTACCCCTGGTTGAGAACCACTGGCGTAGAGCACCAAAAGTATTATGGTGCCAACCAAGGGCATTCCGAATTAGTCCTGCATTGTGAACATCCTAAAGGCATAAGGTGAAGACAGCTGTGCAAAACATTTCCAACAAAACCCAAAAGCCACATGATATTCAGCTAGTTTGGTACGGAGCTACAATTCAGAAACTCAGGCCAGGTTCATCCAAATGTTTATGAACAAGGGAGGATTGGATTGAGTCACACTTAATGGGCTGGATCACCAGATGTGTCATCTTTCCAGGGATATCAGGGTCCAAACTAGCTCCTGGGTGCAAATTAGAGCAGCCTCAGGAACCCCAAGAAGCTGCTCACCACCCAGGACCACCCCTCGCCCTCTGATATGGCCAGGAACTATGTCAGTGGGGAGGGGGAAGGGGGTGGCCTTCAGCTGGCTGCAGCTGATGATTCACCTCCAACATGAGAATCTTCAGTTGCTATCTTAAAGCAGGTCTAAGTCCCCTATGCGCCACTGCTGCAGAGCAAAGGGGACTCAGGAGGGGCCAAAGACCTGGTCCAATGGGTGCTATAAACAGTCCTCCATGGGAACAACATGTTTTACTATGTTTGAAAAAAAGTGTGTTGGGAATATATTCTTGTTGTTTTCTTATAGAGTTAAAATAACAATAAAAACCTCCATGCACATAGCTCACGGCCCCCCGCCAAGTCATTAGACTTGCAATTGTCAGTAATGACCATCCAGAAGGAAAACATATTCCTCTACAAATGAGTTAACTCAGCCAATAAGTTATAGTAACAAAACAGCACCTTTAGACACTCCAGGAATGTACCCTCAACCTTCCCAACCTCAGTCAAGTTAACGTAGAGAATTAGGAATATTTGAAAAACACCCATTCTGAGCTAGAGGAGTAAGAAATTCCAGTGAGCTCTAAGGTGAGCATTTGCAGTTCGATGGAGGGCATTTGGGCATGCCGTTGGCATGTACATACAATTAATGACTGGACGGGTAGCATGGACAAATCCAGCTTTGTTCATGTTTGAACTGACGAACTTTCTCAAAACTCCATTTTCTGGCAGGAAATTTCGTATTCTTAGTTAGAATCTGAAGGTGGATTTTTCTGGAAAGTTGGAGAAGAATCTGTATGGCTCGTTTTGGGTTATTCCACTGCAAAAATAGATTTTATATCTGATTTAAATGAAAACTGAATGAAATGTCCAACTTCTAATTTGGCATGCATTTAGTTGTAAATGTAGGATGTCTAAGGAGGCATGTTTGGAGAGGGAAAGGAGAAACGCTTGAGTAACAGATCATTCATTTTGTGCATGTGCATTATGAAACTTCTGCTAAATGTAATTTGCAACATTCCCTGTAGTACTGTAGGGATGCTTGAAACTCTGTTGTACAAATACATATTATCTGTGACACTCTAGGACCAGATTCTGCCATGCTTTCTGCTACTGGTTAATACCTTACTCCTGGAGCAGTCCCACTGAAAGCAAATGTACTACTCATTGGAAGGGAAGCATTGTCCAGTCTATGGGAATTGGCGCAGCTGCATTGCACAGACTGGTGTATTTCCTCCATCACCATGCACACACAGACTACAGCTGTTCATTAACCACATTCTGACCTATGCCTCACATCTGTACACACTGCTACACCTAGACAAACAGTGGCTGCCTCCACATATGTGGATACGGCCACCTGTCAGGACTGTACACATCGAGTACACCATGGCAACCATGACCTGAGCCACATGTATATGCAGTCTCCGCTGGCTGGAATATATTCACAAAAACACCACAGCCACTCAAAATCATGCATGCACTGAAGAGAGGTGGTGCTAGCATGCCCATATTCTCACTTCAACATACTGTCTCAAACACAGGGTGAAATCCTGGCCCCACTGAAGTCAATGGCAAAATTCCCTTGGCTTCAATGGGGCCAGGATCTCATTCACAATGTGACACAGTCTCCCTCATGCAGACACCCTGTGCAGTCCAGCCCTCCCCTCAGACAGCCTTCATTCAAACCCAGCCCCTACCTCCAGACATACCCTGATTCCGTATCAAACCTCACACACACACAGAGGTGCTCACATTCTGCATACATGGAATCAGTGTTATTTGCATATATATTTACACACAGACACCCACTTATTACAAATGAGGGGACCATATCATATACACGGAGCCTTTATATATGCTCACTTTGCTACAAATTCTCCATTTTTTTCCTTTTCAGGTATTGCTTATTTTATATTTTCCTTCCTTTTTCTCTCTGTTCCTTACATTTTTAAAGAAATATTTCAAAACTCAAGGCAATTCTATGCAACCCCCCCTCACGTTGACTGATTGTTAAGATCACACAGCTTAGCACACAAAAACCAGATAACACTGCGTTACAGATTATCCAACATTCACTCTGCTCCCTGGGAAACTTTATTTGAAAAAAATGTTTCTAATGTTGTCACTAGAGACATTGTGATGCATAAGCACTAGGAGGAAGAGTTTATAGTGTGAATTTCAACTTAAAATTTAAAATGTCTGGACTTCCATGTATTTCCCACCACACATTTTATAAATGTCATTTTTATGTAGAGAAGTACATTCTATTGTCACATTTGAGAAATCATAGAGGATCAAATAAATACAGTATTGCACTTCAAATACACAAAGAAACAGAGCCAAGATTGAATGGCTGTTCAATGGTATCTCATTTCCTGAATTGTGTGTTGTTTAAGTATGCAGGCCTACACACCCAAAAAACCAAGTGTGCAATCTTAAACACCATCGACTTCAAAAAGTCAGACTCCTGTCTGAAAACTTTACCTACTATTGTACTTAAGGTTATTATAAATTAAAGAGATTAGAGAGAAAAAAGTCCAGTTTCATTACTGCATTTCACAGTACTTTATTCAGGGGAAACAGTGAAACTGACTATACACAGTCAGTTTGCTTTGTTGTTTGTGTGGGTCTTTTGCATAGCAACAAGCAAGAGACACACATTTTTGAAAAATAGGAAAACGTAATCATAAAACCACCAAAATTGGCAGATGATGTAAGGGGCATTTGTAACTACACCTCTACCCCGATATAACACCACCCGATATAACACAAATTTGGATATAACGTGGTAAAGCAGCGCTCCAGGGGGGCGGGGCTGCGCGCTCTGGCGAATCAAAGCAAGTTCGATATAACGCGGTTTCACCTATAATGCGGTAAGATTTTTTGGCTCCCAAGGACAGCGTTATATCGGGGTAGAGGTGTACTTTTAACATTTTTTTTCAAATTGACAAGGTTTCAAGTTGATGGTCCCTTTAACACTGAATTGATGTAGCTTTTGCCTGGCACAGAAACAAATATACCATATTTACATAGAAAACTTTCTTCCCAAAGGGCTTTACAAACGGAACAGGTGAAAAAGCCTGCAAATACTTGAGTATCTTTATGCATGCAGTAGTCTCAACTCCAAGGCATTACTCATGTGTAAAGTTACTCCCCTGTCTATAAAAAGAACAGGAGTACTCGTGGCACCTTAGAGACTAACAAATTTATTAGAGCATAAGCTTTCGTGGGCTACAGCCCACTTCTTCGGATGCATATAGAATGGAACATATATTGAGCATGAACAGGTGGGAGTTGTCTTACCAACTCTGAGAGGCCAATTATGTAAGAGGAAAAAAACTTTTGAAGTGATAATCAAGATAGCCCAGTACAGACAGTTTGATAAGTGTGAAAATACTTACAAGGGGAGATAGATTCAATGTTTGTAATGGCTCAGCCATTCCCAGTCCTTATTCAATCCTAAATTGATTGTATCTAGTTTTCATATCAATTCCAGCTCAGCAGTCTCTCGTTGGAGTCTGTTTTTGAAGCTTTTCTGTTGTAAAATAGCCATCCGCAGGTCTGTCATTGAATGACCAGACAGGTCCCCTGTCTATGTGTTTCCAGGACTAAGGCCTATCTGCAGAGATATTTCCCACACCACTGAAATGATACCACCTCTGAGACAAGATATAGGAGCAGTTTAGGTAAAGAAATGAAAATATCATATTTGATTGAAAATACAGGGCAAATGTAGGAAGGCAGGATGTAATGAATAAAGTTAGAATTCGGTCAGCTCATTTGGCTTAACACTTCCCTTACTAACAATGCCGTGAGATATTTAACGATATGCCCACAAATCAGCAGGATCTTGATTTTACATGTGACCCGAGAGGCAGACCCCCACCACCATAATGCCACACGCTAAGCCACGTGGAAAGGTGCCACTGACTGGAGCATCACCAACACCCCTTCCTGCAAGTCTCCCACTGAAATGCTGATCCAGCCTGACCCCTGTTAGCACAGAAGAGCTGATGGGTTACATGACAAAGTGATACAGCTGCAGCTCCAGTAACCTGCAGAGGGACGTGCTACATAATTCCATAGCACAGAGGATTAACATGTAAATCAGGTCTCTAAGAAGCCCTTCCAAAGGGGCAGCATCAGCATACAGGTGATACAACACCTAAGGCAAAAAAATAACCTGTAGATTTCAGATTGTGTATAACTGTGGCAGCCACCACTGCTTTCTTGCCTTCCAGCCTCTGCCAGCTATCTCAGCCATGATCTGTAAAGTGCTGAAATTTAACCTATCTATTTCCAACCAATGATCAGACTCTGCCTCTGCCTGTCTCCATAGAATTCCATTGTGGATTTTCCTTTTTGTTTAAAAACAAACAAACAAACTTCTTACTTTCAACACATTTCTACTCTCCCTGCTGATTTGGAGGTAATGGCACGAGAGCCAGAAGCACATGGCCTTCCATTTTGTGGAAGATCTTTACTGGCTTTCCAATGGGCCGTGTAGATCTAAGTAAAGCACAAGCAGTTGTCCAAACAAAGGACTTCCCAGAAAGTTGAACACTAAAGGAAATTCCTTCTCCATAATCTCAGTCTCTTTATAATTTGCTGCTGTTTGCAGATTCTTCTACACAAGGAGGAAACAGGCACTTATCAATAGATGCAATTCAAGGCCAGCACAAGAGCTAGGTACTGATTAAACCTCACTATTTTTGCCCTTATTTAGTGTATCACCTATATGCTAATATGGCTCTGAATTTTGCCCAGGGTTAGAAGCCAGCAAAAAAACAACAGGTGCTGCAAGATTATGATCTCAGAACATTATAGGGGGAAACAGCAACTGTTTATCTGTGTGTTTGTTATGGGACAGCAAGACTCCAGTGGGACTAATCACATGCTTATAGTTAAGGCCGGGATGGCCTCTTTTCTGTGTTTGTACAGCACCCGGCACAATGGGACCTCAGTCCTGACTGGGGCTTTTGGGCACCACCAAGACATAAATATTTACTACTCTTATTAAGTGCTTTGCTGGATCATGGCCTAAAGCCACACTCTAGTCCTAGATATTTATCAAGCCCTTTATAAGCCACTGAATGTACACATCATGTAATTATCTGTGTCTCTGAGTTTCTGTGCAGACAACCAGTTGCACATTCATTTTTCCAGGCCTGAAAATAAAGTGGTTCAGACAGTGCTTAACTTGTGCCAGGGCTTACCAGAATTGAGCCCCAGCTCCTCTCGGTTTGCCAGTTCATAGCTCTGGCACTTCTGGGCTTGCTGCATCAGTTACAAATGTAAAAAAATTGCTTGAGCCCGGGCTCCTCTTTCATTACAAATTAAGTACTGGGCTCAGATATATACGTTTAACCACTTTCATGCTGCTTAACGCATTGTCCCTGAAAAGTAGATGACACACCAGACACAGAGTTCTGGCTCATCATGCTGGTCTTTTCCCATCAAAAGGTCGGCATTCCTATGTGGGGGTGGTGTTCCAGAGAGCACCCACAAATGCTATTCCCACATAGGGCTTGCAGCAACAGACAGTAACAAGAGTTAACTATATGAACCATTTTGATGTTCTGTTGGAGCATTTTATCAAAGAGTCACGGTTAATTCTGTTTTTTTCCACACCGCCTGCCAGCATTTACAAGTACTGGTGAGCTAACTACACCACCAATCTTGTTGGCCACAAATGTTATTTTAGGAATATCAGTTTCATTTTGAGAAGCTGAAACTTTTGTCAATTTCAAGATGGAATTGTTCCCTTTCATTCTGGTATTTTTCAACGGTGGGCTTTAATAGGTAGGATCTGAGTTATACGTGGTTCGGACTTTTATGGGAAATGGCAGATTTTGAATGACAGGCATTCCTCCAAGATTATGAAACAATTACACTCTTTGACTCACTAGGGCCTTGTTACAGCCACTGGAGTTTCAAACTATTTATTAAGTCTAACCAGGATCTGCACCCCAAAGTGTGCTCATACCATGTTTCGTCAAGTACGGAGGGGAGGGGGGGTGAGGGGTTGGGGGGGGTGATGGACTGTTTAGTGTTAGAGGATTGTTAGAGTAGGGTTACCATATTTCAATACTGCAAAAAGAGGACACTCCACGGGGCCCTGGCCCTGCCCCAACTCCACCCCGCCCCCGCCCTAACTCCGCCCCCTCCACTGAGCACCCCGCATTCCCCCTCCTCCCTCCCGCCCCCCGGCTGCTGCTGCGCTGGGGAAGTTGCTTCGGCCCCCGCTGCAGTGGAGAGCGGCGGGAACCGGGAAAGTTGGAGCCCGGGGAGGAAGCGGTCCCCTTACCATGCCTCCCTATTTTCCCGGACATGTCCGGCTTTTTGGAAATTCCTCCCGGACGGGGATTTGAGGACCAAAAAGCCGGACAAATCCGGACGTATGGTAACCCTACCCCAGAGCCGCCTCCCGCCCGCCCGCCGGAACCCCCAGGCCTCATCTCAGAGCCGCTTCCTCCCGCCCGCCAGACCCCCCAGGCCTCGCCCCAGAGCTGCCTCTCGCCCGCCCGACCCCCCAGGCCTCGCCCCAGAGCCGCCTCCCGCTCGCCCGCCCGACCTCCCAGGCCTCGCCCCAGAGCCGCCTCCTGCCCGCCCTACCCCCCCAGGCCTCGCCCCAGAGCCACCTCCCGCCCGTCCGCCAGACCCCCCAGGCCTCACCCCAGAGCCGCCTTCCTCCCGCCCGCCAGACCCTCCCAGGCCTCACCCCAGAGCCGCCTCCCGCCTGCCCGCCGGACCCCCCCAGGCCTCACCCCAGAACCGTCTTCCTCCCACCCGCCCGACCCCACAGGCCTCACCCCAGAGCCACCCGCTCTCCACAGGGGCCATCCTCAGCCTTCTCCTGCCTCAGTGCCCCCTCTCCTGAAAGCCTGCCCTCCGCAGCCCCCCCACTCTCCACAGCCCCTGCCTCAGAGCCCCCCACCCCTTCCCATAGCCCCCACCTTCCATAGCGCCCCCCACCTTCCACAGCACCCCAACTCTGTCCTCCCCTTCACCTCCCTCCTTAACCCCTACCCTTCATTTCCCCACCTCCTCCCATAGCCCACCCCCTCCACAGCCCCCCACTCTCCACAGCCCCTGCCTCAGAGCCCCCCACCCCCTCCCATAGCCCCCTACCCTGAGAATCCCCCCAACCTCAGAGTCCCCCACCCTTCACCTCCCTCAGGGGAGCCTCCACCCCGCTCCCGGCTGGACCTGGCGAGGCTGCGGCAGGCGCTGCAGCACGGGCCCTTCCCGGGTGGGGGAGCTCGGGCTCCCGGGAGCCGCTGCTGCCGCGCGCCAAGAAACTTTCCCCTGTACCAGGACCTGCCCCTGGGCAGCGGCTCCGCCGGGGGGAGGCAGCCCCGGCTGCACAGACCGCTGGCGGGGGGGCTCCTTGCACGGCCGGGAAGAAGGGGGGAGACTGAGGCTCTGCCAGAGCCGCAGGGGATGCTCGGAGGAGGGAGAACCCTAGCCGTGGGGCGCAGGGTTGCAGCAGCATGGCGGGGTTGCAATCCGCAGGCTGAGCGAGCTGACACACCAAGAGGAGAGGGGGCAGTGGGTAGGGTTATCATACGTCCGTATTTTCTGGACATTTTTATATATTTAAAAAATCCTCCTGGACGGCAATTAACAACTAAAAAGCCGGACATGTCCGGGGAAATACGGACGTATGGTAACCCTAGTTAGAAGACCGGATCAGCCAGTTGAGAGTTTGCCACGTTTAGTGATTGTGGGGAGTATTAAACAAAGTCACCCTAATGCTTTCCCTGTTTAAAGAAAATAAGGGCCAAATCTCCCCGTCCACTTTAACAAAACGCAGCCTGCAACATGCCCCCTAGGGATTGCTGTGGCAGCTGGGGATTGCAGCATTATGCTCCAGCCCTGCCAACTCCCTTCTCTGGCGAGTCACTGGCACGCTCCCTTCACCATGGAATTCATGACGGGAAGGCATAGCGCCTGTACAGCATCTGTACTTAGACTGTAAGCTCTTCAAGGCACAGAGCATCTTTTTGTTCTGTTTGTACCGCACCTAGCACAAGGGGGCCCTAGTCCTCGAGTGGGGCTCCCAGGCACCACAATAATAGTAATATCATTATCTGGAGATTTCCCTACATTATGGGAATCCCAGCTGGCCTCAGGAATCTCTATGCTGCCAGAATGATGCCAATTAACCTCACTGGTGCTGAGGTCCTCACTCAACGAGCGTTCTGTGTGTGTATAGACTGCAGGGTACAAATCACCTGGATCTACAGGACTAAAATTAAGTGCTAGATCTAGGTGTCAAAATGTTAAAGTGGCAGATTGCTTGATGAAAAGTTGTGGACAGAATGAATTATGTTGAGAGAGAGAGAGAGAGAGAGAGAGAGAGAGAGAGAGAGAATGTTACTGTATGTAATTCTCAGCTCCGACTGGTTAACTCTTCCTTCATGACAGGAATGCAAACTGGCAGCATGTTAAGCAGTAGATACTTGAACCTCTACAAAATACATGTTGGCATAAACATCTCTAGATATATGAAACAATTGGCAAGCTGAATCCAAACTGCTTGAAAATGCTTCCCGGGTTCACAGTTAGCAAGGCTGCCAGCATTTCAGTTTCTGGAACAACTGGGCTGTAATCTTTGTGTGTGTGTGTGTGGGGGGGGGAAACACTGTAAAAACATTTTAAAGAGCAAAGCGTACATGCCGCCCTATGAAGAAGTCACTCTCTTGGACCAGCCATTTTGTGGTGAAACTACTTTGATTGGAAACGTACTGCCAGAAAGGGCCTGACCCAGCTCCCACTGGAGCAGATTCTGATACCCTTACTCACAGTGAACAGTAGCTTGAAGTCAGGAGGACTGCTTGTGGTGTGAAGTGCTACTCCAGGTAAGTGTTTCAGAATCTCGGCTATCAAGGCCAATGGCAGTCTTTCTGTTGGCGTCAGTGGGAGTAGGATTAGGCACCTCTTTATTCCTACCGATGTTCCTAGAATCAAGAGCACAATAGAGTGTGCGTGCTGGAGAAAGGGGGAATAATTCCGTCATTACATGAAGCTATTGTTAACAGACACCACAGGTATATGTTTATTTTAAGTATTGGCGTCAAATATACTCTGGCGGCATTACCAGAACGAGGCTTTTTTTCCTCTTCCCTCCAGTGGCTTGCTAGAAAAATCCTGCGTAAGTACACCTATACAAATAAAAGGCCCAGCATGTTAGTATGCGTCTGACGAAGTGGGTATTCACCCACGAAAGCTTATGCTCCAATACGCCTGTTAGTCTATACGGTGCCACAGGACTCTTTGTTGCTTTTTACAGATCCAGACTAACACAGCTACCCCTCTGATACTTGACACCATGTTAGTATGGTAGTTCTGGGTGTTAAGAAACGTGCACTAGATCTGTAGGTCAGAGTCAGACGAACCCACAAATGGGCAAATGTGGCCCTGGGACTCACGGAAATCAGTGATGACACTGGTTGCTACTTGCTGTATTACTAGGAAGTGAGGCCCAGTAAAACAGTTTTACTATTGCTGGTGAATTTACTATTCATCTATTAGGGAAGAAAAATACAAACCAGCATGACGATGGGATGCATTGAGTGTCTGAGCTAAAGACCATTGACGCTAATGGAAAAACACTCCCTTTACTCGAATGGGCTTTAGATCAGCCCCTTACCCTGTATTTAAAAACAAATCTATACTCACATTGTGAGCGTTAGGCTCCTGCTGGATGGCCAGTGAGGCCTTTGGTATTACACCCCTAAAGTACATTATTTCTTACTATCATTCTTTAAGCCCTCTTTGTCTGGCCATTGTGTGTCTGCAATTTATGTGACTCAAGGAGTCATATCGAAAGCATTCATTTTACCCCTTCAAGTGCATTGAGCCAGATGAAGAGTCCTAAGCCGAATTTAATGGTGACATGCAGTACACTGTAACTAGCTGCCATGTTTCAGCGCCAAAGTAGCTGCGCTTAGATGATGGATGAGTGAATGATAGCTAGCTAGCTAGCCTGTGAACTGTTCTGGGTTCCTTAGTGATGAGAGGGGCTGTTACAAAGTATTGTTCTATTACTAAATAGAAACATAATTTACTTATTATAATACACCTTCACCCCAAACTTTTAACCATCTCTAGAATAAAACTCGAACCAAGCTTTCTGAGGTTCTGAAATATTCCTCTACATGTTTTTCTAGTTACCCTTTCAGGATGGGACCAGGTGCTTTTGGCCAAAATCTTATGAGAAAGTTTCTTCTCAAAGTGTTTCCAGCGGAGACCAAAAGCAAAAAGTACCTTCAGGCCCAAAATAAGGTGTTTCCATGCGATTTACAGAGCTACTGTATTTTACACAGGTTCTGATCATTTGGATCTGAGTATCCCATCTATTGAATGCTAGTACAAGCAGAACCTAAACTCCGAACTTTCTAAAGTTGGCCCATCCCTGACTAGGAGTATAATTAGGGACGAGAGGAATTATTGTCTGCCGGAGTATTTTACAGTTTAAATAATAACTGTCTGCACATGCTTGAAAAACAGTCTTGAAAGCTTCAAACATAAAAGACAGTAGGGAAGAAGTGACTTTTACAATATTGACCCAGCAGACTGGCATAAATGGCCTGAATGTTAAGATAATAAACTACCATTACACCGTTTAAAAATAATATTTATCTACTGAAGTTCTGTCTGGTGCAACAAAGCCATCCGTTTTGTGCAGTTTGAAGCATATTCAATTATAAAGTGGAAGCCCTCAAACACCACAGCTGTATCTACCAGGAATTCACACGATGAGGTTATTCTTTTACTAAGAATTAGCGAACGAGGGGGTGGCATGTTTAGATTACCTTGGCACAAAGCGATGGTGGCAGACGTCTCCATTTACGGCCTGCTCCAGCTCCCATTGAGTTTCCCCATAGGCTTCAGTAGAAGTTAAATAAGGCCCTGATTCAGCAGCCCTTAGGGTATGTCTATCCTTCGAGCTGGGGGGTGTAATTCCCAGCTGGAGGGGATATACCCATGCTAGCTAGAGTGTAGCTGTGTCAGAGAGAGGGGCTGGCTGCCCCATGTACAAGCCGAGCATCTCAGACGGGTACATCCTTGGGGCAGCAGCTAGCCCCGCCCATTCTTTGCACTGCCATGGCTACACGGCTAGTTTGAGTGACTAGCTTGTTCAGAACTAGCTCAGGTACATCTCCTCAAACTGGGAATTAACCCTCCCCCCCCAACTCAAAGAGTAGACATACCCTTACCCACAGTGAGCAGTACCCCCCTCCTGTGAGTGGCTCTACTAAGCTCAGCTCCCAGAAGGATGCTTTGTGCTGCGCTGGAGGCACAAAGTAGCCTTAAAACTGGCCTAAATGGCCAGGCTACAATTCCACTAGTGTAGCACAATTTCCCAATTGCGTAGAACTGGCATAGCTGGTTCTATCCACCCCCTTCTCAGTGCCCAAACTAGGGGACACACCAGGGACATGTCAGAGAGGGAATGAGGCTGGTGTGGTGCTCCTATGACCCCTGGCCTCAGTGGCCTCTTAGAGGAGGCCATAGTTCTTATTTTCTTTCCCTAGGAACACAGAGGGCAGTGTGTTCTGGTAGGCAGGACACTGGGCTGGGAGTCAAGAGACCTGAGTTTCATCCCTAGATCTGTGCCTGAGCTGCTGTGTTATCTTGGACAAGTCACTTCATCTCTCTGTGGGTCTGTTTCCTTTCCCAACCGTTGTCTGTCGTGTCACTTTAGGGCAGGGACAGCTTCTTACAGTGTGTCTGTACAGTGCCCAGCACGATGGCGCTCTGATCTCACTTGGGCCTTCTAGGTGCTAATGTAATAACAAGACAGCCCTCACTAGTGCTGGTGTCTGAACTGGCCCCTGTAGCCCCAACCAGCTTTACCCTGCTATCTTGGGTTCAGGGAAGCATCACATGTGTAAGCGAGAGGCCATTTAATGGTTTATTTATTAATAACCCAGATAATCACACTTCACCTCTTGAGTTTTTGTTCTGTTCAGATTTTTATCACTTTCAGATATTAAGTGAATTGTGGTGTCTGTGATGCACCTTGGAAAAGTCAACCTGCATGCACCCCGTCTAAGTTGACTTTATCCCATGTAAAGGATCACTCACATTGCTTAGATTCTGACCTCTCTGGCTGGTCTCAAACCCTGTGACAACTCCCTCGCCCAGCTTAAAACAATGCCCCACATTACATCAGATAAAGCTGTCTAAGGGAGATGAACTCTTTCCATCAAAGAGAAAGATAAGGGGCAGACAACTGGTGTAGGAGGCAGCGAAGTCTGCAGAATATTGTTTGAGACAGTCAGGGAATTCTCATTGCTCTGTACTGAGGGGTCGTACCAGTGACTCACAGGGCAGTTCGAGGGGAAGAGAGGGACGTTGCTGCACAAAGCCAGGCTCGCTTTGCTCATTTCATATTTCTGTGATGAGTCAGCACTTGCAGGTTATTCATGAGCAAAGATTAAACATTTCGTTCTTGCTATACCTTTGAAGGGAATGAAAAGGGACTGCTAATGGGTTGGGCCAGCCATCCCTTTTTCCCCAGGGATAGAGAAGAATTCCAGCTCCGTGGCATCAACCCTCTATTTGGGACAACCCGGAGACCCCTTGATTGGAGCTCCACAGGGTTTAATATGGGAGGCATTAGAGCTGCCACCCACAGCATTCTTGCCCCCAGCAACAGCAGATCTCGAACCAGTTATCTGCTCTCACATTAAGACTTCTTCAAGCATGTGATGTGGGGTACACTTGGTCAATAGCAGCCTGGTTTCTGTAGATGACATGCTGCCAGTGTGAAAGGGAAACCATAGAAGCAATGGGGAATAGCTAATCTTCAACAGGAATAGAGGTCCCCTTCCTTAGTGATTCCTAGCACTGGGTGCCTGCATGCACCCCTTAATCTTGTGGCCTCTGAAGCCCTCCCCCTTGAGTAGAAGATTCGGAGAAACTTCCCTGAGGTCATCTTCATGGAATTTCCTGGCCTCCTAACCCCATCTATGATAAGTGGAAAGGAACCATCTCAAAAGCTATGGTCATCTTCAGCCAAACACTGGGCATGATCTTGCCTAACTTACACATTCAAAACTCCTGAATAGAGAAAAGTGGCCACTGGAATCTCTGTTTTACTGGAACTTCTGTGATTTCAAACTTTGTTCCAATTTGGAATGAAAATAAAGCCAAAAATATTTGAAGATTTCTGTGAAATGAGATTTCGGGGGGGGGGGGGGAATAAATTCATTTCACGTCAATTGAAACATTCTGTTTTAATAAAAAGTGAAAAGTTTTGTTCCAGTTTTGACCATTTTAAAAAATGTATCTTATAATTTAACAGTGAAGTTATAACAAAATAAAACACTTTTTTATTTCAAAGTAATTTTGAAACAAACATCATTTCCCTCTTTTTCCCCCTAAACAGAATTTAGTCAGAACGAACATGTTGCCACAGCAAATATTGATTCTGACAAAATGGCACTCATGGAAAAAACTTTTCCAGCAGAAAAGTTTTGACCCGTTCTACGCTGAGTTGACTGCATTCCCACCGGTCAGTTCAGGGAACTTTAGGGCAGTTTCACACTAGAAAGAGCAGTGTGAGGCTGATAGCCAAAGGCATGAGCATTACTCACCAGTATCTCAGTATTGCTACAATAGCATTGTTTACATGTCAACAAATATGCAGCAATGCCTGCTTCCTGCTGCCAACCTCTTTCCTGCCGTTTACCTCCCCACTTTTGCCTGCTTCCCCTCCTCCCCCCTCCATTAGGCAGATTAATGAGAAAATAAGTGGAAGCTTTATAAATAGGGCATTTAGAGCCTTTAGTCTCTGGTTATACACGTTATACTTTGGGGCAGTCTTTACTCAAACAAAACCTCCATTGAAACCATTGGCTTGGTTTTGCCTGAGAAAGAAGTGCAGAATCAGGTCCTAAATGAACCTTATTTCCACCATGCCATTCAGTGAAAATGTTTAGCACTTGATAAAGGACTTTGCTTTTGAGACTTAGGACCTGATCCTACAAACTTTTATATTCATAAGTAGGGACCTGAGTCCTGGTGCTACGAATCTTTGCTCATATAAGAATGCCTGAATTTTTTAAGTAGGGATTGCTTATATGACCAAAAAAAAAAAAAAAAAAAACCCACAACAACATTTTAGGGGAAACTGATAATAAAATTCTTGAATGAGGATAAGGATTTATTACCATTTATATGACAGGAGTCCATCCCTTCCCCCCAACCCCAAACACACACTATATCCTTTTTCAAAGGACAAGAGACAGATATTTCTGAGTACTTTTATTGCCAGTTCATTTGCTGGTAACCTCTCTCTCCCTGTTTTCTCACACTTCTCTTGGTCGCTACTTTGTCTCCATTATTTCCATCCCTCTGTTTCGTTATGTCTCTCTGATCCTTACCTGTTCTTCTACTACGTACTACTGCAATACAAATACAGATTCAACCCGAGACTGGGGCCCCATTATGCTAGGGGTTGTGTATACACATGAGACAGAGACAGTTCCTGCCCTGAAGAGTTTGCAGTCCAAACAGATCATACGGAGACAAGGGAAGCAGAGGTAGCGAGAGAGGTGACTTGCCCAAGTTCACATAGTACATCAATAGCAGAACTGGGAACAGAACCCAGGTTTCCTGAGCCCCAGTGCAGTGGCCACTGGATCAGACTCCCTCTCTCCTTCTTTGCTTCTGTGTCCCTTATTTCTCTCTCTCAGCTTTGTAAGCGAGGGAAAAAAGAACAAGGGTAGCTACCTCTACTCCTGTCCACCACACTACACAGTATGAAATGTTTTCAAGAGCCAGATCTTTCAAGCACAGGAGGATCACACGTGCTCTGAAAGGAGATGAACTGTGTTGGTAACTTTCCAGCGAGTGGAATTTATGATGTTTGTTCTGAAGTACTGATCCTATGGAGAAAATAGGACATCTGTGTCTTAATGGAGTAACCAGCAAATGAGCTGTAAAGCCCATCACAATGCAATAACGAAATGCCTGTCAGGATGAAAAATTAAACAAATACAAAGTTATGTTCCAATAATGTTAAGATTCAGATAGTCCGAATCTGAAGAATATTTTGGGCTGGATTCTCCTGTCTGCTCCAGCCACGTTGTGCGGCTCAAAGGGAGTGATGAAGGCAGATTTCAGTAGTGGTTGGTGAGCAGAGCATTTCCCTGTGCACTGGGGTAAAGCTGGTGGAGGCAGTGGCGCTAGCCAGCCACCCTCCATGGACAGCCAGTGAAGGGAGGAGAGGACATGGTGGAGTACAGCTCCCCTATTCCTATCCGGTATAAAGTCACTTAGGGTCTGCCTTCGCTGCAGAGTTAAGACAGGCCCTTAGTGTGGTGCTGCCCCTAACCAGACAAAAAACACACCTGGGTTTAGTGGTGCTTTCAAGCCAGGCTGGCTAGCACGGCATGGGTGTGGGGATTAGAGTCCAGGTTCCACTTTCGCTCAGGCTGGTCACCTGCCCACTTTGCAGTGAGGA
This sequence comes from Emys orbicularis, assembly GCF_028017835.1. Lineage (NCBI taxonomy): Eukaryota > Metazoa > Chordata > Testudines > Emydidae > Emys > Emys orbicularis. Next base: position 68,075,789 of record NC_088693.1, on the reverse strand, counting down.
TGTAGGAGGATAAACCACTCAAGCACTGATAATCCTCTGATGCATTGCCATGGCGCCCCTGTGTTTGTCCAGAAGAACAAACAAGTTCTTCCAGAATTTTCCAGTTTACCACAGCTTTTGACTCAGTTTACCACAGCACAAAGAATCCTGGGAGATGCCCCGAGAAGCCCTAGCCACAAACACGAGGGACTGCAACACCAGCAAAGACATGGTACTACAAAGACACAGGGCTTTTCAAGGTGGCTGCTCACCTCTGGGGCAGGCTGGCCTACGTGCTCAGACCCTGGTGCTGATCACCCAAGTTAGCTTTGCAGTGTCCTCAGGGACTTTATACTGGTGGCATAACTTACATCAGGCCTTGCCTACTCTACCTTCTGTGACATACCCAGGGTACAATCCAGATTAATGAGTAGCTGGCTCACCCATGCCCTCCAGCCTGGGATGCCATTACACGGCTTGGCTGCCGCAACCTCCAGCCTGGACTGCTCACAAATAGCCTCCAGCATGCAAGTCTCCCTGCTATGTCTGTGCGGGTGGCTGGCTGCAGCACATACCTTAGCTCTAACCAGCCTGAATTATAAAGCAAGGTGACCCCACCGCACTCCCAATCCCAGATTTCCCCCCAGAAATGTACGTCTTGTACTGCCCAGCCCTCTCCTGGACAATACAAATGTATATAGGTCTGTTATTTCATCAATGGAAATAACATGTTCACATTGTGTTATCCCAAACAGAGTTTCCCCAAACACTTCAATTTAAACACACTGGGTTAAACAAAACAGTAAGACAAGTTTATTAACTGCAAAGAGAGATTTTAAGTGAATACAAATCCTGATGCATGAAAGTCAGAAATGGTTACAAGAAAAATAGAGATAAAAATGGAACTAATGCCTAACTTAATAACTACGGTAAATTCAAAGGAAAGTTTCTCACCACATGCTCTCAGTCTTACCGGCCAAATTCTTTAGGCCACGACTCCTTCTGTTTAATGGCTGCTTCCTTTGTCCCTTCTCACACAGTGAATTAATGGGCAGTGAGTGAGGGGGGGGGGGTCTGCCCCTTCTTTTTCTACTCCTGTCCCCCCTTGGAGAAGCATTTCCAGCTGGGAGCCAGGCAGCCTGTATGGAAGGGAGCTCCATGCTGTTACTTTGCTAAGATGTAGATGTGTCACCCACGCCCCTTTTCCTGCCAAAGAATGGCCACTTTGCAGGTAATGGCCCATTGGCCTTGTTTACTCCTGGATGAGGTGTCCCTTTGCCCTTGGAAGATTGGTTTGGCCACTCCCCAGACTTGGAACATGTGTTAATAACACCTTACCATGGAACCTTATAACTTTACATACAACATTGCCACAAATTTTACCAGGACAATACTGACCAGATTATGCGTTTTCAAATAATACCTCACATGGCATATCTTATACAAAGACTACTGCAATAGTGGACATAGGGGTATAGTCTGTCACACCTCCCACTTGGGTGGGGGAACACCATTGCAGTTTCCTGTATTCCTCTCTGACCTCGTTCAGATGCAATGGAGAATTGAGGCCTATGAATTTAGGCTCCCATGGCTTCTTTAAAGTGACACCAGCAGCCATGACAGGCCAAGTAACTGACCTGTGTTGACTGTGGGCCAGTCTTTAACAGATCCTTCCAGGGGGATCTGTTAAGACATGCCCAGGTTTCCATCAGCAGCAGACCAAGGCTGTATCCAACCCTACATGCTCTGTAACACTAGCAAACCAGAATCCTCTTTAAAAGAAGGATTATGTGCTATGGGGGATAGAAAGTACTCTTACTTCCATTGGGTATAAAATTCCAATAAAGCAGGGAGAGTGAAGCCTATTTCCCCGCAGTGAATTATTTGGGCTGTCATCTCCCTCCCCTATATTTTTAGGTGTATTGACTCCACAAGAGAAGATATCAATGTAAGTTTAATGTGAACAGTGATTCCTCAGACTCCAAAGAAAGCTTGTTGTTAATAGTTAGGATAGCGAGAAGAGGTGGGATAAAAACGATAAGAAGAATGTGGATACCTAGTTCCAACTATTCTCCAACTGGGGTCTCTCATGTGGGCCGATGGGTGTGGTGAGAGTAGGTGCATGGGTGTGTAAGGGGGAAAGGCAGCTGTGAAAGAATCTAACACTTAACTGCTTACAGCTGCTATCTACTCAGCCAGTAAAGATTTATAAACAGGATATTCTTTGTGTCAGGCTGAGGTACTGTAACATGCAGGACAAAGAAGGAAAATCCTGAACTGCGCTGGTTAGCTACCCCTAACTAGAGCTGTGTGGAAAATATTAAGTGTTTTCTGTGAAGTGTCAAACATGTTTCATGGAGAATTTCCAGTTTCTCAATGAAACCTTTTAGTTTTTCCAAAAACGTGTTACAGTAATGTTAAGTTTGGGATACTCTGAAAAGAAACAAAGAGGGTGAACATTCTGGGCCAGATTCTCTCATCTGCTCCATTCACTTTGTACTACTCAGCTTCTGAATGTCCATGTTTTGGTAAAAAACAACACCACCACCACAGCATTGTGCTTTTTGTTCAAAATTTTCTAGTTTTTTGATGACTTTTTTTTCTTAAAGGCCATTTTTGGTCAAAAGTCAGACATTTTTCAGCCAGCTCTAATGCTAGCCAGCTGAGTGGTACAGAAAATGAAACCACTGTGAGAGTCTGGCTCTGGGGAGCGTAAGTCACAGCATCACTGATGTGCTATCCCAAGGACAGAGGCCATAAATATCCCGGGTGAGTCAGTGAATTCCCTTCAGGACACAGGAAATGAAGTCAGTGTTTGGTACTTTAGGCAATGCAGCATGTGAGGCTGATTCTTTAAGTACTGAAAACTTCAGTATCAGTCCATTTGTTCACCATCCTGACGGCATTAGTGGAAGCCACTAAGCCTCTGCCTTTTAAAAGTCTTTGATTTGTTCCTCTAGACAAAACACAGGGGCATTTCAAAATGCCCATCAGTATACACTCTGCTTCCCCTGTGCTGTCTGCTTCTCATTGACTCATTTGTATATCAGTGCTGGTATTAGTGGTCCTTCCTGTATAACTTTGTGAACTGGAAGAAAAACATGAAGGACCACAGCTACGGTATTACCTGCTGCACACATTTAGACTGTTGTCATCACACATTGAGTCATAGTGCAACAGACAAAACCTCTGCCAGGATAAATAAGTTGTATCATCTGAATAAATCCATTTACCATTAAGAACAAAAATACACAGGCTCAGCGCAACTCCAAAGGGGAATGCAGAAGTGGCTGCGAGCCAGCTCCCTGCACCCCTTATCTTGGAGCTGTCTGACCTTTGAATCCGACACTGGTATAAGTTAGAAAAGCTACAGGGCTGCTCTAATTTACACGTGCTGTCCGTTGCTACAAGGGCCAGTCCAGAAGCCAGAGATCAATAGGAGGCAGGAACACTCCAGCCATCCCTGCTTTCCTCCGGCCACAACGCCACTAGAGTTTGGTGTAGGAGCTGCTGCTGTACATCATCTCTGGCTTTCCCGATGCAGAGGGAATCTTCAAGGAGCAGATTAAGCTGGCTTTAGGGCTGCTTTGTGTTGGAGTAGTGGAAAACAACTGGAGTAGGGCCAAGGATCTGTCCCAATATATAAAACATGACCACATTCATATCTGCATGCAGACAAATACTTCAGTAGCTTATTTCATACCCATTTCTCTTCAGGAAAGGGGAGTCCTGTATGGCCAAATCATACCCTTGCTCCCATGAGAGGCTGTGATCAGGCAAAGATGCAGGGACAAACAGAGGTGCTCCCTGGCACACTGCAGCTCAGGACAGGTGGAATGCCTCAGGGCTCACAACGGAGAGTACTGAACAGCACCCATTAAGCCTGCTTCAGAAAGATGCTGCCTGCATTGCACCCCTTGTCTACATTCAGGTGCTTGCAGGTGGGCAAGAAGGCAAGCTCCTGACCTTATCTCCACCCCAGCTGAACACACCTTGGAAAGCACTGCCAGGACAGCGAATGGGTCAACCTGAGGGGGCACAAGTGGCATCCTGGTGGTGCACTGGGGAGAAACCCCTTGTATTCCTTCTCCCATTAGTATGTCTCCAGACAGGCAGCTGGAATCACTACTCGCCTAGTAAGCTCACACTGGACTGGTGCTTACAGCTAAGCAATCATAACAGGAAGGGGCTCTCAGTTTGAAATAATACTTCTTTTGGCCAATTCAAGGATTATATTTACCCAACTACCTTGTTATTTCTATCCAACTCTTAAGGAGCACCAGCATTTCTCCTACTCACCCAGCGGCATACCTCAGCATGGGCCTGTTTTGATCTAATTTTAAATGTTTGTCCATGTGCAGGAAGGGTGTGACTAAATTAAATGATTGTTTGGAAACTGAAGTCATTCATTTACAAAGGAGAATAAAAGTCCTGCTGCTGGAGTTTTCATTACAGAGAACATAGATGCATGAGCTCCAGATGAAGCTAGAAGAGGGAATTCCATGGGGAAAAGTATGACAAGGAAATGTCTATATTGATTAAAAGTATCCAGGAGAACTATTACTCTAAGGTTTGGAGTCTGCCTCTATTGAAGTTTTGCCATTGATTTCCATTGGCTTCAATGTCATCAAGTTTAAGGCCAGAAGGGACCACCAGATCACCTAGTCTGACCTCCTGCACATCACAGGCCATTCACCCCCACCCGATTACCCCTGTATTGAGCTCAGTAACCTGGAGTAGGTTACAATATTACAGCCCTCTGGGGAGTAAGCTATTGTGTGCCACAGTTAGAACAAGACGGACCAAGGTGCATCCACTGCCTGAGGCCTCTGCAATGGTGAGATATACCCAGATGAACCTAGCAAGCAGTGTAGAATGACGATCATATGGTTCACATAGTGGAAGGCTGCTGCTCTGTCTATGGCCCTAACCTAGAGACCTAGATTCAAGTCCTTGCTCTACTACACACTTCCTCTGTGACCTTGGGCAGCTTACTTAGGGAACTGAGACAGAGAATGACTATCTGTAAAATGGGAACATTTGAACACAAAGAATTGTTAGGACCAGGGCTGAATTTGATCCCAGGTGGTTGCCTGCCTTCCAGCATCAATGATCAGGGAGATTAAAGTGCTGAACATTGCGTCTGTAGTCAAAGGAAGAGATGATGTTCTAGTAATAGCCAAGCTGAGAGTGCAGACAGTTAGATAGCTATGTGGCTGGCAGAGCTATCACTTGCCAGAGCAGATAAAGGGTGTTCTTGAAATGGTGCTTCTGAGGAACCACAGTATTATTGCTTCCGAAGCAAACAAAACCCTTCAGAGGGAAAACTAAGGCATGGGCCAGAGACTCAGCTGGGGTGTAACTCAGCAGAGTTACTTTGACTTCAATAGAAGTATGGCAATTTACACCAGTCATTGACTTGGCCCATGAGGCAACTGCATGAAAAATAGGTGTTCTAAGCCATTAATTTTCTCACAGCTACTCCAAGCCTGCCTGCAGCCCCCTTTTTGGTATTGTTTTACTAAGACACCATGGAAGAGATTAGAAGTTTATCTTACAAAGAGACATTTGCCATTGAGTGGCACCACAGTTAGTCACCCTTCATTATAATTAACAAAATCTCAGGTCCTGGGTTATGGACAGACCCTCTGGAGCCTTTTCTGCAACGCTTATCACGCCGAGTGCACATGCCATGATGCTAGTGTTGCTGACAGAGCACCATCTGGGGTAGAACACCAGTGCTGTAAAAAAAAATAAAAAATCTCATCATGTTATCACGACAATTCCAATAATTGGTGTTTTCCTTAAAGCTCCAGCTGCCAGAATCAGATTGGATGAGACCCTCAGCCTTCATTTAAAACAGAATGCAAGTTTCTAGTCCTCACCGTCGTAGAGAAAAGCTTGAGAACATGAACCTTAGCCTATGCTAAAGGCTCAGAACCCAGAAACAGAAAGAGGCCAGAGTTTATTTATTTGTTTAAAAAAAAAAAAAAAAACCCCTCACGATTGTTAAGACAATATCATGACCTTGGGGGTCCGACTCATGCTTTTCAAAGGCTTGGTGTTGGCAATATTGCAAAACTGCCTTTTTTATTTTGGTTTTAGTCTATTTGGGTTCTGATTTTCCCTTAAAGGTCTGAATTTTTTTTAATCTGTCAAGGCCACAATTGGTTAAAAAAAGGGACCAGCCCAGGCATAGGATTAATGCTCTTTGTTTGCGCATCTTCACTTGCGTCTGGTACCTCAGTCTACCTTCCAGCAGCGCTGGGGCTCTTAGATTATAACACTACAATAGCCTCAGAGGGACCTAACATCACAAGGTTCTGCGTTAGTTCCTGCCTGTAATGGTGCACACGCGAAGTTGGGCTCTGTTACCAGTGACAAAGAATTCAGGCATAAACTTCCGCCCACCTTTTTCACACAGGGTTCCACCATTGTCTCATTGATATGAGTTTGATAGGAACCTTTGGTGTATATCAGGGGTCGGCAACGTTCGGCACGCGGCTCGCCAGGGTAAGCACCCTAGCGGGCCGGGCCAGTTTTATTTACCTGCTGACGCGGCAGGTTCGGCTGATCGTGGCCCCCACTGGCCGCGGTTCGCCGTCCCGGGCCAATGGGGGCGGCGGGAAGCCGCGGCCAGCACATCACTCGCCCGCGCCGCTTCCCGCCGCCCCCATTGGCCCGGGATGGCGAACCGCGGCCAGTGGGGGCCGCGATCGGCCGAACCAGCAGGTAAATAAAACTGGCCCGGCCCGCTAGGGTGCTTATCCTGGCGAGCCGTGTGCCGAACGTTGCCGACCCCTGGTGTATATCAATTAAAATTTGTCTTCATGTGTTTCCCTGGAGGATGGGGGCTGTCCAGACTTATACTGTAAATGGGGACATCTACAGGCTACAGCAGGTGGTGAGATGTTAAGGTGGCCCCAAGAGACAGGAAGTGATCTGAACAAGCACAACAATAAAGGATTGCATGGATTTCTACTTAGACGTCACAGGGTGATGCTTGCCCTTTAAGAGGGAGAAGGGCCAGTGCACCTGTGCCTCATCTGCTGTTTTCAATTTGGGCTTAAAAGAGGCATCGGGAGAGACCTGGTGAAGGAGAGGCCTGAAGGGAGGAGAAGAGCAGGAGATTAGAACTGTCAACCTGCAGGTGGTTCTTGGGAGAAGGCTGAAGGCAGAAGAGCAGCAGGAGGGGTTTGCTGGCTGACCTCCCCAAACCAGAGAGGGAGGGCTGCAAGTGGCTGACAGCAAGGGATCAGCAGAGGGGTCTTACCTGCTGACATCTCCAGGGCTGGAGAACTGGGCCCAGGAGAACAGGAAGAGGGTTGAGGGGTGAGAGATGCTCCCCTGGTAAAGATGCCTCCAGGGAAGAGGCGGAGGGTGTGATGCTAGAAGACCAGGTGCCAGCTTATACCAAGGTTCCCATGTCTCAACTGGAATTGGTCTGGCTCACTTGTGGGTTAGTATCGATAAAACTGCAGTTAGAAGAAAGTGTTTAGTATTTAGACTATCGAGTACTTATGAGTTGCTACATGCATTAGTCTTTCTTGTAAGATCTGTGTTGTAATGAAATATTTGAGCAGTTGTATTGGGAGTCTCTCTGATTGTATGAATCGCCATACAGGAGAGGGATGTTAGTGTGAAGAGCTGCTCTTCTCTAGAAATTGTTATGCCCCTCCCAAAGGAGGAGACCCATCAATACCAGATGGGCTAGGGTTGGACCTTACAACTGGAAACTCCCTACATCTGGACTGAAAAACCAAGGGGACTAAAAACTCTTATTGTTGTTCCGTTTTCCCCGTGAAGATGAGTAATGCAAGTGGACTCCTCCCATCAACTGAGTATTCAGCTCAGAGCACGTAGCAAGAAGCAGATAAAACCCACAAACCAAAGTAAGGTTCTCCATGCTGGTTGGACTCCGGAATGGCAAGTTGTTTCTAGGCATAAGCAAGAGATTCCCGAGCTGCTTTTAGCCTGTGTTAGCCCTGAAGGACAAAGAGATCTTGCTGATTATAGAAGCCCGTATTACCTTTTGAAACCTAAGACTAACTCATTTGTGTTAGTGTTTGCTTGCTTTAACCTTGTCATTAACTCTAATTTCTTTTTCCTATTAAATAGTTTACTACAGGATTGGCTACACGTGTTGTCTTTGGTGTGAGACCTAAAATGCAATTGACCTGGCGTAAGTGACTGGCCTTTCAGGATTAGGAGTAACCTGAATATTGCTGTGATTCTTGGTGTAAGGCCCACCTATCACCAAGATCCAGTCATCTGGGTGGCACGACAGACCAGAGTACCCAAGGGGACTGTCGGTGACTGCATGTTAAGGGTGTTAGAGTGCCTGAGGAGTTTGCACTTGGTGCAGTTGGTTGGTAAAATCCAAGTTCACAATTCACAACCAATTTGGGGTTTGTGCTCTGGCTTTTAACCAACCTCTGCCCCGAGGTTGGTACTCATGCCCTTGCATCACTGTGGAAGTGTCACAGGAGATTCCTGCTGGGAAGAGGAACCCTGAGTTGGAAGGGCTGGGTGGCTGTCTAGGACCAGAGGGACAGAAGAGGACAGAGACCAGGTGTGGCCTGAGGTGCTGGAGCATGGAATGTGGGGTGTCAAGGGATATGATGTCTTGAGATTGTAATGACTACTTGCAATGGGTTGAGAAATGGACTACACGTTTGGGATTTTTTGCTGTGGATTATTTTACATTGTTTTGATAATAACCCATCCCCAATGAGGGGCAGTATTGAGGCACCTCATTCAAAAGGCCCTTCTATAAAACCACCATCTATAAATTAGTGCAGCTCCATTGACTTCCAAGGCCTTTATCTTTTTACTTCAGTGGAGCTGTGGTGATTTACACCAGAAGAGGATCTGGCCCAGACAGAGTGAAAGCTAGATAAAGCACTAGAAAATGCCCTCTGTGGAAGCATTCTGCACTGAGTAGGCCCAGAAAATAGACTTGTAACCCCCAAGGAGCTAATGGGGCCCTTTCATCTCAGAATTGTGAGATTCTGTTACTATTATAGTAAATAGTGTGCACATGGCCCAGATTTCATTACTCAGACCAATTCTTCAGCTATTGAGTGTTCAATCTTATTTTTGTCCATCTTTCAAACACACTGATGAAAACTAAGAAAAAGAGGACCTTCCATTTTGAAACACATGGCAACTCAAAGCTGTGTTGCCAGCTCTTGCAATTTATCACATTTCATAATTTTGGTGGGGTTTTTTCTTAAATCCCCAGCTCCTGGAGTCATGGGGTTGCACGAGAGTCTCATCTTTTATAAAAAAAAAAAAGGTAAGCTGCTAGCCCTCATAGTTGTCAGAAAAGCACCAATGACCTCAGAGCACCCTAAAAATTCAAAGGCCACAAATCAAAAGAACTCAAACCTCATATTTAAAGTCTCATGATTTTTTTTAAGCCAGTCTCATGGTTTTTGAATGCTTGCAATGGCTGTATTGCTAATCCCAGTCTGGCATGGCTCAAAGCAGACCAGAAGTTGAGAGCAGATTTCTTCTCAGAGAAGACCTTAATCAGACCGCCTCAAAGATTACATTTATTATGTTTCATAACATTAATAGTGCACCTTTTAAGCCACTAAAATATGGGGTTGGGGGGAACAAAGAGAACATGGAAAAGAGCTGAAGTAATAAGGAAAATTTAATACATTAAGTACAATGAACACTGAAAAAGCATAATCACTAAATTAAAACAAATATTCCTTGCTTCATGAGCTATAAATTAGATTCCTAATGCTATGAGGATATATTTTATTATGTTTTAAATTAAGGTTCTCAAGTTCACATCTAGTTCAGATTCATGTTTATTTCTTGAGTTCTGAAACAACCTATTGTTCCATAGCTTTGCAATCTACCTGTCTGACTCAGAGTTTAAGGCCAGAAAGCACCACCATATCATTTAGTCTGACCTTCTGTCCATCACAGATCACTGACCACCACCCAACCACCGCCACACCAAGCAACAACCAGAATCAGATAAAAGTATTACAGCCTTCAGGAGACTAAACTATTGTGTGCCACAGGGAGAGAAGAATAGGAACTGAGGTGCACCAGTACCTGAGGCCCCCTCCAATGGCAGGGCACAGATTAGTGAGATATATCCGGTCCATCTTTCCTACTCTTTTCCTTCCGTATTCTCTGGGATGTGTCATTACTACCTTCATCTGTGAACATCCCTTCACTGAGAATGATATCCAACTCTACATCGCTCGACATGCTCTCTGAACCATTTATCGCCTGCATACCTGTTTGCATTAACTATCAGTTGTCTAAGCATCTATCTCATGCTATCTGCATGGTACCTGAGCACCTTACAACTTTTTGTACAATACAAGCTCCCTACTGCATCATAAATTCCTTCCAATGGAGGCTTAGAAGACTGAAATCCTCTTAGGTAAATGGTCCTCTTTGTTTTAGGCCTCTAACTTTGCTCTCATTTTCCTTAACCAAGATCTCAACTTCACTCACAGGGTCAGAAATCAGAGTCATTCTTCGCCCTGCAATATCTTTTTCTTCTCACAATGTGTGTGTCGGCAAGTCTTCCCATCTCTACCTCTGGAACATGGCCAGACTTTGTCCCTATCTTGACCCTGTTTCTTTTTAAATGCTTACTCTGTTCGTGTCACGTCTCGTGTGATATGCTCTTTTATAAGCTTCCCAAACCCTAGCTCCCTAAATCTCATGAGGTTTGCAAATCTACAACCAGATGACTCTTATTGGAGGAAGTGGGAACAAATTCCACCCATTCTCAGAAATGTTTACTGGCTTCAGACTCCTGTCTATCACTTAATCCAATTCAGTTACTCTCCTGGTTTTGAAGATCCTCTATGTTACTTCTGCCCTCATTAACCTATGCCCTTAGCCACTGACTTTATTTCTCTAATTCCTTCCTCCCCTCTGCCTGCTATGCACTGCAGTTGGGGGTTGCTGTTTCAGTGCTGTGTGGGGCTCCATGTCTCTGGAATTCTTTCCTTCCCCCTTGCTCTTGAGTCACTTCCTGTTTTCAATACTACAACACCCCTTTTTTGCTTTTAGGTGTTGATTGACTCTTGATAAAAGCATTTTTGAATTTCTTGTTAATATAGATCCTTCAATACAGTGTCAACATCACCATATTTCAGAATGGGTTAGCCAGGGATTACATTTGCAAGTATCACTGAAGTCACATTTAAGCCCTCTTGCAGGGTACCAGAAAAGGGATTCCACCCACTTCCAACACAACACCCCTCTTCTGAGAGTTTAAGTGAATCTTTGGTGGTGAATACAGGTTGTGCTGGCCCTCTGCATGGGGTGAATTCCATCTCACAGCTACTGCTTACCACACTGTGTGTTCTGTGTATATGGTCACCAGACTTACTAGACTATATTTGTATTGCTTCTGCTAAATGATTGGAAACTCTTTGTGCACTAGGAGACTGCTAAAGTGTCCACGCAAGTGTCTCCTGGGGAAATCCATAAATATTTGTGACACTTTTCTCCTTTCTAGGAAGGTTTTGATGAAAGTGTACTTGAACAAATGTTGGGGGGGGGGGGGGAAGAGGGGTCATGAAGTTTGTGGAAACAAAGTTCTGCATTTTAGCTGAACAAACGGTCACAAAGTAGAGCAGGTCAAAACTTGCCAGAATTTCCCATAGAACAGAAATGCCATTTCCAGAAAGGTTTTGTTCCAAATACATTAGGTAGGACCAAAACCTAACCATTTAAAAACATTTCCTGCACCAAGGAAATTCCAAAAGTGATTTTGGAAACATCAAAATTTTTCACACGATTTTTCAAAAATGAAACAGAGCAGGCAGCTACCATGACTGAGGGGCGACCTGGGCTCTATAGCAGCCTGCCAGCTTTTCAGCGACAGTTTGTCAAAACTGAAACTTTTCTGGAAAATGGCGAGTCAGCATTTTCTGGAAAATGGCGAGTCAGCATTTTCTATTGGGAAAGATCCCATTCAGGTGTATTCAAAAATTCATGTTTGCAATATTCATCCTTCTACTGCTGAGTCACAAACCCTGTTCACAGTGCACTGGGCTCTGGAATTTGAACAGATTGAAGGCTAGCAAAAATAAGAGCACTAAGCCACAGCACAGAAAACAGAGCAATGAGGAGAAAAATCAGAATGTGATGCCAGAAGTGCCTCTGGGACAATGCTAGTTTGGAAACGCTTGATTAGAAATGCATTACCCAAATTAAATACAGTTTTTGCATAAGGTCCTATATTGCTAACTCTAATGAATCTGCCCTGCCCACATATTTTATTGGGTACTAATTTAGATACAGCACTCAGAACTATTATGATGTTATGGTAGCACTAATAGGCCCACTGTGCTAGGTGCTGCATAAAACACAGAATAAGACAGTCCCTGTCCCAAAGAACTTACAGCCTAAAGAGACAAGACAGAGGGTGGGAGGGAAGACAGAGGTGAAGCAACACAGCAGGTCAGTGGCAAAGCCAGGAATAGATCCCAGCTCTCCTGCTTCATTGCCCTAGCCACGAGGCCACACTATCCTCTATTGTCTTAGGGAAAGGAAATAACTAAGAACTGCTTTCTTTGATTGCATTCATTTTAAAGGAAGCAACAGTTTATTAAATAACGAGACGTTTGAGATGGTTGTGAACTTCTCCTTATAAACCCACCAGTTCAGTATATCACCAGTGATGTCACATGGTAGGATAATATAACCATGGTAGCAGGCAAGAAGCGAGCAACTGGTACAACAAGCAGCATGGTTGGCTTCACACACTCATATTCCTGTAGCAGCAGAGAAATGAATTTCAAAAGCAGTCAGATCCAAGAATCAGGGCGTGGTTGCTGGCCACCCTGATGGGTGTGTATTGTTTTGTTTTGTTTTTTAACTAGGGAGGGCAGAGTATTACAGAGCAATCACAGCCCGGGCTCCAAGCGTAGATGTAGCTAAGGGTCGAAGTCTCCACTACCTTGCACCATCTCTTTCAGCTGTGCCAACTGGATTTAAATTACAACCACATCAGAATTCTCTACTCTTACCCTACGGGAGCATTTCACACTTTTTGCCCTCACTGCACAAGTGTAAATGACCACACACGGTCAAAGAAAGACAGGCCCCAAGTCAATACATGACAACTCTGTATGCCCGACACAATGCAGCCATCACACCCCCACATGAACTGATGCAACCTGCTAATGTGAAGATTCAAACATTGCAATGTCATGAGAATGTGTTGCAATTGCCTCTGCCCCCCAACAAACCTTTCTAAACCTGAGCCTGCAAATTTTAAAGCCAACCTTCACGAAGAAGGGGTGAGAAGAGGTCAGGAAAGAGAAAAGGAGCCCCTCGCTGGAAAAACAAAACAAAACATCACATCACTGCTCTACTGTCAGTCCATAGTGGTAAATATGAGCCAGACGTCATCTGGGGTAAACCAGTGAATGGCGCTATGTCAGTTGACACCAATTGAGGATCTAAGCTAGTAAGTACTTAACCTTGAACAGATAGGGAAGTTTAGGGTAATTTTGGTAAGTGCTTGTGGTGAGGTTGGGAAAAAGTCTCCCTGTACCTGTACTCAGTGTCCCTCCATAATAACCATGGCTAGCACAGAGTTATGTCAACATATGACTCAGAAGAGAAGGAGGTGGTGATGGAAAATAGGTCAAAGAAAGGCAGTGATGCTGGAAAAAAGCAAATAGAAACAGCAGCCAAAATAAGCCATCTGTGTTCTGGGGCGGGGGGGAGGGAGAGGAAGAGTGTGTGACTAGGAAATACGTTAAGTTAAAAGGGAATTAGCTTTCCATACTTCCTAATACTTAAAACAAGCCAGCTTTACATTCTGAGTGGGGTAGGGGAATGCAAGACATACCTTGGGATAGTTAAGCACAAACAGGATGACTAAGAAGTTTCCTTTCCCTAAATCCAACCCATCCCCCTAGCTAACACCACATTCCATCCTTATTTCTCAATCAGTGGCCTAGCGCTCATCTCTCAAGGGAACCTTGTAGGGTTGTTAGTGAGTGACACACAACTCCAGCCATGCATAAAATACACAGGCAATGGATGAAGCCTACAGATTTTTATTCTTACAGGCTCCAGAAGTGGCTTGCACTATGTTCCCATACACTTCAGCACCTGCTTTACATAGCAGGGCACAGACACCTACAAGCCTCAATGCTGTAGCTAAGGAATCTGCCAGGGTTCTCTAGCAAACACACACTAGCCAAGACACTCCGTAATCCCTAGTGCCCAAGCGGTTCTCTTGTTCCCACAGAACGCTCCATTTTCATAAAGTTGAAGCATTTTGTTTTGGACTTTAATATTTTTTATAATATAAAATTTACGCAAGTTTAGAAACAAAAAGTCATTTTGAGACGAAAAACAAAATTTTGACCAAAAAAAAAAAAAAAAACCACCACCACCATATTCCCTTGGAAAGTTTCCATATCAATGGAATGGCTTTTTCCATTGGAAAACATTCTGTTGGGAAGTTTTCAACTAGCTCTAATGACAACATGGTTGCATGGACGGTTACACAGGTATGTATTCAACACTTACACGTTTGGACTGCAAAGAATTCAAAATAGCTGTACAACAAACTTTTAACAAAACAAATCACATGGGACTTTTCTGATGACTGAAAATAATGAGAAGTCCTCCAGCATACATGACAATAAGTGGCATAGCATAAGGTCAATCGAAAAGGTAGAGTGTTAATGAAAGCAGATCCTTCTGCTTTTCAAATAAGACATCGTACTAAAGCCCTGACTGCTTGTGGTCACTAAAGATCCCATTGCCCTTGCCACAAGCGTAGGAGTGAGAGCCCCAGAGTCCTGGCCCAGTTTCAGCTTGGGTAATTACATTCCTTCTACCTATAATTTCTCTTGTGGTTTTAACTGGAGAAGTTATTCTTCACTTCCACTTGTAAATGCTGTTGTGCAGGGATGCTGGTCAGAATGGCTGCTGCATTCCACCCCAGTCACAGCCACCTTTGCACGGAGCATGAGTAACTAAAAGCGCTTGCAGATCCTTCAGAATGGAAGGTGCTCTACGGTATATTTCGCTCAGATGCACCTCCTTCCCAGCTGTGTGACTGCTTCAGCAGGGATGCTGGAACTATCTGCATAGTAAGGGTGTTGAGAGCCATTGAACCAAACTGTAAACCCTGTATACAATGGAAACCACTCCAAGTCAGGGGGTGCTGCAGTATCCCCCCACACCCTTAGTTCCAGCACCTATGCGCTGCAGTGGTTGTACTCTGAGCCTTCCAACCCATGCCGCTACATTTCTCTCCCTCAGCCTTGATTTTGAGCCTATTATTTTAGCGCAAACAGATTGAGCTTAATGTTTGCTGTCAACAGATCACTTTATAATGGAAATATTTATAACAAAAGGTCCTCAGTGCAAGCACTTCTGAGGATTTACACCTGTCGGCCCAGATCTTCAACTGATGGAAACTGGAGTAACTCCACTGAATCAATGGCATCACACTGAATTACACCACCTGAGAATCTAGCCCACAATAGTCCCTTTCCCCAATGAACCACAAGGAGTTGGCCTCCTGAGAAGCCTTGCATTGTTTCCCCCTGCTTGTCCACACAATGGGAAGGCTGCTGTTTTGTCACTGGTATTTGTGCTACCAGGAAGTGCTCCTGGCTGAGACAGGAAGTTTTCATTTCCCTTTCAGCATAACAATGACAATAACTTTTCATTAAAACGGCGATTCAGATTATTCACTTTTAAATGTCAGCTGTCAAAAGAATGAACACAGAAACTAGGGGAACAGCAGCTTGATCGTGGAAGAACATCAGTGGGTGTGTTTTTGTAGCCAGGGACATTTTGTGAACAGCCAGTTTCTTCTTACATTGAGAAGGATAATAAATTTCAGCAGGAAAAACAGAAAACAAAAACAGCTTTTGAATCTGACCTGTCAAATGTATTACAGGCCCAATTATCTGACTAGCTAGCTTCTTATACTGGTGTTTATCACCTACCGAAGTCAATAGGGTTGCACAGGTGTAACTGCAAGAAGTGGACCCCCAACAGTTTTATAATCGAAAACAGGTTAGACTGCATTCCCTTTATGACCTTTGTTCTCCTGTTGAAAATCTACAACTGGAGGGTTAAGGTGCAAGGTGGGATGATTTATGTACCGGTTTGTCCCTCTGGGGATTTGGATTCCATTTTAGTTGGATTAGCAGAAGAGAGTTGTTACCATTTGAAAATGCTATAGAGGAGAGTCAGCTGTTATATGCCTCCATCCCATAAACACTGTGAGCTTTATTTTAATCTCAGACCAGTTTTACATGGATCTAACTGTTGACTTCAGTGGAGTTACTTCTCAGTTACATTGGTGCAAGATCAGAATCAAGTCCAATTGCTTGAGATGCTCTGAGACATCACGTAGACATTTTAACTGAACTTTTTTTGCCCTGTAAATCACGTATTGATCTATCAGGTTACGTACCTTCTTCAAAATACTGTATCAGTCCCCTTAAACTTTTCAAATCCTTCACTGATTGCAGACTAACAGATGTCCTGTTACAGTTTTCCAAAAATGAATATCACCCTTTGGGCATCCTCCAAAAATAATATCAGGACACAAGATAAAGTTTAAAAGTCAAGATTAGAGGATCTGGATAGCTCAGGAGTACAGTTGTGCAAATAACTGATTTTTCAGATCAGTGGCCACCGAACTAAAACCTGGGGCGGGGGAGGGGAGGGGAATTCGTTTTGGGTTGACCTGAAATGAAAATGTTTTGCATTTTTCAGTGAACTAAAAAAAAAAAAAAAAAAAAAAAATCCAGCTCTCCTAGCCCAATAACACTAGTGTCCTAGCCACTAAACCATCCCCCCGCCCCTTTCATTCTGTGATTTGGAGACACAGCAATAGACAAAATTGCTGGATCCGAGTTTAAGAGGCTGCTCCTGCAAAAGCCACCTCTTTCCTTGCTCTGCTGATTGGGAGCAAAAAAGCAGACACTACTAGCTAAAGAATTATTTTTTTAAAAAGTGTGACTCATGCAAATCAAAAACAATTCTCTTCTCTATCTGTCCATCAGCAATGAATTTTTCCCATGACAGACTCTGCTATTCTGGGATCTGCTAACAGTATGTGTCTGAGAAGCTATTCCAATGTGATTCACTTTTCTTCAGTTTGTTTTCAAAACACACACACTTGAAACACGTAACTGCTATTTGGGTTAGGACAGAATTGCTATTTTTAAATTATTCTGCCAGACAGAAAGGATCTTTTGTTGAAGGCTGTTCATGCTGCTACTGCTTACACAAGTTTCTACATATTTCTTGGGATGATGAATCCACAAGAAAAAATAGTAAAATGGATTTAAAAACCCTGAACATGTATCCACATCATCAAATATCTACATCTCATCTCCTACCACTGATTATCAACATGCATAGCAAAACTGCTGGCAATCTCACAAAGGGACCATGAATAAGCAACTGATTAAGTCTCTTTAATTTAGAAAAGAAAGGAAATGTTGGATAAGTCCTGGTTTAAACAAGATGTATTTTTATCATTTAGCATTGTTTTCTTTTGGACTGATTATACGGTCAAAAAAAAAAATGTCCATTTTAAATGGATCTTGATTCCCTGGCATAGAGATCAGGAACAACAGGATCTAAATTAGGCAGTCTCTGGAAGGGACATTTTGATGGCCTCCAGCAATGGAAACCTTTTGAAATAAAGCCAAAGATGTTGGCACTCAGCAGAGTCTATTCAACTGCATGTGTGTACCTCCAGAGGGGGAAGAGACAAAGGCATCTATTAGGTCTGACACAAGGACCACCAGAATTCCAGCACCATTTATATGCACTGCTAGCCCTTGGAAAATCTTTTTTAATGACCTAGCTGTGAACCCCTTAATCACACGGGTGAGCTGTTGCTCCAGAGGCACTATCAAGTAACTGCTCATTTATGTGAGTAAGGGGTTCACCATCAGACTCTAAAATATCAATGAGGTCCAGGCTGCTACTATTCCCAAGATTCGATAAACCATTTTATAACATAGTTGGACCCCATCTAGACACAGGTCCCACCTTCATAACAGAAAGCTACCAGGCTGCAGGACCTGCTTACAACACAGTAGTGCTGGACATGTTTAAAGCATGTACACTACAAGACTGATCCAATAGGCCTGTGTCAGAGGGTCTACTCACCACTAGTGCATCTCCTCCTGGCTGCTCTGGGGATTAGCTCCTTCCAGATCCAACACCCCCCTTCTGCTGCTCATTCACACCCCCTGCCACCACTCTCTTTGAGACTCAGGGTAGTGCTCAATCTTCATGGTTTGGTCCTCCAGGTGACTGCATGTTTTCCCCCTTCCAGGGTATCAAAGTCCTTCCTCAAAGATGGTTGCCTTCCCTTCACGGCCCAAACCGTGCCACTTCCCCAGTGGCTGTAAGGGGAGCCCAGGCCTACCCTCTACTCCAGGTTCCAGCTCAGGGACCCTCTGCTTAGCAGCCAAGGCCTGCACCATCTTAAACCTTACTGCCTTTTCCCATCAGCCTTTCCCTACCCATTCTTGTTTCCCTTCATTCCCTCTCTACTCTCCAGAGACTGGTTACAGGCTGTCTCACTGCAGCCCCATTGTACTGCCAGCTCTCTGGCTTTACCCTAGCCCTGCCTGTTTCTTCCCACCCGGGTTCTATCATTATTCAGCGGTTACTTAGGCCAGCTCATTCCCTTCAGCTGTGGCCTATCCAGTTAATTGGCCTCTCCTCAGCCTCATTAACCCCTTCTAGGCTGGTGTGGGGTGAACACCCCATCACATCCTGTTGTTAGTGAAGACCTAGCAACTGCCCAGGCAACCGCCAAGTGTTGTAAATGTGTAGTGCAACTGAAGCTCTGAAACCTTCGCAGTGCATAAAGTCAAGATCATGTTTAACTCCATATGGGACTGCGGGCTTATACAGTAGCACCTCTGAAATTCATTTAAACGCTTGTTCTCCAGTATCTGTAGGGCTTTATTCTTTTTTTTTTTTTAGAAGGGCCACATTCTCACACCTTGTGGTTTAATTGATCCTAATGCCCTTGTCTGCTTTTCCTTCAAGCCCCTCAATCCCTGGGTTCTCCAGGAATAAAACGAAGCATCTCTGAAACTCATTTATATTATTTGCTTCCATTACCTCCCCATGTATCTGTAAGGGGACTGTTGCTCCCTTACTAACATTCAGTGGGGGTGTTTTGGTTGGCTAGCTCCCAGCACTAAAAGGGGAAAGGTCGATGGCAAATCAGGAGCCTGAGACGGACAGTCCCCAGGAACAATGGGGAGAGGCCAATGCTCCAGATCAGCCTGATTGACAGGGCAGGCAGGCTAATCAGAGGGTCAGGAGGCCAGGGAGGTCCTGTCCTGTCCTCCGTGTGAGCTGGAATTGCCTGGGTCAGACAGAGTGGGGCCGAGCTAAGGAGAGAGCAGGGGCCCGAGCTAAGTTGCTGGGAGCAGAGCTGCAGCCCCAAAGCCAGAGCACAGCCCAGAGAGAGCAGACCTGCCCTGGGAGGAGAGCTGCAGCAACCAGAGCCAGAGGGGCCAGACAAGCAGCCAGGAAGCAGGTCAGAGCTGGGAGCAGAGTCACAGAAGCAGCCTGCAGAGCAGACCTGTCCTGGGGGCAGAGCTGTAGCAACCAGAGCCAGAGAGGCCAGAGAAGCAGCCCAGGGAGCTGGAGGCAGAGCAGCAGCAGCAGCCGTGCTGAGGCAGAGTGGAGCTGGAGCTGGAGCAGTCCGGAGCTGGGTGCAGTGAGCAGCTGGGGAGAGTGAGGGGGACCCTGGCAGTGGGCCCAGCACAGGGAGATACCTCAGCCAAGAGGCTCTGCAGGCCAGACTTGGAGGGGGATCGTAACCCTGTCAGGGCGGGGGCGACGCTGGGAAGAAGAGTCCTGCCACCTAGAGCCTGAGAGCGTGTGGCCACCGCCAGAGCAAGTGTCCAACCCGCAGCGTCTCTGCAGCACAGCCAGGGCCTGAGAAGGAGGCCCGGGACCTACAAGGAACAGACTGTGAACTGCCCTGACGTTCCAGAGACACCGCTTGTGATGTTCCCTGCCACAGAGCAGGGTGATGGGTTTTCCTTTAACCTTTCCCATTTTTCCTTATTCTTTTTTAAAAGTAATTGTTAATTAAACAACTTGTATTTGCTTTAAATTGTATAAAATGATCAGTGGGTCAGGGAGGTGCCCAGTGCAAAGAGAGTACCCCGGAGTGGGGACACCCTAGCCCCTGTCCTAGGTGACCACAGCAGGGTTGGGGGTCAAGCCCCCCAGGAATCCTGGGCCCAGCCTTGTCGGGGTTTACGAGGACTCTGCCAGACAGGAGAGTGGAAGGGGAGTCCTCAAGGGCAGGGAGGCCTCTGGGTAAAGGAAGTGGGAGCGAGGACTCGGATCCTTTCGCTAGCCCACTTCACTGGGGTAGTGCAGAAGCCAGGAAAGTTCCCCACAATAGCGGGACCATTCCCCCACTTACATATCTTATGCTGTAAATGTATAGCCCTTCATGAAATGGTGATGACTGTAAATTTTAGAGATGCTCTGATACTGAGCACCAGACCTAGCACCAGATGCAGACCCACCCTATCTCTGTAATAAACCAAAATCAAATAATAGGACAAGTCCCGACCCCTTTAAAATCAATGGGAGTTTTGCCATAGACTTCAATGAGGCCAGGATTTCACTCAGTGAATCCAAAACCCCTTCAATCTGGACTTCAAATCCCAAATTGAGGAGTGTTCATATCTTGGGTTTATGTTCTACCCATTATAGCCCTGATTCAGCAAGGTACTGAGTATGTCTATCCTGCTGAACTTAGCAGGACTACTCCTGTGCTGGGCTGAATCGGGGCCTAAACAGATATGAAATTTAGCTCTTGATCTGGAGTTTAGGTCCAAGGTTTCATTTAATTTGTCCATTGTTGAAATGTAGCATGTATTTAACTGTGCACAGCTAGACAGCTCATGAATGATACCATATCCTTTGGAAATAACAGAATGAATTCTTCTGAAGAATCAGTTTATTTTTCATGCTTGGCCTCAGGGTAAGCATTTTAAAAATCTAAGTACACCATAGGCACTGACTTGCTTTTATCTCCCATAGCACTTATAGGCTTGAAGAACACCAGAAAAGAAACTGGATGATATTGTGATAAGCAGATCCTAGATCCCCTCCATCTTCACCTTCATTTATACCTTGTGTCATTTCCACCAATTACAGCTGGAACAGACCCCTGGCTTTATGGCTCCTTGATATGCCCTATAGGAAGCAATCATCTCTTCCTGCATTAACATACTTCCTTCCTTAATTCCCTCACTATTGTTTTCCAGGTCAGTCTCTGGATAGCTGAAAACTTTCATGTCCATTGTGCTGGTCATTTTTCATTTATTATTACAGATGCTTGATATTTTTTCATTGACTTTTTTTATGCAAAATAGGCTTTTCAACAAACCTGAAAATGTTCACAGAAAATTTTGGTTGGAATGTTCTGATTTTTCCACACACACACAAAAATTGAAATTAAAAAATGATTTTTTTCAGTAAACATTTTCAGTTTTCAGTTTCTAGCTTTGTTTTTTCACTGAAAAGCAGAAAAATAACCAGGAAATTTCAGACAAAAACAAAAATACTGAAAAACTCCCTAGAAAAAAATAAAATGATAATTGGAATTTTCCATCCAGTTCATTTATTCTTCTTCTATTATTATTCAGAACAGAGAGGAGAGAAGAAATATAAACCCACATAAAAAGGCACATAATGTACCCACCAGTAACAACATAACATGCAGGGCCTGATTTTCAGGAGCTTTGAGCACTTATACCACCAATGGAAGACAATGGAGAATCAGTCTTTAGTATCCATACAGTGGGTTAGTGAGTAGAGCGGAACCAGATCTAGTGGGCGGATCAATGGTAGGACAAAATACTTTGGGGGAAATGCCATCTATGTGCTATTGTCCCAACTTCCCCCAAGCAAGGGATCAGACTCCATGAGTCAGGAGGCAGGGCTGGAGGGACAGCTGGTTTTTGCAGCATCAGCCCTCAGGAAGCCTGGGACAAATCAGTGATGAAGTCAACCAGTCAGCCGAGGAGCACATGAGTACAGGATTCCAAAAGTCTCTGGCCAAATGTCATAGGCCACAACGCTGAGGAGGGCCATCTGGGTCATGGTCTGACCACTTTTTGGCCCAGCCAAACTTGAGTGGTGCTGCAACCCTGTGCGCCAGGTTGGGGGCAAGCGGGGCAAATCTGTCCGTCCCCCCACCCACTTTCAATGGTGCTCTGCAGCCCCTGCCAAATGTGAACCCCTAGCTACTCTAGAATGCAGTGGGACCAGTGTGTGGGTTCTCAATTTTAAAAAAGTATGTCACTGATACAGGTGGGTTGGGGAAAAAATATGATATAATTGTTGGCACAAGAAACGTGGCCTCGGTAGGAGGGTGTCGGGTGATACTAGCAGGGCCTAGTATTCACAGGGCAGATAGGCGAAACAAAACAGCAAGGGCAGTGCCGATGTGGTAAAAGAGGCTATTGCCTCACCAGAAAGAAATACAACCAGTGCTCTGTCAGATTTAGTATATGTGGTGTATTTCGTTATGTATCTGTTAAAGTTTTGCTTTCTGGATAGCACAGCTTTAATTCTCCAAGAACTCTGCTGTCTGCCGTGACAAGAAGCCATTTTGAGAGACAGAGTTTTTGCAGCCTGCTGCAGAGAGACACCCACAATGCTCACTCATGCAGATCGGTGTTATTGGAAGCGGATACAGATCCATTGCAGGACCCATTTGGACAGCAATGGGCAGTGTTGATATAGGATCCAGAGATACTATCTCTGCCACTGCCAGTATTTGCCATCTAACAACCTGTAGGTATAGTGGTATTGTAACTCCTCAGGTCACTGTAATGTGACACTCAGTATGTTTTTGTTTGTGTGGATATGTCCTACACCTAAACAATTATCTAGTCAGAAAAACTAAGGGTGTGTCTTCACAGCACAAAAACAATTAGGAGTCCGGTGGCACTTTAAAGACTAACTGATTTATTTGGGCATACGCTTTCGTGGGTAAAAAACCCACTTCTTCAGATGCATGGAGTGGACCATCACAGCACAGTTAGTTTGAATTATAACTCAAGTGTTACCCCTAAC
The DNA here is from genome assembly GCF_028017835.1 of Emys orbicularis. Taxonomy (NCBI): domain Eukaryota; kingdom Metazoa; phylum Chordata; order Testudines; family Emydidae; genus Emys; species Emys orbicularis. Next base: position 68,052,680 of record NC_088693.1, on the reverse strand, counting down.
TCGACTCTCATCAACACACAAAAATCTCAACTCAAGTTAAGTGGCGCTTTAAACTCAAGCTAGCTGGACTGTCGGGGGTGGGGATGGGGTGGATTGAAGCTCAAATGATGCTGAGGCTCAAGCTAGTAATGCAGTGGGGATGCAGTAGCCAGAGTTACAATAACTCATCAATTGCTAATCCAATCACCCTGCTAATCCAACCTCTGTGCAGCTAATTAAATCAGTCTGCATAACTTCAGTGTTGCACTGAAGTTTGGCACTCGCGCTAGCCCTGCTCGAGTGCATTAACTCACGTGTACTAACTTGAACTAACGTTTGCAGCGAAGACAAGCCCACAGGGAGTAAGTAGACTTTACTAGTAGAAGCAGGATCGGCTTCCCCAAAGAACTGCACCACAAATAACAATTTCTCCAAGATCTAGCTGCCTATAAAATCGGTTAAACAGAATTTGTAAGACTACTTGTGAGAGCACCATCTAGTGGTTTCCAGTAACATTATGGCTATCCGAAGAGAATATACGCCCTTTCGCCTTTATTTCTGAAGAAAATGGTTCACCAAAACTACTGCTTTCTGCTAGCGAGAAAGAGAAGTTGATTAAAATGTCATAAATCTAATTTTAGAATAAAGTTTGCGGCCCAATGCAATTGTCATGTTTTACTGAGAGTCACCTGCCATTTTGTTATGCATGAGCATGACTGGCAAAAGGTTTTGAGGAGAGGAAGATAAAAAGGTGCTCCTTCTGGAATGTTTAACCCCAACAGAATCTATCATGTTCAACATACTCAAGAGTATAAACAGCATGACTAAGGATGACTGTGCAGTTCACACAAAGCTATTGCACTGAGCTACACTTTACTGCTAATTTACAAATGGTGACAAAGTTTCCTTTGTTCTCTTGAGATTCAACAGTCGCCTGCAAGCTCAGTGAGGTTCCTTTGCAGGAAGGAGTAGATTGGAACTCTGATTTCTAAGTAATTTCCATGCAGGAGCATACAGGATCTCACCAAGCCCTTTTTTTGAAGAGATTGAGCAGTCACCACCATATGTGACACTCTCATGGTGCTCTGCTTATTCCTCACCCCTCTAATAACAGATTAACGTAGTTGAGCCTTATCCAGCAGTTTGTTGAATATGAGATAGTCAGTGCATTTATGCAGAAATTTTGCAACCCTGATATTAGCTTGAGATGGGTGTCAGCTAAAACCCCAGATCCAAACACCTCCAAGCTTAGGGTGTGTTTGAAATCCAAGCCCAGATTCACTTTTTGTAAGTGGACCCCCTCTTTGCAACGGGCCAAATCAAACCCCAGACCTGAGGTTTGGGGTGTTTGAAATCCAGATCTGCACCTTTCAGCTTGGGTCCATCTCTAACATCAGGGTTAAACTTCAGAAGATGTTACCTTCACTGGAGATGAGCCTGGCAGGTAGACAAGTTCAGTGTGCCATTACCAGAATTGTACATGGAAATCAGTAGTGTGCATGTACAATGCAGGCAATGACAGAAACTGCATATAGAAGTTGGGGGCCAGATTCTAGCCCTAGTCTCAGCTCATATACATAGCTGCAGTGACATATAGGGACCATCACAGGGCCACAACAACCCAGTGGAACATTACCCTGCTGCAGAAGGTATGGGGTGAGCGTATGCAGCCCTGAGCTATCCCCTCTTGGGGTCCCTGGTATAACAGGCATCTTGCATCATGACTCACCATCCTGGCATACCCCCTTGTGGCAAGTCCTGGCATTGCGGCACGTGCACCTTACTTTCCTCATAACAAACTCCAGCCTACTCTCGCCACAGAGGTCACTTGGCCTTCCGAACAAGCCACTTCAAAGCATTCACCTTCCGGGGTAACAGAGTCTCTTACTTCCAATCCAAAAACAACATCAAGACAAAAGTCTTCAGCCCCCTGGGCTCAAACTTCACCCCTCTTCCTTACAGGCAGGCGCCCAGCAGCAACAGCCTGTCTTGCTGCCGGCTCCTGGGCCCCAATCAACCCAACCATCCGGGTCAAATCTGCCCTCTTACCCAGGGCCTCTGGCAGGCCACAGCCCTCAGCCAGTTCCAAGGGAGAGCCTGGCTTCTGACCCCACATCAGAGCAGCCTGCCTGCTGCTGCCCTACCCAGTCAGCCTCAACAGCTGGGCTTTCCGCCTCCAACACCCAGCACAGGTGTCACAGGACAGGGCTAGTTGAACAGGGAGCCCTGGGCTTCCTGGCCCTTAAAGGGGCAGGCTACCCTGTGACAGGGCATGCTGGGGAAGGAAGGGGTGTGTCAGGGTGGGAGGGGAGTAGCTCAGGACTACAGCTATTCTGAGCTGTGCAGCAGCCCACTGGGGAATCATAGGCAGGCTGCCATAAGTTAGAGCACATGGCTGCCAGGGGCTCACACAGTTCAGTCAGTAGACTACGCTACTCCTCCCTTTGAGACTCTGTCCTGGAGACCATTTCTTTTCATGCGCAGGGCTTCTTCACCTCCCCACTCCCCAAACCTCACTTTTCTTAAGACTTCCCTCGTTGTCTTTCCATATTCACCATTCAAGGGGCAGACTCACCTGATATGCCCCATCTGTCCACCTCTGAAACACGTAGGCAGGCCCTTCCGGGTTCCTGCCTTCCAGGGTCTGCTTCTTACGTGGCCACCCCCGATCATCCTGCTGCCTACTGGGCACTCAAACCTCAGTGACCAGGTCTTCTACACCAGAAATACAAAAGCATTTCTCCCTTTGCAGGTGGCAGTGGCCTTCCTGCCACTATGCCACAAACCACACTGGCTGAATTTCCCACTGAGCGGTGCAGTGTGCCTCTCGCTGCTTCTGCTGACCCTGAAGGAGTTGCTGAAAGAGTGCTTGGATTAGGGTGACCAGATATCCCGATTTTATAGGGACAGTCCCGATTTTTGGGTCTTTTTCTTATATAGGCTCCTATTACCCTCCACCCCCAGTCCCGATTGTTCACACTTGCTGTCTGGTCACCCTAGCTTGGATCCGTAGCTGCTGCTCTGCCAGTAGACAAACAGCATCCTCCATCTGATAACCTGTGCACCCAAAGTGTCAGTCCTCTCCTATGATTCCGGAGGCGAGTCTTGCCCACATTCTCCACCATGTGTCACGTGGCTCACTGTCCCAGAGCACCCCCACCATGTTCTTCCAGCTACTCCTGCTGTTGAGGTGATCTGGCCCTCGAGCCAAGCCATTCTAAAGCATTCAGCCCCTTCTGGCATAACAGAGTCCCTTAGTCCAGGTCCAACACAACATCAAAACAATCTTCAGCCCTGCTGGGCTCAGTCGACAGCCCCCCTTACAGGCAGGACCCAGGGACAACAGCCCCTCTCACTGTCTAACCACCAGCTCCTGGGCTCAAAACAGCCCCACCATCTGGGTCAGGACTACCCTTCCGCCACGGGCCTCAGGCAGGCGATAGCCCTCAGTCAGTTCCAAGCTCGATCCCACATCAGAGCAGCTTGCCTGCTCCCCGATCCAGTCAGCCTCAACCGCTGGGCTTTCTGCCTCTAACACCCACCACAGGTGTCACAGGACAGGTCTAACTTGACAGAGAGCCCTGGGCCTCCTGGCCTTAAAGGGGCAGGCTGCCTAGTGACAGGGCATGTCGGGGAAGGAAAAGGTGTGTTGGGGTGGGAGGGGAGTAGCCATATCGCTCAGGACTACAACCATTCTGGGCTGTGCAGCAGCCCACTGGGAATCGTAGGGAGGTCGCCATAAGTTAGAATAACCCCCACTTGTGGTCTAAAATTACTCCAATGAGTAATAATAATAAAATAAAATAAAATAAAAAAATAAAACCAAATTTCAGTTTCTTGCCAGCGTCCCCGTGTGTGTGATCCGTATTACACCCTCCAGACATGTGAAGAGATCGCTCTGCAGGCCTTTTCTAGTCCATATCAGACCAAGAGTGGGACTAATGGGCAGAAAACATGGCCTACACACTCTGGCACAGACGTCCCCTGTTGTGCAGTAGTCCCTGATCACAAACAACCCATTTAGTCTGCTTCTGGTCATGGATAGACTAATTCATACAGGGAGGGATGCGAATGGTGACAGAGATGGCCAGAGCACAGGGTCATATTCAGGGGTGCCGGAATGGGGGAGGGCCCTCCCACTTTTTACCAGCTGTAAGGACAAGTGACGGGAGGAGGGGGTGAGGTCTTGGAGGGAAGAGGCGGCACAAAGGCTTGGGGAGAAGGTACGGTCCGGGAGGTAGGACCACAGTGGCCCCGACACTGTTAGGAAGCTTCCGCCAACCCTGGTCACATTAAAGCTGTGTGCAGCCATTTTGTAAGCAAATGGTGCAGCACCAGAATTTGACCTAACAAACATAAAGATGCAGTTTGGGTATAAAGTCTGGACAGTCATTTTCCACTGAAAGCTATTAGTGATCTCCTTTTGCAGCTGTAAAAGAACATGTGCATATGACACTGCAAACTGTATAGACTCATTTTTAATAATAATAATAAATAATCATTTTTATTTCTTTATGTAGTCTCTGGCCTAAAATGTTTAGATATTGGACCTCTTTTCAAGTGTTCACACCACAAGTTAGGCAATAAAATGTGTCTCCAACACATTGGCATGTTCTTTCACCCTTAAAAGCAATAATGCATGTGGAAATTATAAGTAAGCAGATTTGTGGCTGAATTCAGCTGCAATGAAACCTGCTGAGTGGAATTCAGGGTGACCCACAAGTTTATAATTTTAAGAATGTCCTACAGACAGATTAGTTTCATACCATTTCCGAGTCCCTTTACCATTTTAGGCATAAGAAATTTGATTGCAGGGGCATTTTAGATCTAAAATATTATAGTACAAGTCGTGAAAGCCAGCAAAGAATCAACACTTGGGCACAAATATCAGAGGCCATATTCATTCATGATATAACTGCATGCAATCAATGGAGTCCCACCAGGGATCAATTTGGCACAAAGTGTTATATTATGGGTGGGATTTTCACAGATGCCTAGCAGGTTAGAATACCGAATTCCCACTCCTGTCTAATGAGAAATTGCCATCATGCAGATACTTTTACGTGGCTTTGAAAATTCTACCCTATCTGTTAATTTAAAAGTAATTTGATTGGCTAAACATTCCAGTATGTCTCTTATTTTTTCTTTTAAAAAAGAACTGCAGCCGTTTCTACAACACTCATGGTTTGTTCCATTGTTACTTATGAGGGTGGAGTTTATTTAAGCGTATGCCCAGGCTGACATCAAACCCAACATTCTGGCTTTACTTACTTATTGTTTCTCTTGATTTTTCATTAGTAATGACATTCAGACATGAAATACTCTATTTCCAAAAGGCCAGATGAAAAATCTCATGTGAATTACCTCATCTGATTTCCAATATTTTTCTTACTTATTTGGAAATGTTTGATGGTTTTCTAAATATGCCTTAATGAGACAATGCAAGATTTAAAAAATCATAAACCTATTTTTAAATTTCTATTACCAAAAGCACTTTTGATTACTATCTATGATTAATTTTAAATAAACTAATTTTGATAATTAATTCTGTTGTTTATATTTTGCACTGGCCAATGAATATAGATTAATAAGTATCACTTTCGTTTGCTATGCATTTCTCATCAATTTCCTTTTCAGGGTCTCATGAAGAAGTGCCTCCATGCTGGGGTTGTAAACACTGCAGGAAAATATTAAGCCCTGAGCCTGCAAAGATTTAAGCACATGCTTAACTTGAAGCATGTGAATAGTCACTATGAAGTCAGTGGGACTATCCACATACTTAAAGGTAAGCATGTATTGTGGGATCAGAGACTAACTAAAAAAAACAAACAGTTTACACTGAATTTTTTTTTAAATAGTGACATTTCTATTGGTCCCAGAGTTTCAATCCTTCTATGTTAAATAATAAGAAACATAGTAAACAAAACAAATTATGGGCCCAATCCTGCTCCCACTGAAACCAAGGGCAAAACTCCCTTTGGCTTCAATGGGAGTTCAATGGGAGCAGAATCCAATGATATAACATTCTGCTTCCCTTGTAAATAGAAATATCGCCTCCCCTTTTCATGATATTGTCTTCCATATCCCACATTGATCCACTCATCATGGTCTGTTGCCAATATTTGTTGTATTATCTGTCTAATTTAGGACCCCATCCTGCAGCCCTTATTCACATGAGTAGTCCCATTGACTAGAATGGGACTACTCCCATGATTAAGTGCTACTCATAGGAGTACAGTGAGTCCTGCAAAGTGAAAACACATGCTTAACTTTACTCACATAGCTAGTCCTATTGACATCAAGGGGCTACCCAGGTGAAACAAGTTAATAGGATTATTCCTGCATAAGTACTTGCTGGATTGAGACCTAAGGCTCGAAACTGCTAACGGGAAAGGAATTTGTCTTCTTCTTATATATCTGCACAGTTTTATGCACACTCACAGATCTCTGTGCTGTGGACTATGCAATAATAACAACAAATATTGATAATTAATAGTAAATAATATACTAGCTTTATTGTAATCTGATGCTTTACTCCTCCCACCTTACCGATCTTCAATATAGCTCTTCCCCCAGTAGTCTTTAAGGATCAGACTTATGTTTAAATGATGTAAAAAATGGGACCTAAAGAGGTTGACTGTGTGTAAAATTTTCAAAAACACCTAAGAGACTTAGCCTAAGTCCCATTTTCAAAAGGGACTTAGGCACTTTGGCCTAGATCCTCAAAGGTATTGAGGTGTCTAATCCCCACTGAAATTCCAATGACATCAGGTGCTTTTTTTGTGGGCGGGGAGGGGGGAAGGGAGGGAAGAAAGAAGGGTTAGTGACTGATCATAACATCATCTTTTCAAAGCTTCCTACCTCACTAGTAAACTGTCCAGCTTTTCTGGCATGGCCAGAATGACAGTTTTGTACAGTGTCCTGAAAAGCCCCCTGTTCCAAAGTGATTCTCATTGGTTAGAGGTTTCTTCCCTATTAAACCTTGCCCCATTCTTTCAATGAGACTTAGGCTTCTAAGGCACTTCGGCATTTTTGTATTTAAAAATCAGTTCTGGAAAACCATAAATAAATTCTACCAAATGTATTAACCGTAGTAGAGCAATGCTGAAGTACTACTGAGTTTTTTACACTCCTTTGCATTTCTGTGACTTGAATGTTTCCTCTTTACAATGCACAGATGTTCCAGTGTTTATATGCAGTATTGTTGTAGCTGGGTTGGTCCCAGGACAGAAGAAGAGCTCTGTAAACTCAAAAGTTTGTCTCTCTCACAGGCAGAAATTGGTCCAATAAAAGATATCACCTTGCCCTCCGTCTCTCCAATTTATAATAAAAGTTTTGATCAAAATAGGATTTTTCTTCCTTTTTATTGACCTTTCTAGGATTTCCATGTAAGAGAATATTATGTCTCACTATGTTATTTTAGCCAGGGGAAAAGGAGTAAATTTTAGAAGCCGTGCTTAGGAAAACAGCACACAAAATAACTTTTAATGAAATTATGGGAATTATACATTTCCTTTCCAGCACCCAGTTTTCATCCACCTGCATCTTTCTGAAATGGTACCTGCAAATGGTGATTCAGGAGGTAAATGCCACTGCCATGTGTAGTATTAATTTTTATTTTCAATACTATATAATAATGTTTTTGATTATAAACAGAGAGAAGAGCCATGTTGCTACAGGAACTTTGCCTTTATGTAATGTGGAGACAATATATATTGTACAGTAGTACACCAGATGGAAAATATGAGTGCTGGGACTGGAAAGTAAGTCATGCTGTCTTTCCATGTTGTGTATAAATCTACAGAGCATAATTAAAAGCAGAAGCATTGAATATCTCCAGACTCTAAAGCCTTTACCTGGCTCTATAAATCCTTCAGCCATATAACAGACAGTGAGCTGGGTTTAAGCTAATCTAGGCAGATGGATACCCTGAGCTGATTATTTGTATTTGGTAACATTTGTTTCACTGCTGCATGACTGGGCGAAGGAAAGTAAATATATGTGGCTCGGGATATGTACAGTGAGCACAAATGCTAGACTAGACATCAGGTGCTTTCTTTGTGGGCAGGGAGGGGGGAAGGGAGGGAAGAAAGAAGAGTTAGTGACTGATCATAACGTCATCTTTTCAAAGCTTCCTACCCCACTAGTAAACTGTCCAGCTTTTCTGGCATGGCCAGAATGACAGTTTTGTACAGTGTCCTGAAAAGCCCCCGTTCCAAAGTGATTCTCATTGGTTAGAGGTTTCTTCCCTATTAAACCTTGCCCCTCTCTGTGTCCATATCCATGACATGGGGGGATAATATTGATCTACCTCAAAGGGTCTTGGGTGGATTCATTAGTTACTGGGCCCAATTCTGTTCCTTTTGGAATCAATTGGGATGTTGCCCTTCAGTTTAATAGGCCACTAATTTAGCTGTGCCGGGGAGAGAATTCCTACCCTCTACCCCATGCATTAAGGCTGCTGGCTACCAGGATCTCCCTGTATCAGTGTGCCTGCATGGTTGTTGTTACTCCCATTACCACAACAAAGTGGACAGGGAGGGGATGGAGACAAGGAGAGAGTTGGTGGAACTATGACTCTGCCCACTCCCAGGCACTGGTCAAAGAAGCTGGCTGGACATGAGGGTGGAGAATGGGGGCGGGTGCAGCATACTGCCCTTCCCACAGAGGAAAAGGGGAGCATGGGAGGACTAGTACCCAGGGTTCCTCCTGGGTCAGTGCAGCCTAGGCATCATCCCTCACACAGGCCTATGCCTGAGGGCACCATCTGGCCCCATGGGAACAGAGATGGGCTGAATGCTTGGCAAGTGCTTTTAAACTGTAAAGCAGTGTATCAGCAGTAGGAGTTACGGGATCAGATTCCCCATTGAAGTTAATGGGGCTGCACCCAACTGGAGCATCTAGTCCACTGCTTTTATTTATCATCATTTCATATGTAAAAATGCGTGCAGTATATTTAGCTCTTTGTACACCAAGGCCTGCAAATACCGACAGATGGGTGAGTGAAACTTCTACAAAAAACAAAGACAAAAAAGCCATTGTTTTTTGCATGAGAATGTGCGCTCCCAATGGGCTGGAGAATTAATTAAGTACAATGAATGTGTTCTTTAAAAACTGCATTTCAAATATTTATTGTCACTATAATAATTCTTCATTCCAACCATGGAATGCTGCAAATACCATAAACACTGTAAAAAAGGTAAAAGCAACAAATAAGTTTTTGGAGGGTACCTACTCTAAATGTGCATGGCTGCATGGTCATTTCGTTCCTCACATAGTGCCTAACTCTGAGTCAATCCAATTTGAAAGCAGCCCAACAGAGAGCTACAACTATGACCAGAAAACATGTGCAAACTATTATCAGCTTTGAATGCCAGCAAAAGAAAGGTCTAACCCACCATAATCATCATTTGGATGTAAGGAATTAATTCAAAACATTAATGACAGAGCAGAACTACATGGGTTAGCCCAGAAAATCCTTTGCTGCTGAGAATCAGTTTGGAATGAAAGGAAACGTCTGAAATAAATTGGGTTTAAGGGTCTCTCTTGCAGCCCTAACAAACAGAGATCCTTACCACAAAATTCATCCTTGATCTGGCATAATTATAAGCCTGCTCAGAAAAAGCCAAAGAAAAGGTTTAGTATGGAGATTGGATCATCACACAGCCCTAGACAAGATAGGTGCAGGCATTGATGAAGTCTTTGGCTCACAGAGCTCAGCATGGTGCTCACTTGACTGTCCCTGGCAGCTGCTACAACACATTGGGTAATTACAGCTCTGAGTCTGTTCCAACGCTCATCCAGAATGCGAGCTCTGCAGACAAACCAACAAGTTAAAAAAGAATAGGGAAAGAAATCATTTTTATTGGAGGGGATTCTGTTTTAACTCAAGGCTAGCTGAGAAATGGCTGAGAAGCTAGAAGAAGTAGGTCTGGAAAAATTGTTTCCCAAACTGACTCTATAGCTGATGGTTTGTAGTGCGAACTGTTTGCTGAAAGGGGGGGGGAACCATAGGACCAGATCCTTCACTGCTGTAAACTGGCAAAGTGTGATGGGGTGTCCATCCCACACAGGCCTGAAAGGGTTTAAAGTAGCCAGGTAGGCCTATTAACTCCACAGGCTGCACCTGGAGGAAGAGCCAGGGAGCAGGAATTGATGGCAAGCAGGCTCAGCTGGGCAGGAAGAGGCGGGGCCTATAAAGCCAGGAAGCTGGCACCAACCAAAGACAATAATCACTCCCTCCTTCGGAAGAGGGAGGGGGTGCTTGGAGGCTGTAGGGCTCTGTAGATTTCAGTCTCCCTCTGGGATGAGGGAAGGGGTTTGGAGCTAGTGCACCCAGAAAAAGGGGGAGAGGGAAGGAGTGGTGAGGGCTGGATGAGGAAAGCCCCGAGCTGCTGGATAGAGGGTACCTGGACTGGAACCTGGAGTACAGGGGGGGTCTGGGTTCCCTACCCGCCACTGGAGAAGGGGCACTAGTGGGCAGTGAACTGGAAGATTGCTAGGGTTGCTGTGGGAGTGATTGAGGGTTTGAAGGACTGTACCCTGGAAGGGGGGGAACGCAGAGTGACATGGCTGGAGGATTGAGTCATGAGAAGGATGCTGCAGTTCTGGGTGTGAGAGAGGGGCTGCAGACTAGAAAGTTGGAGTGATGGTGTGCAACTAGGGTGACCAGATGTCCTGATTTTATAGGGACAGTCCTAATTTTTGGGTCTTTTTCTTATATAGGCTCCTATTACCCTCCACCCCCTGTCCCGATTGTTCACACTTGCTATCTGGTCACCTTATGTGCAACCCCTGGAGGGGGTGTTGAGCTTGTGAGCTAATCCAGAGAGTGGCCAGGAGGAGGTGCCCAGCTAGGGGTGAGTGGAGCACCCCACGACACTAAACTCCACCAGAGACAACTGACTTTCGTGGCGTTGACTCCAATGGAGTGACATACCGAATGACACTAACTGGGGATCTGGCCTCTCCCTAGAACAGAGGTCCCCAAACTATAGGGTGAGGAACATTTGGGGGGAGCATGGGGGGGCCTGGGCCAGCCCCCATGGGGGGGTGGGGAGGGAGCACCAACCAGCCGTGCTCTGCCCCTGGTTCTGCTCTGGCCCCACCCCTAACTGCAGCCTCTGGCTCTGGGCCTGACCATGGCTCCCAGCCCAGCAGTGGCTCAGGCCTCAGCCTCCTTACTGCTGTCTGTGCCCTCCCCACCCTGGGAGCTTCAGTCCTGGTTCTGACTGTGGCTCTGGGGAATGCAGACAGGGGTGAGTGGGATGTAAAAAGCTTAGGGACCACTGCTCTAGAAATATAATGGTCTTTTCTAGAGAGGTTTTTTTTTTTTTTGGTCTATTGTTTTGATACTGGGGCTCCCCGGGGATGCTAGGTGGGGCTGTTCCTCTCTCCTCTTTCAGGGGATAAGTTGCCTGTGTGCAGAAGGCCAGCTTAAGACAGTGATTCATGGAATTCCTATCACTGGCTCAGCATAGCGAGGAGGGACGTTTACTGAAAGTGTCTCCCATAGACTCCTCAAAGTAGGGCTTAAGTGGTGCATAGGTCTTGTTCTGGCCTTCTGAATAGGGGCAGATAGCACCCTTGGCTAGTAAGGATCCACAAAAGAAAGGATATCCTGTCTGCAGGATGAAAAAGCTTGGCGTTAAAAGCTAGCGTTTAAGCAGTGATGGGGACTTGGGGCTGAACTCTGTCCTTGTACTACTCAGCTGAGCGGGGGAGTAAGGCCCACCTGACAGAGGGTTCGGCTGTTCTTCCCCAGGAGGGGGGGAATAGGAAGGGAGGACTGGAAATCAAGTGAAGACTGGAGCTGCCCTCCTTGTTGTGAGACTGGCTCCAGCAAGGGCCCCAACTCCAGTTACTGGCGAAGAACTCTCAAGAGTTGGCAATACTGCACCCCTCCACCCTCACTGGCTGGACTATTTGGCCAGGGTGAGGTAGGGAGTTAGCTGCATGCTCTCAAGAGGTGAGAAAGGAGTTGGGGATGAACTGCAAATGTCACAATTTCTTCCCAAGGCTTCTGCTGCCAGCCAAAGCTAGCTATGTGATCCTCCGTTTCAGTCCCAGTTACATACTCTTCTGTATCATCATCCTAAACAGACTAACCTTCTTCAGTGCATTCAGCTTCCTACAGAAAGGTGAGCACAACCGCTTGCTAGTCTTTGTCTCTGTATGATACCCAATCTGCCTAAGCCAAACCAATGTTGGTGTGGTCTGAAAATGCTCTCTGCAAATCCGTGCTCATAAACACTATGGTTTATTGCTGAGTTCACTTAATGCTGCTATGGGAAATAGTAGTAATAGAACAAGTAAGTTCACTTTTTATATATTTAAGATCTTTGGTGAAAAGGAGTCATAACTTACTTCAGTAACACAAAGCTGCTGTGTTGCTTTCTGCATTAAAGAAATGGGGGATTGTGGTAAAAGCTAAGCTATTTTCATTTAAAAATTACACAGTCCTAACACAAGAGCATCTAGAATATGGTTCCAAGCACTGCCTTCCAAAATGGAGGATACCCTATGGTCTCTGTAGCCACAGCCTCACCACAATGATACTGACAAAGACCCTGTTGCTTTGGAATTCTTAATGCGTTTCAAGCATTGCTTTGAAGTAGTCTGAACGAAAGTCTTGGAACATCCCGCTGAGAAGCTCAGGCTGGGATTTTCAAAGGAGTGTAAGAGATTTAGGTAACTCCAGTGGGATATGGGCCCCATGCTCAGTATTGTCAACCGCCAAGCTTCAAAACCATGGGGTACACTGCCAAAAATCATGAGATTGGCCTCAAAATCATGACTCTCTTTTTTTAATAGATCACTGGTTTTCAACCTGTGGGGGTCCGCAGACTGTCTAAGATTTCCAAAGGGGTGTTCCTTTTTTTTGTGTGTGAAATTTTTTAGCAGTCTGCAAGGCTGAAAATCATGGGAATAGAGATGGTGGTTTGTGGTGGGTCTTTTGATCTTTGAACTCCCCTTGCCCAGCGTGTGTGTGTTTCAATTAGTGTTGCCAGGGCTCCAACATTTACAAAAGTGATTTAGCCTCCCCACATCTGTCAATCCCCCTGCCCAGAAATTATTACTGCCCTCCATTAGTGCTACCCTCAACTCCCCATCCCTTCTGCCCCCTCCAGCCTCACCTCTGGTCCTCCTCCTTCGACTGCTATCCCAGGTCTGGTGGGGAGGAGGGTGCTGCATCAGGGTACCTTGAGCTGCCCCCTTCATAGGGGAGAGGAAAGGATTCCTCAGCCTCTCCGCCCCTGCACAGGCAGGTGCTGCATGGTGGGAAGGGGGAGGACTAGGGCAAGGGGTGGGGGGAGAGAGAGATGCAGATGGGCAGTGCTGGGCTCTTTAGCTCTTATCAGAACACATGGGTTCCCAGAGAGCTCTGTCTGCTTCCTGCGGCAGCCCTGATGGGCTGCTCTTCCCCAGGGGGCCAGCAGCCAATCAGAGGGGATTTCCCACCAGGCAGGGCTCTCATGTGTGAGAGGGCTGCTGGTGTTTCCCATTGCATTGCCAGATATGCTGCGGTGTGGGGGGAGCCAATGAGAGCTAGTAACTCTAACTTCCCTGGGCCCGCTGGAAAATCCCAGCTTGACATCCCTGAAGTAGAAGGTCCATGGCCATGTGCTCAGATGGTGCATGCTCACGCATTGCTGCCAGCTCTCGCCCTGTGTTTGCAGTGATGGGATTTCGGCCAGGGCAGGAGCCCGTCGGGTGATGACACGAAGCTCCAGCCCTCCAGCCAATTTCAACCATGCCTGTGGGGGAAACCCCACTCTGGCTGCCTGCGCCACCTGTCCACCTCCTGGGGTACTGCAACCATTCTGAGCTGCTGCAGGCAGAGCTTCCCATTCCCCCTGGTTTGGAAAGGGGCGGAGGGGGATGAAGAGCCCCTGGAGCTGCCGAGCCTGGAAGGGGGACCCTGCTGCAGCACCCCCAGGCCTGGGGGAGGGGAGTGAAGAACCCCATAAGCAGCAGATGTGAGCTGGGGGCGGGAGATGGGCAGAAGTGATATGGGGTTTGGGGGGACAGGATTGATGTGGGGATGGGGGATAGGGTAATAGCTGAGCAGGGGACGGGCAGGTGTAGGGGTGAGAGCCAAAATCACCTGTCCCAATAAATGGGAGTGTTGGCAACACTAATTGTCTCTCTCTTTCTCACATACATGCTGTGGATGGGGAGGAGGAATTCATCAGTCAAAAGACAGACCAAAAAATCACACTAATATCTAATGATTTGAGGGGGAGGTCTCACTCATGGTTTTTGGTCTCTTGAGGTTGGCACTGAAATTGGCATTCCTCCACAAAAATCAATGAGGTTTCACTTGGGAACCAGGGCCTACCACATGGATTCAGTGGTGCGATCTCTCTCAATTTTATTGTCTCTTGTGATATTTGGTGGGGTTTTTTTAAAGCCCCAGCTTAAAAATGTAAGTTTCTAACCCTTGTGGTTGCAGAGAAAAGCCTGAAAATGTGACAAGTGCACCTTAATGTTTTTATTTTAAAGGCACATAAAAAGAACACTCACATTTTTAACTTGGAAAAATTTCATGATTTTTAAGCCAATTGTGATTTTGGAAGGGCCTCCAGACTGATTCATGTTTTTTGAACGGCTCAGGTTGCTCCAGTTGCAGAACAAGAGCCACAGTTACGGAGATCCTCATTGGTAGGAAGCCTCACGGATATCTCCAAGTTGTGGACCAAGGTAAATAATTGACTCCACAAAGGAGCAGGGAGTGGATTTTCTGTGTTGCTGTCAGTGAACATTTAGAGCCAGGGAACAGATAGTTTTGAGAGGTGGGAGGGATTTCCTTGGCTTATTACTTCAAAGTCATTGACACCACATTCGTGACCATTCGCATAGGCAGAAATGTCCCAGATTCCTGGATGAATGTGTCAGAACTGTTGCACTTGGAGTGAATGAAGTACTGTGTATGCCACGGAAGAGCCTTGATTCTGTTGTAATGAATTAAGCTTTGACTGGACCAAATGGAATCACCACATGCTTGAAATTCTGATCATGAGGAGAGTTCCAGCTCACAGCAGGAGCCCTTGTAAAATATTTGAGCTGCAGGCAAGGTTCCCAGGTATCCCTGTGTCATGGGAAAGGAATCCAGGTTTGCTGTGATTATCACCTGTGCAGGACAGAGAGATAAGGAAGAAAAAGGCAATTAAAGCTGCATTGCATTTCCTCTGTACCTCCTAAAAGAGCAATGTATAATTTGGCATGTTGGTTGCTATCCTGCTTGATGGGTGCTCTGTATTGTCTGGAATTAGCATGAGCTTAGCCAGTCGAGCAAATTCTGCTCTCTCACATGCACTCAATAGGTGTGTGATGGAGAGCAGAATTTGGCCCAGTGTGCACATTTTATTGGTGGGCGATTTGATTGGGCCAGGAAAGTCAGGAGAACTCCTTAGGCCTGCTTATGTGGTGTCTAGAGTAAACAAGGAATCAAAGGGATAAAGATGTTTTCAGGAGGGAAAAAAGTGTCAGTATGAATCAAAATACCTGCAGCTAAGTGCAAGATTTAGAACACTGTGTCCTACTAAAGATCAGGAAATGCCACTGAAAGGTGGTTACAAATTCAGACTAAGCACATCAAGAATTCAGGTTGTTGTTTCTTTAATTCCCATTGGATCAGCAACTAAATTAATCCTATGCACTTGCAGCATTCTGAAGAAAGCCAAAGGAGAGACCATAACCTCCATGAAACGAGCAGGAGGAAAATTTGAAGTTTAACTGTAGGCAGTATTGTTATAATTACTACATGTTGTGTTATGATTAATGGGGTAGATTCCTTTGGGGAGAGGCAGCTTCTGGAACAACAGGCAGCCAAATGATGCTGAGCTATTTCCTTGAGTGAACCTTGTGGAAATGAGATGCTTATGTATGACTAAATATCAGCCCAGATTGGGAATAATGTGATGGCTAAATAAACAGCTAATTTAAGCACCATGGCAAATTACCAGTTGGTTTCATTCTGTGACCTTCCAGCTGATGGTTCTGTATGAGAGAACTGTACATTTTTGTCTCTATTTGTAAATGTAATATTGTGGCAAGGCATTAGTCATGAAGACACCCACTTGCTAGCACTGTATTTCCAGTTCTGTTTTCAGATGCTGGGTTGGTTTCAGGCCACATCTGTGGCTGATGCAAATCAGCATCACTCTCTTGCCTTGAAGGGGTCTAAGCTGATTTACAGTGGCTGAGGGGCTTGCCTCCATGTACAGTGTACTCACATTTTTCAAACTAATCTTAAGCACCCACTCCTGACATGCTCTTGACAGTGATTCTAGATGGCTTGGACCACCTGAGATTGTGAGCCCCTTGGAGCAGGGGTCGTTTTTGAGTGTTTGGAAAGTGCCTAGCCCATTGTAAGTGCTACCACACAGAAATGATTGTCCTTTACTGAGATTGCGCTCTCTGGGCCGGGACTACCTTCTTGTTCTGTCTTTGTACAGCTCCTCACACCATGGAGTCCTGGTCTGTGACTAGGGCTCCTAGGTTCTACCACAATACAAATAGTTGTTAATAACAATACACCCGTTCGTTGTCCCCTACCTCTGTCTACTACTTGTCCTTATATCCTCAGTACCTCCGTCATCCTTAGCTCTTATGCTTTTGAACAGAAGTCTCCCACCTGGTTATTTTAATCTTTCTGCACCCTAAGACCCCACATCTCTGAAATGACTCAGGAAATCACACGCACACACCCTCCATTCCATTGGTGTGAATTTATTAGCAGTTCTTGGCAAGAGCAATCTTCTGTGATTAAAAACATCTCCTTT
The DNA here is from genome assembly GCF_028017835.1 of Emys orbicularis. Taxonomy (NCBI): domain Eukaryota; kingdom Metazoa; phylum Chordata; order Testudines; family Emydidae; genus Emys; species Emys orbicularis. The sequence continues at coordinate 68,035,914 of NC_088693.1, read as the reverse complement.
ACCACCCTTACCGCTGATGCCATCATCATTGCAAACCCCTGGAGAGGAAAGTCTTCTAAAAACTTCCAAGCTGCTTAAAAGAGACGTTTTCAGTCTCCCCAGATTAATCACCCTAACTTTAAACTAGGTGGAGCTGGTGGAAGTGTCTTTTGTTATCTGTCTATACAGCGCCTAGCACAAGGGCATCCTGATGCTTGATTGGGTCCCCAGGTGCTACTGTACTACAAATAACTACAAGTGATGTCCCATTACATATGTATATTTCCTAAATTGACAGATTTGTTTTCTGATTTGCGGACAGTTCAGCCATGTGATCCTTTCCAAATGGGTCTAGGAAAAGTTCATTTTCATAATAACATAATCATTACTCTATAGCATCATGTCCCAGCAATGCTCTCCCATATTCTCTTTCGTCAGGGGATTCCAAACCAGCAAGACAAATGCATTCCGGGATGACATTCATTAAACAAGGTCTCAACTATGGAGACACATTTTTTTTAAAATCAATTCCTGTTTGCAGCATAAAAGAATTGGGTGTTTACCAGTTTATGATGATTTGTGCCTCTTAAAGGAGACAATCCCCATCCCTTGATATGGCTACACCAGTTTGGCGAGTGTACTGTGTAGAAGTATATCCTTAATCACTCAAAATAGTTTAGATCTAAACCATTAAAACTGGGATGGATTACAATTTACCATTTCAGGGATGAGCTCCCCCCGTCTTACCCACCTACCTTGCTTGACAGGTCCAGTTTCTGCCTCCCGTAACTTACAAGCAGGTTAGACATCATGGTAATGGTTGACTAGAGTGTCGCTGTGCAGAAGAATGCAAATATATTTTAAATGCCAAAGTCAGGAGGTTTACAAATGAGCTGATTTCCCAGTGTAGAAAGTTTCTCAACAGCTTATGATGTGTCTATCCATTGCCTAGTATGGTGCTCAGTGATCATTCAGTACTTAATGTGCTTGCAAGAGCTCTGCTTTATTCTGTGTCCGGTTCCAACTTGCTGTGCATGACCACAAGAGCTTCACAGCACCTGGCCCAGACACTCTGTCTGGGAAGCTCATCCCTTAATGATGCTGTCTCCAGTATCATAGTTAGTACAATTGGGCCCTGATTCTGACTGGGGTCTGGACGCATTCCTGCAAATAGCATAATAAAACTGCATGCATCCAATGAAGTGGGTTTTAGCCTATGAAAGCTTATGCTCAAATAAATTTGTTAGTCTCTAAGGTGCCACAAGTACTCCTGTTCTTTTTACAAATAACTCAGTAAGGAGTTGTTGTACATGGAATTTGACCTCTACCTTGCATTACACTTGATCTTCCTGCAGAAATCTCACTGGGAATTTAGCAAACGAACTGAGGGCAGCATGTGGCATTTAGCATCCATGCATGTCAGATGAACTGACCTAATAGATCAGGAACCAATCCAGCCTGTTGAGTTAATTATTCCTCTGCTAAGAATGCTCACGACATGCAGCAGTTGCTCCCAAGGCATTTGGGCCCAGATCCTCAAGGATATTTAGACACCTAACTGTGATTGATTTCAATGGGAGTTAGGCATCTAAATATCTTTGTGCATCTGGGCCTTGGTAAGAAATAATGGCAAAACTGTTATTGGAAGCCTTGCTCATCATAATGGCTGACATTTATCCATAGCATGATGGGCTACTGCAAAAAAAAACCTCAGCACCATCTTTGCAGCACACTTGGGCTGCAAGTGGAATGGCCACACATGAGGGTCTCGTGTAGGCCATCAGAGAAGGTGGCTAGTCAGGGGCAGGCTAACATAACCATGTTGGCATGGATCCCGTGACCCTAAACACATCACAACAACACCGGCTGCACATGGGGCAGTGTCAAGTGCTCCAGCCTACAAGCTGTAGGGTGAGGGAGGTTGTACTGCATCCCTGTATTCTGGCTTTGGGGGGTGGATTTTTCAGCTCCTCAAAACACCCACAGTTCTCCTGCCCAGGGCTTCCAGCAGATGAAGTGGATTTAAGAACAAAACCGCATTGCTCAAGCCCCCAGCACTAGTAAACTTTCAATGTTAGCAATGGCTGAGTGGAAGGAATTACTAAGTACCATTACAATGGTGGCTATGTGACCTTCCCACTACCATGCAGAGATCCACGTGTGGCTGGTGGCTGCTGGCTCCTGGACCTTGCTCACCAGGGGCTGTTAAGAAGCACTCTGGGGAAGAAGGCATGGAGTGATTTGATCTGCAGTAATTTCCCCAGCTGTTTGAGGAGTGGCACAAGTGAAGTTCTGTCTAGTTCCCATTGGTGAAGAGAATCGTGGCCACAAAGCAAGATTTTTAGGTTGGAGGATGGCTGTGAAGCAAAAGAAAAGAAGGGACCCTCAAGGTCCTGACAAGGATATAGAAGACTGGGGGAATTTAAAACAATTCTAACATCTGGCAACCAAACTTAAGTTCAGCAGTTAAGATTCACATCTCTGACAAACTCTTCTATCTAAGAGGCTCAGCCCTTTTGTTAGCAAAATATTTATTATTCCAGAGAATTTTATTTTCATTGTTTCATTTATTTCAAGGGAGTTAAAAGATGTGTCTTTATTGTTTCTCTCTCCCCCCCCCCCCCCCCCATAGCTCTCCAATGCTGCCAGGTTTGGAATTTGGATGTTAGAAAACCATATAAAAATAGTTCTTGTCCAGTAGTCAAAAGTGAATCTCAACCCTTGGGTCAGAGATAAATAAAGATGGGATGAAAAAAATAGGCAAGCATTTTAGAACCCCCTCTCCCCTCCCCCAAAAACCCACCAAAATATGGATTGTCAGATTTGCTTGTGAACAAAGGGTTTAAAAGGCCAACACAATTGCAAAGGGAAGTGATGAAAGACCTTTGCCTTGAGTCATTAACACTAGACTAGATAAGGAATCAAGAACTACACTTAGGGTTTCTAATTTTGTGTTGTTTTTTCCCCCTTGATTTTTTTTGTTATTTATATTTATTGCTAGTTTCTAGTGATGTGCAGAGCAATGTTTCCTTTGTACTAAATCGGGGGTTCTCAAACTGGGGGTCGGGACCCCTCAGGGGGTTGTGAGGTTATTACATGGGGAGGTCGCCAGCTGTCAGCCTCCACATCAAACCCCACTTTTCCACCAGAATTTATAATGGTGTTAAATTAAAAACACATTTTTATATATTTATGAGGGGGGTCACACTCAGAGGCTTGCTATGTGAAAGGGGTCACCAATACAAAAGTTTGAGAACCACTGTACTAAATGTTTAATGTCTCAGTTCCCCTATGGATAAGCTTGCAGGGAGTACAGTATGAGAGGGGTTTGTTGGTGTTTCTAGTGCCTTTTGTGAACCAGTTTCAAGGCTGCCAAAAATGATGTGGGTGCTTTTAGTGTATACAGTATTTTTTTTAAAAATAAAGACTGATTTTTCCTTTGGGCTGATTTTCACGATAACTCCCAGCCTCTCAATACACCGAAGGGAACGAATAGCCCTGCGGGAGGGGGATCTATGATTTCACTTTCCAGGTCTTCCCCACCTCTCATTTCTCAGCATCCTCTGCTTGGCAAAGCTGAGAGCCGGGCCCCGGGCCCTGAGCCTGCCCCCGCCACAGGCTTAGCAAAGTTTCAGGGGAAGTTCGAGAAACCCTCGCCCGTCCCCTGCGCTGGAGCGGCCGCTCCTGCAAGCAGCATCTTTTGTCCGCGGCTGGATGCACACCCCCATGACGTAAGCCAGGAGCCTGGACCAATCAGAGCGGCAAAGGGGTGTCCCGGTGGGGATCCTCCTCCCCCCTCTCTCTCTGTGGTGAGCCCTGCCGGGGGGTCCCCGGAGCAGGGGCCTATATAAACCCCCTGGAGCCAGGCGTCTGCCGCTCGCTCGCAGGCTGGAGGAGGAGAAAGAGCCAGGCAGGAGTGCAAGGACGAGCCCCATGAAAGTTGTTTGCCTGGGGCTTGCAGCGTGAAGAGCCACAAGCCCGCTTCTCCCCCTAGTGCCGTTTTCTCCTCTCCAGCCTTTGAAGATGACCAGCAGCCCGCTGCTGCTGCTGGTTGCCTTGTGCCTGGGGACAGGGGTGCAAAGCTCGCAACCCAAGACGAGCAAAACCAGGAGGCAAAGTCAACAAATAGTCCAGCCGCAGGTCCCAAGCAGCCAGAATAAACGTGAGTATCTGGGGGGCACAGATCCACCGCAAAGGGGGGGGGGGGGACAGGGACACTGCCACAGATGCTGGGGAGGTTGGGAGGGGGGGTCCGGTAGTGGACTTTAGAAACCAAGCCAAAATCTCCCCCCGCAGGCTGCAGCCCTGGGTATGTAGGTGCTTTTTGGGCATAGCGAATTCTGTGATCAATGGAGATCCAAAGTGATCCCAGTTGTTCCAGCAGCTGGGTCAGATTTTAGCTCCACGCTGCAACAAGCACTGCCTAGAGAGAGCGAGGGACTTGCGGGCGATGCACTTGGTGAGCTTGGGGAAAGTTTTCTGTTTGCCTTTGAATGTCTGGATGTTACACTCTGATGCACCACGGTTCCAGCCCGAGTGGGGTAAATTCTGCCACCCTTCCTTAGGCAGTTGATTCTGAGTCGCCCCAGTGGTACTACTCAAGTAAGAATAGCATAATCTGCCCCTGTGTTTTTTGTCATTAAGGCAGAAGTATAGTGTAATGGGATATGGTTTAGTTGATGAAATGTAGATGCCAAACTTTTATTTGAACTAAACAGCTGCTATTTTCATGTTTCAGTTCTGGGTATATGGTTTTCATTAGAGCCCTTAGTTAAGAAAACAATAGTTTTATTATTACATGTAATTACAAATAACCTTAAAGCAAAACACTAAAACACTCTTTCTGCAAACACAATTTGGGAGATGTTTGCTGGAACAATTGCAGTTGTCACCTTTGAAAGCGTCTGGGGAACTTGAGGCTGCATCAGGGAAAAACTTCCTGGCACTGAGATCTGTCAGGCTGTAAAATGATCTCTCAAGGGATGTGGTGGAAGCCCTGCTGCTTGGCACACTTGGAACTGACCTGGACAAAACACTTGTAAATGTAAACCTGGGAAACAATCCTACAGTGGCTGGAACATATCCAAAGCCCACTGAAGTCAGTGGCAGTCTTTCCATTGAATTGAATGGAGCTTTGGATCAGGCCCCAGATGAGATTCTGGATCTGATAACTCTTTTTGTTTCAAAGTCTCTCTAAACTCCTGTGCACGTACTGCAGTATCTAATGTGGTGTGGATTGACATTCAGGTGCCTGATCTTGCTTTCTCTGTGTGTCCCAAACTCCCATTGTCTCAGTGGGAGTTTTGCATGTGCAAAGAATGCAGGATCAGGACCTAATGTATAGTCCACACATGATTTAACTCTCCTTTTTGACTTTTGTTTGGAGATCTGTGGTTGAAGGAGGCTAATGTAACCCAAGACTTCTCTTTCTTTTTCAGAGGGCTGTTATGATAATGGGAGATATTATCAGATAAGCCAACAATGGGAACGCATATACCTGGGAAACATGCTCATCTGTACCTGCTATGGGGGAAGCAGAGGCTTTAACTGCGAAAGCAAGCCTGAACGTAAGTTGGTGGGAGTCGTGATGAATGAAAAATGGGTTGTGAGGCCAATTAAAATAAGCATTAAAAAAAAGTATAGACCACAGATCAGATTCTCAGCTCATGTTAATGGGCATGAGAGTCAATAATGGATTTATGCTCATTTACGCTGAGGATCTGGCCTGAGATTTTAAGGGGTAGTCTTCATTAGACATGGGCCTGCAATCGGAACCCTGGGGCCAGGTAACACTCAACCTGAAGTTTGGATCTGAATCTGAACTTTGCAGTGCCTCATCTCTATAATGATCTGCCCTGGCCCTAGATTTGAAATCCCTAACAATTGCAGAGTACACAACAGATCTGGAGCCCAACTTTTCAGCTCTGACTTCTCTAAACTTTTTATCTGATTGTATGGTCTGTAACTGTTAATATGCATTTCATAGCCTAATGTTGTCAAACCGTTTTAAAAAACATTTTAAAAGTTGACTTTCATTTGCAACTTGTTTCACAGTCCTTCTAACTTGCATATGAATGTCCCATAGTTGGGTGTAAGGTTGGAGTAATTATTCTTATTCTGATTTATGATTATTTTGATCTCAACTATCTAAGTGTCATAGGGAGACACGGAATAAATTTGGATAAAATTGAGGTTTTGGATAACAGGGGGATTTTTAAATGTAACAGATGTTGGGGGATGTGACCCTGTTTGGGGTAACAGGGACATTTGGATAATCAAACTGAACTTTATTTATTGGGCTGTATTCACTGGTTTGCTCTGGCTGTGTTGGGCTGCTCTGGTGATGCAAAGCAGCCATAAACCTATCTTAACTGATGAGATGGTTTATGGCTGTCTTTTGTTGCTGGCGCAGCACAAATCAGCTGGTTTGCAGTTGGGTAGGGGGCCTTGTGTGAGCCCTCAGTGCTTGCATGAATTCCACTCTGCCGACTTTCATGCTGCCACACTAATATGTGACTGTTACTCTTCAGAGAAAACTAGACACATCTGAATTTTCCTGCACAAGGAAAAACAGTGGTGAGGGAGGGAGGGGAATAGGAGTGTATGTGGTTTGTGTTCTTGCAATTTGAATTCTACAGCCTGCACCTTAATTCATCATCACATGGACTTTATTTTCCCCGCAGCTGAAGAAACTTGCTTTGACAAATACACTGGATCTACCTATCGGGTAGGGGAGACTTATGAGCGCCCCAAAGACTCCATGATCTGGGATTGTACCTGCATCGGGGCTGGACGTGGACGAATTAGCTGCACCATTGCAAGTATGTAACAAAGATATTGCTTGAGCCATTGCTCTTCAGTGTTGTGCATTTTCCAGAGAGGTTGACCTGACAACCCCAAGTGCAATGCAGATTTGCTTATTGCTTAGGAGTATGCGGACTGATGCAAAGCCCACTGAAGTCAATTGGAGTCTTTCCATTGAAAAAGCTCATCCTCTTCGCATGAGTGGTCCCATGGAAGTCAATGGAATTATTTGTGTGAGCAAGGCTGGCAGGATTGGGCTTTAAAGAGCAAATGTTCCAATCGACGACATGTTAAAAATAGTGCGATAAGTGTGTTAGTGCCCTGCCAATAGGACCAGTATAAAGTATTTCAGCTGCTGCATGCTTATTACAGCTATCAGAGATGCATTGGATCTTGATGGCAACTCTAGTGGAACAGTGTTTACTCACTGCAGAGAATGAAGGCCAAATCCTCAGCTGGTGAAAACCAGCATAGCTTCAATGACATCAATAGATTTGTGCCGATTTACACCAGCTGAGTATCTGTCCCTTAATGTGGCCTCTGTAGAGTCTATGTGCTGGAGATTGTGATCTCTCAGACCATTCCCAACATGCTTCTTACCCATTCTGCTTCTCCTGTCTTGGCTTCCTCACCATCCCCTCCCCTCTGCTCTCTTCTCACCCTTTCATTTTGTTGCCTCTCTATCTGGAGCTCCTTTCCTTTGAGTTGTTGGGTCACTCTTTAAGTCACCTGCTAACCACTTCTCTTTAGCTCCTGATTTAGACTCTGTCTGCAAAACAGTTTCTGCTACCGTAGATGAAGAGCACTCTATCAGTACATTTGGGCTTAGATTTCCCAGTCCCTATGCTGTCTTTGAGAATCACAGCTTTATTGCATCTTTAACACAACAGCTGGTTTGGTTTGATTTGCAACATGCAGCGCTGCATACTTCCCACAAGACATCAGACATGAACTCTCAGTATCGGATGGAAGGAAATCCTGCAAAGGCCAAGGGGCTAGTTCTGCCCTGCATTCAGTGGAGTTGCATTGGGCACGGCTGAGTTTGGCCCAGAATCAGAAACAGGAGATTTCCGGTTCAAGATGTTAAATGATTGTTAAGCTGTGACTTCCATTTCCTCATCATGGATTTGAGCCAAAGCCCACTGAAGGCAGTGGAAAGACTCCCCTGACTGCAGTTGGCTTTGAATCAGGTGTCATATCACTGCTACTGCTCAGATTGTTTGGTCATTTTAGGAATTAGACCAAGGTCAGGTGCCTCTGAATCTTGATCAGTGCTATGATCCTTATCCATTCAGACTCAGCCCTTGCAATACTCCACTTGCTGTTCTTTCGGCAAATGGATCTGTGCTAACTAGTGGATCCAAAATGTATTTATTACAAATCCATTTGATCATAACACTGCCATGCAGGTCTTTGAATCGGCCTACAGTATGTCAGTGCATTGAATTTTAGATTTAGCTGGATTAATATCATAATATCCAACTGTAAGGTCCAGCCCCTTCAGATCTCCTTGTTCTCTAAATTCTGGTTAGCACTCTTGGGTCTCCTGGTTCTTGGCAATTCAACAGGCCTAAGTCGAGCTAGTTGAAAAACCAGTTTCTTTAAAAGTTGTGAACAACAATTTATTTGAAATTTTTAAACTTTTGTGGGAATGTCTAAATGAAATGAAAGTTTGTTTTGATTTGACTCCAAAGTTTTCATTTCAATTAAACTTGAAGAGAAAGTTTTGGTTTGGTTTTTAAAAACTGAAATAAAACAAAAAATTGTAAACTAAAACAAAATGAAAAATGCGATTTGAAATTGGAAAAAAATTGAATTTCTTTTCTTTAGCAATTTCCCACCAAAAAGCCTAACAAATTCATTAAAAAAAAAAGATGTTTTCCTGCAAAAAAAAAAAAAAAAAAAGTTTTTGATGAAACACCAAAGTCTCACTTGAGTGCTGTGGGTGACTGAGGAACTTCAGAAAGCGTCAACGACTCTTCTATTTGGAACTCTTTCTTTGACATTCAAGGAAGCGCCTCCCTTTGACAATAATTGTCAGCCAACTGGAAGGAGGGTGGTCTAGCTTCGTGGGTAGAGCAGGCATCGGGCCCCAAGGACTAGGATCGGAGCCGGAGTCAGCAGCTAAAGCCAAGGGTCAAACTGGAGGGCGGGAACCGGATATCAGAGCCGAGTGTCAAGTGAGAGTCAGTAGTCAGGAGCCAAGGGCCAGGTCAAACCGGACGGCAGGAATTGGAGCAAGCAGGGTAGAAGGCAAGGAGGGGTTCAAGGCAGAGGCCCAAGATAAGGTAGAAGTAGGAACAGTGGTGAGCATGAGCATCAAACAGCCAGTAAATTGCTGCTGCTGGCAGGGCCGGCTCCGGTGTTTTTGCCGCCCCAAGCGGCGAAAAAAAAAAGCAAGAAAAAGCCGCAATCGGCACTTCTACCGCCGCCGCTTCGGTGGCAATTTGGCAGCGGGTCCTTCCCTCCAAGGGGGACTGAGGGACCTGCTGCCGAAGACCCGGACGTGCCGCTCCCTTCCATGGGCCTCCCCAAGCACCAGCTTGCTGTGCTGGTGCCTGGAGCCGGCCCTGGCTGCTGGTTTAAGAGCCGGCCTGCTGGCGCCTGCAGCCAATCAGGCAGCATGGCCAATCAGGCAGCCTGCTGCAGGCCAGCTGTACTGATGAGGCTGCCTGAAGATTAGCTCTGCTGCAGGCCCAGATTCCCTGACAGTAACTCTTTTCCTCTTAGCATTTATCTTCGCTAAAAGTTCATATCACGTTGACTTGGGATGCCTGAAGAGGATGCTGTTTAAATGACAGGGGATTGGATTGTTTGCTGTTCTACAGTGAATATACACAGGCCGAATTCTCAACTAGGTGATGACTAAACCATTTTCTGTTTGCCACAGATCGGTGCCATGAAGGGGGTCAGTCCTATAAGATTGGTGATACCTGGCGTAGACCACACGAGACGGGTGGCTACATGTTAGAGTGTGTGTGTCTGGGCAACGGGAAAGGGGAATGGACCTGCAAACCTCTAGGTATGTAGTGGTTTTGGCATATTTCTTTGAGAGATCAGGCTTCAGAAGTATTTAACAGATGTCATTAAAGAATCCTATATTAGAACAAAGGATGCTAATTTGAACTGATTCAGGCCTTCAGCCTGCTCTAACTTAGCCTGGCGCAGTGGCAGTGTCTAGAACTTTTTTTTTTCTGGCAGCCTCCTCCGATCTACCAATATGGGAAGGCAAAGGGGGTCATGACCCCCTGACACCTGTTTGTGACTCCCAAGGGGTTGCCATCCCCAGGATGAGAACCCCTGGCTTTTAGAAATATTTAAAACAAACGAGAAAACCCTGTCTTCCTCCATTCCCACAGCTGAGAGATGCTACGATAACACTGCCGGGACATCCTATGTTGTTGGAGAGACTTGGGAGAAGCCCTACCAAGGCTGGATGATGGTGGACTGCACTTGCTTAGGCGAAGGCAATGGACATATCACCTGTACCTCCAGGAGTACGTATCGATTTCTCTTGCCAACGTACTAACGCTATGCAGAATGGCAGGTGCACTTCATTCTGCTGAAGCTCAGGTTCTAAAATGATGCCTTTTCTTATCCTTTCTTTGGGGCCCAGAATGCACAAGCTAAGACACTTAAAGTAAGACAAAGAAAAAGGAAGACACCTTCAAGTGTGTGGTGTACTTGATATTACATGGAGAAGTAGGTGGTGTATTGGATTTCACCAAAACAAATTGTATGGGGTGACCAGATCAAACTGTAACATAAGAATGGGTCACAAGCAAAAATTTGCCAATGGCATTTGCCATATCCTGTTCTGGAATCCCATACCCCCTTGTGGATACATTGTGGAGTTAGCCACTTATCACCCGCACAGAAAGCTATGTTGTTGGGTCCATGCTGTGCTTTATACAGCCATTTTTGGGGAAATATTCCTCTAGGCTAAATGGCTCTAGTGGGTCAAATTATGCACTGATTTACACTCCACATATCCCGCAGGAAGTCCCTGGAATTGTGCCGAGTTACAGACCTTACACAGTTTGGCCTAGAATTGCCCCCATGGAGAGAGAAGGTGCTTTTAAAGGGAAATTGTCCCCTGGTTTATCTTTCTTGAGATTCTGGTATTATTAACAAATCCAAAAATTCCTGCAGAGCTCTAAAAATGCAGGGTTTGTCGTTTTTTAACATCATCTAGTCCATCCGAAAGCCAAACCAACGATTGTTTAGTCTAATGCTTTGTGTACACTGAGGATTTTGGTAATAGTGTGAACCTTTAGCGTAACTACACTGCTACCTCGATATAACGTGACCCGATATAACACGAATTCGGATATAACGCGGTAAAGCAGTGCTCCGGGAGGGTGGGGCTGCGCACTCTGCGTTATATTGAAGTTGCTTTGATCCACCGGTTTCACCTATAACACAGTAAGATTTTTTGGCTTCCGAGGACACTGTTATAACCAGGCAGAGGTGTACTTTGCAATTGTGCAAAGATCTTTTAACACCAGCACATCACTTTTCCACTCCAGCTTTGTACCAGTGCAACTACATTGTTGCAAAATATCCCACTGGATTGGCCTATAAAATGTAGATGGGGGCCTTTACAAGTTACTTCTGCTTATTACCTTCTCTTCTAGTATCCCTGTACTATAAAACAAGCTCCATTGTGGAGCTATGACAGTTTTTACCAGCTGTACATCTGCCCCAAGGTAATTTGACCTGGTCTCTTGTACCTTTTTTATGCGGGTTTTGAGATCTTTCTCTGTAGCCTTTAAATGGCCTCATGCCCAGTTGCCTTGAGATATAAAGCTAATAGCTTTTTGCTAATATAAACAATAGAAAGGTAAAGAACTAAAACTCAGAGGTTTGGGATTAAAGTCAAAGTTCGTGGAGAGAGGTAGTCAAGAAATAAGCTATGAAACAAAACCAGCCTTGACCATTTCAACACTGTTTGAAAACACATGGGGGGGGAAATAATTAACTGTCAAATGGGAAAGGACAAAGCAGAAAGAGAACATGTTATGTGCAAGCTTCGAAGTTACTATAATCAATAAAAACAATTAGGCAGTGTCTTTCATCTCACAGTTCTGGAGTCTATTGTTGGACCTTATAGCAAATTGCAACCTATTCATTTTTTCCCCCAATAATGGGTTTTGCTTCCAAAATGTAATCACATAGATAAATACATTGTCTAAGTATAAAATGATAGTTGTGGCCCACGTAGTAGTGTAAGTACTGATGTGTGGATTAAATATAAGTATTATGGCCAAGATTTTCCAAAGCAACTAGTGATTTGGGTGCCTACATTCTTGGGTGCCCATCCTGAGACACCTGATCTTCTGAGGGCAAATGTCCACATTTTCATATACACCTCTACCTCGATATAACGCTGTCCTCTGGAGCCAAAAAAACTTACCGCGTTATAGGTGAAACCGCGTTATATCAAACTTGCTTTGATCCACCGGAGTGCGCAGCCCCGCCCCCCCGGAGCACTGCTTTACCGCGTTATATGCGAATTCGTGTTATATCGGATCGCGTTATATTGGGGTAGAGGTGTACATATAAATACATTATCAGCCCTGTAGCCACTTACCACTTTCTTGGTATAGACACAGCCCTGTGTCATTTTATCTACTGTGGTTTGTTAATGTGTTTGCCACATGTTAGTTTTTGACCCAATGTACCCTAGCTCAGTGGCAATCTGAAGTGATGCGTACCTCATTCCACAGTTGTTCATAGAGTAGATGAAAGCGTTTTTGACACAATGACTCACGTTTAATCATGGATCGAGTTGCCGTTGCATGTGAGGGTAAAATGCTGTAATGGAAGTAGAATGAGTTAATCCATGTGGCTCTGCGTGCAGCTAGAAGTAGTTTATTATGCTATCACTTGAACCTATTTGCTCAATTCATCACGGGTGGTAGTTTATTTAAAGACAGGATTCATATTGCATATTTCTGGGTGAAGAATTTGACCCAAAGATATTGCCTATCAAACAGGATTTAGTTCCTTTCATGTGAAATAGGCCCATGAGGTTCAACTGGGCCCTGTCTACAGCATGCAATGACCATGCTAAGAAACTGTTTAGAATTAAACAACATTAAAACGGGTTTCAGCTTAGCAGGGTTTTCCCCACAATATGGTCAAGGAACAAGGTGCTTAAAATGGTTTTGAAAACTATTAGCAAGAGTGGGCAGTAACCCAGGAGTCGGTTTCACATTCTGCCTTGTCCCCACTGGGAGCAAAAAGGTGCTATCCGAAAGAATGTTTAAAATCACTGGGTGAAATCCTTTACCATTGAAATCAATGGGAGTTTTGCCATTGACTTCCATGGGACCAGGATTTCATCCAATGTTTTAGAATGGCTTCCCAGCATGTTCCTTTCTGCAATAGAGTCAGGGCTTGAAAGCATATGGCTACCTTGGTAGGGGTGATGGAGCTTGGTAGTGGAAGACGAACTGTACTGTGGAAGATTAATCAGGGAATATCCACAAAGGACCCAGTATTTTTCCTTTTGTGATGGGCATGCTGCTAAATATAGGAAAAACTAAGCCTTGCTTCCTTTGTTATAAATGTTTCCTTTCCTCTGCAGATAGGTGCAATGATCAGGATACCAAGACTTCATACAGAATTGGAGATACCTGGAGCAAGAAGGATAACCGAGGAAACCTGCTTCAGTGCATCTGCACTGGTAACGGCAGAGGCGAGTGGAAATGTGAAAGGCATTCATCTGTGCAAACTCCTGGCATTGGTAAGTGGTAAATCTTATTGGTAAGTGGGGGCATTGAACAGTACAAGTCACACACAAAAGATTTTGTGCTGAATCACAAAGCACTGATTTAGGCAAAAATCTTGTCAAAGTTAACAAGAGTTTTGCGAGAGGAAGATGTGCAATATTTAAGGTCAAAATTTGACAGGAGACTAAACATTATCATCTTTTGTGCATGTCAAATGACCGAATTCATTTACACACAGTTTGCATGCACAAAAGAGGTTTGCACATGCAGATTAGAACATGTGCATGTTCAAAGGTGCCAAAAAAAATAGCATGCACCGATTTATGGACCTATAAATATAGGCTATATCTTGAAAATGTGGCACTTTGGGTTAATATTTTTGAAATAGAATATCAGGGTTGGAAGGGACCTCAGGAGGTCATCTAGTCCAACCCCCTGCTCAAAGCTGGACTAATCCCCAACTAAAATCCCCAAATGGCCTCCTCAAGGATTGCACTCACAACCCTGGGTTTAGCAGGCTAATGCTCAAACCACTGAGCTATAGGCATTCTACAGGGTGCCTTACTTTAAATGTCCTGAATTTAAACTTGAATATCTTGTAGATGTCAGAAGTTAAACTATTCTTCTGGCAAGATAAACACATCCACTTATGCTCAAGCTTTAATATGTAGAAATGTCAACAAGGCACTTGTGTATTAAATTGTATTTTGTATATCAGATCCTTTGTGATTTTTGGTATGGTGTTTATTTAGTTTCCTGGTATACACTGTCCTCTGTCCTACGTTTATAGCAACATATTCAGCTTCTGAAGCTCTTCTTAATGTAGGTTCTTTGTCCTTTTAATGACCTAGTTCTGCTTTTAATGTGTAAATCTAGCTTTTCCCCTGTATACTAGGTTTTGTGTTAATAATTTCCTACTCTTGCTATCACCAGTTCCACTCCGTGGTGGGAATGCTGGTATAGACAGACTTCGGGAAACCTCTAGCACTTAAAGCAGACCTCTGAGCAGGTCTAAACCATACTGTGCTTTTAAAACTCCAATGGTTGTCAAAGCCTTGCCTATACTTTTGCTCCCATATTGGCTGTTGCAGGTGGAGCTAAACTGGTGGTAGGAAAAGTGGGAAATTTTTAGCAAAAGTTTCCAAGTGCAGACGAGGCCTCTGAGTCTCTTTCCATCTTATTCTTAACTAAAGCTGGTTGAAAATTTTCCTCTGAGAATATTTTTTGTTGGAAAACGGCATTTTCCCAAAATAGACGTTTCATGAAAAAACTGGTTTCTTTTGAGATTTTTCAGTTTTTTGGTGGAAAAACTGGGGGGAAAAAACCAAACCACCCAGTTTTTCAGTTTGGGGATTTTTCCTCCTCCTTTCCTTTCTTCATTGGTTTCAATTTTTTATTTCAGTTTGTCGTCCAGAACAGCAAAACATGTTCATAGGAAACTTTAAAAAAATCTTACAATTTTGGGGGGGGGTTTCCCCCCCAAAATTTCCTGTGAAAAACTGGCATTTTTTGACCTGCTCTAGTCACAGTTGTTGGCTGCGCAGTTGCTCTTGTCGGGGAGGATTATTAGCGTGGCTAGAGAGGTTTTTTTTTTTTACTGTTGAAATTTACTAATTGAAGTGCAAACAAATGTTATGAAAATGGAAAGCGATTAATAAAAATATCTGCAGATAATTATGCCTAAGAAAGTGAAATGTTAACATCATAGCACTTAACCTAGATTTTCTGTTCCTTGTTTTTGGATTTAAAGCCTGCTGCTTATCCCCTCCTTTCTAACACTTTCTGCCTTAGGATCTGGATCCTCAACCTTCACAGATGTACGAACTGCACTTTACCAGCCTCAGCCCCAGCCCCAGCCTCAGCCGTACGGTCACTGTGTTACTGACAGTGGGGTGGTGTACTCTGTTGGGATGCAGTGGCTCAAGACACAGGGCAGCCAACAGATGCTTTGTACTTGCTTGGGCAATGGTGTCAGCTGCCAGGAGACAGGTATGAGCTTTTCTTTTAATGCTCACACCTAGACAAATCAAGGCCCCAGTGCAGCAAAGCGCTAAGCAAGTGCTTCGCTTTAACTATGTGAGTAGTCCCATGGAAGTCCGTGTTTCAGTGCTTTGCGGGATTGGGACCAACATGCAAAAGGATCTTAACTACATAATTGTCTTTAGTGCAGCCTCTGAACTAAGATCCTGATACAAAGCCCACTGAAGTCCTTGGAAAGAGTCGCACTGACTTCAGTGCATCAGGCACTAAGAGAATTTCAGCTGTTTTCACTTGTAGTGAAGCCCAGTTTCTAAAGACATAAGGACGCACTCTCCTAGGTCAACACTCATAACGTGTCTGAATTTTCATGGCTCCTATGTGCATTGAGGGGAGAGAAAACCCCATGGGGGGTTTTGTCCCTCACTAGAAAGTAGGATCCTGGGGAATGTATAAGAAGGGTGCTCTGAAGAGCATGCAAAATGAGGAACAGCAAGGGGCTTGGAGAAGGGAAAGGAAAGAATCAGAATTTCTTCCTGGTTTTGATTATTTGGGGCCTGGTTCTATAGGACAGAAGTAACTCCCATTTTATTATATACCTACGGCAGTGGGAGAATAAAGCCATGGGATGCAGAATTAGCAACTTTATTCAAACTAAGTTGCAGCAGTATGTTTTTTGGGGAGGATGTAGGTTGAATGATGATGTTACAGGGCTAGATCCTCAGCTGGTATAAAATTGGCCTGGGACAATTGAAGTCAGTGCCATTTATACCAGCTGAGGATCTGGTCCAGAGAAGCTAGAGTTACTTTAGGGCACAAAGAACTGGAGTGGGGACACTGAGCCGTAATGTAATGTTGTGCTTTGCTTGGTTTAAAGCTGTGACCCAAACCTATGGTGGCAATTCTAATGGGGAACCATGTGTTCTGCCATTCACCTATGGTGGGAGGACTTTCTATTCTTGCACCACGGAAGGTCGTTCGGATGGACACTTCTGGTGCAGCACAACCTCCAACTTCGAACAGGACAACAGATACTCCTTTTGTACTGAACAAAATGGTAAGCTTGTCTAGAGAAATGTATTGGGAAAAATAGGTTGAATTTCTAGTATCTGGGTATGGTGAATATAAATTCTGTCTGGGCCAGATTTAGCTGGTCTAAATGGACACAGCTCCACTGAAGCTGCTGATTTGCACCATCTGAAGATAAGATGAAAATGATAGAGCGTGAATAGTTCTTGTGAACATGTTCCCCATCTTCCCTGCATCTTGCAAACATTAAACTCCCAACCCTGGGATGTGGAGAAGGTGTCAATTACCCTGGTGAAGTAGGAGTAGCCAGGGAAAAGGAGGAAATGAGGGGACTACATGTCTATCCTTTTGCCCTTGAGGGTTTTCTTTAACTAGCTAGCGAGGGCCTCCTCCTGTAGTGTTGTAGGGGAAAGGGCCCAGATCAGCATTTTTATTTAAGAAAATCTGTGTTCTATTGCTCTCCCTACTTGACCTTAAAAATGAAGCTGTTAACCAGAGTATAGCTCACGGGCTTTGATCCAAGGGACCTTTAGACCTCTCTTGGCTGGTTGAATTTCAACCAGTCAGACAAGAGCCCTGGCCCATATTAGGCCATGAGGGTAGGACACTGCCCGGAGTCTCATCTGTGCAATCCTCTGATGTCACTCCCTCAATCCTGACTCCCCAGTCAGATTGCCTTATATAGCAGCAATCCTAATCTGCCACTGGGAAGGGGTGCTGTGGCATGACTAATGCAACATTCTACATCAGCTGGGGGTGGGGAGGGAAGGGCAATATTCTGGAAGCCCATGGACCTTCCATAAGACAGCAGCCAGACAGGGGAATTTCTGCTGGATCTGACCCTAAGTGAAGTGTGGCTGAAGTTATTCATGTATTGGTAGATTTAGTAAAGTGGTAAAATACTACTTCTCAGATCTGTCGTTTTTGAGTAGTGTTTCACTCGCATGGGTTTGGTTTTTTTTAATATCTTCTGGTTCCTTCAGATGAAACTCTACATCCCTTTCCATCATGTCACATTTGTTCTATTTTAAGAGAATTTGTGGAATTCAGCTGCTCTGGATTGCATTGGTGATAGGTGTCTAAGAGTTCCCTTTTGCTCCACTATGGGCTGGGAAAATCTCAGTATAGGAGGACGCAAGCAAAGGCTTCATTCTTCCTGGCTATTTCTACATCATTGAGTTGCAACTGTTTCCTAAGGGCTGAGGTTTTATTTAAAGTCCTTGGTCACAGCCCAGCTCTCAGTTAAATCCACCCAGCCCCATTTACTTCCGTGGGGTTGTACAGATGTCATATAACGGAGATCAGAATAGCAGCCATGTTAGTCTGTATCCGCAAAAAGAACAGGAGTACTTGTGGCACCTTAGAGACTAACAAATTTATTTGAGCATAAGCTTTCGTGGGCTAGAAGTGGGCTGTAGCCCACGAAAGCTTATGCTCAAATAAATTTGTTAGTCTCTAAGGTGCCACAAGTACTCTTGTTCTCATATAATGGAGAGAATATTTGACTCATTGGACCAGCTCCCTCATCCTACTCCTGTTTGTTCCTGACGACTCTGTTGGTGCAAAGAAACTCTAAAGCAGACCTCAGATGATTCTCTCTGCCAGGGGAATCTGTGCGCATTGTGGAGCTGCTGTTACGATTCCAATGCCGATGCCTTCCCTGGCACAGCGGGCCTACGTCAGATTTCCCTACTCTTCTATGATTCCCGTGGCCAGGCCCACTCTTTCCACATCTGTGCATGGGGGATGGTGGGTGCTTTCGGGTTTTGCAAATTCCTTGAATGTGGACCAACTTTTCACAAGGTTTACATTTACATGATTAAATTAGTCTCCGTCAGAAAAGAGGGTTAAGGGTACTCTGGTAAGGGGGCACATGCAAACTGAGGGTCCGTGCTATGTTCTGAAACAACTCCTGGATCCTCTGAGGAAAATGCCGGCTCAGATACATCTCTTTCTTTTACTCCTCCTGCTTTCTGTAGTTCTGGTCCAAACCCGGGGTGGCAACTCCAATGGTGCCTTATGCCACTTCCCCTTCCTGTATAACAACCGCAATTACACTGATTGTACTTCTGAGGGACGGAAAGACAACATGAAGTGGTGCGGAACCACCCAGAACTACGATGCTGAACAGAAGTTTGGCTTCTGCCCTATGGCTGGTAAGTTGTGGATGGTGGTGCTGGGTGGGAAGATCTCTGGCTGGTCTCTGTTCAAGACCAGTCATTGAGGTTTCTGTTTAAGACCAGTGGTTCTCAGACTGTGGCCCATGAAATGCAATTGGGATGTGGAGCCCTTCCAGGTGTCCACTGAGCTGCGTCCATCACTGTGGTGAACTTTCAGTCATTAGTGGCTTCCAGGTAGCTGTAGTCCAATTCAAGTTTCTTCTACGGCTTTTAAAGGGGTTTTTTGACCAGTGACTTTGGTATTACAAATAGAAAGAAATTTACTCTGCCCATTTGGTGCAGAGAATTCTGGGCCAGATCCTCAGCCGGTGTAAATTGGCGTAGCTTCATTGACGTCAGTGGCACTACAGAGGTTTACACTAGCAGAGGATCTGGCCTTATATCTGCGGAAGCCTTCTTCCTCGCTACTCATCCTTTCCTCTTGCCGTACCTTGCCGTTACGGATGACCCTGTGCTTCTAACATCAGTCTGTTACCGTGGCAATTATGCAGGTCTCAGTTTATGCCAGTCTCAGTGATGTCAAAAGGAGTTGTGTGTGTTTAGATCTAAGGCAACGGAGAGCACTAGCACTTCCTGCAAGATCAGAACACAAGGCAGCTATGGGAACCCATTTTAAACAGCAAACCTTTTATAACTCAATAGCTCCCATGCTACATTTGCTCGCGTACATACAATTCAGTATGGAGCAAAGAGAACTTTACACTTATAGCAGTGCCTTTTATGTGAGGATCTCAATATCTTAACAAACATTAACTGAACCCCACCGCACCCCTGTGACGTAGGTGACAGATACAAGGATCATTCCACCCGCCACTGAAATGCAGCCACCTCTGGGATGGAACCCAGCACATGTTAAACAGAGCACAGGAATGAGATGTGACACTTTAAGACATGAAGTGGCAAAAAAGAATACCACATCTAATTGAAAATGTGAAGGCAATTTTATGTTGGCAATTTTATGTCCAACCTGTGTTGGAATTCGGCCAGGACATAAAATCCTTTAGAAAAGGTAATTTAGGTGAAAGTATAGGGACTAGGTCCTCGGCTGATGTATGTTGCCATACCTCCAAAGACTTCAACACAGCTACAGCAGCTGAGGGTCTGGCCCATGATTTTCCTTTGGATGGTGATGAACGTATATTTTGGTAGGAGGCTTGTAACAACAGACATCTTCCTCCACTCCTGTCTACCAAAAAGTAAAGTGACAATTAGGTGATAGTTTCCTCTTTCTTGTGGTCCTTTAAAGGCAGCATGGCTGGGTCTTCACTCCCTTTGTGCCTTGCATAGATATTTACATCTGTGTAAAGTGAGTGGCCAGCAGTGGTGGGTTTTACACCCACTTTGCACAGCCATCCATAACTACACAGTCTCTGTAGTTAGAGCCTAACAGGTTTGGAGGTAGGAAGACCTGATTTAGAGTGAATAAACTAATGTCAGGGACTTGCATTTAGAGAACATCAGCACCTAGTGAAAGTGGGATTTGGAAACCTAGTGAGGTCATAAACCCCCCACATTAGAGTATGGAGCCCGTAGCACTGTGGGAATGTGTATAGCAGATTATATGAATGTTTGTGCTCATTGTAACTCTATCTAAATAAAACCCCTCACACTTCTTGACCAGCCCATGAGGAAATCTGCACAACCAATGAAGGTGTCATGTACCGTGTTGGAGACCAGTGGGACAAACAGCACGACATGGGCCATATGATGAGATGCACTTGCGCCGGAAATGGCCGTGGCGAATGGACCTGCATTGCATACTCCCAGCTTAGAGGTATGTGTCTTAATTTATGCACCAAAGGCCTGATCCAACTCTCGTTGAAGTCAAAGGGATTCTTTCCACTGACTTCATTGGGAATTAGAGCAGCCCCCAAAAACGATTCTACTTCAACAGGTCTCACTTGTGGAGGCCAGGAGGGATATTTGTACAAAGATCCAGATATTGTTTACATTCAGGAATAGTGCCAATTCAGCACTCGCTAAACCTCAATTCGCTTGATCAACGCACATCCCTGCGGTCTCTTGCTTATATTTAAGGGTCCGCACCATTGCAGCGACTCTGGTTGCTGAATTGAGGCCATTCTCCTGTGTAAAGCCCCAGGCTAGTCTGAAGCTTGAAGGCAGGGTTAAAGGGCAGTGCAGTCTTATTTTGCAGTGAGGTTTTTAATTCCTCTGTGTAGGCTGAATTACCTTTGCAGGCTAATCTGTATGAAAAGTTGGCAGGACAGTACTGAGATTTCTTTTAAGCAGCCCAAGTGGGGAAGTGCTTAGACAGCACCAAAAAAGAGGACTTCAAAGGGGCGAGCGTAGACATTTGATCATCCTAAAGCTACTTACAGCGTTGGATTCATGTCTGGAAAAAGCAGAGGGTGCTGTCAGAGAGCCAAGGAAGGACGCGAACACTGCTGCTGAAATGGGATATAATTTATGCGGAAAGGCTCTCTCAAGGACTTTGAGGTTTTCCATGCGTCTTGTGCAGAACGGTGAGAGATGCACAGCTGAAGGACCTGCTGTTCAGTAAAGCTCCCTTCTAATTCTGCCTAACTGGCCAGCGCTCGGCATTGTGATCTCTGAAGGATGGGTCTTGCGGGGAAATGGGGGGAGAGTGAAAGGAAACTGTCAGGTTAAAGCAACTTCTGCTGAAAAGAGCGAAGTAACCTAGTCAGGGAAATAATTTTTTTTTTTTTTTAAAGGGTGTGGGTTCTCTCAACCCCCCTGATAGATCACAGCTGTCGGGAAACCTCTGTGGGCGCTGTCGGGAAACCTCTGTGGGCCTTCTTGTAATATCTCAGCATTTACAAAGCACCAGGGGATTTAGTCTCACAACACACCCGTGAGGCAGGGAAGTACTAGCCTCGTTTTACAGATGGGTAACAGGGGCAGCGCAGATTAAATGACTTGCCCAAGGGCAGGAAGGCTGTGGCAGACCCAGAATCGAACACAGGTCTTTAGAGGCTGGTTCCATGCCCTGTCCACTAGCAGTGCAGCTAAATCCTGCCACAAATAACAGGCCATCTTTATGATGGTTGATTGCTTCACAAAGCAACTCGCTTCTACAGGGGTTTTCAGGTTTGCTTGTTTTCTTAAACTAGCTGTTATTGACCAGATTGCTTTAAGGATAAAGGATTAGGGCCAAGTCCTCAAATGATTTAGTTGGGGATTGGCGCTGCTTTGAGCAGGGGGGTGGACTAGATGACCTCCTGAGGTCCCTTCCAACCCTGACATTCTATGATTCTATGAAATGGTATAAATTGCCATCGCTCTGTTGATTGGGGGATCTGGCCCTGCATCGTGCATCAGTGGGTACGAGGAATAACTTGGGCGTATAATGCATCAGTTCTTCTCTTGGGGTTACAACAAAGTGTCGTCAATTACCAAGCAAAATAAAGTGTGGAGAACATTTGGGGCTGCATTGTGATACCTTTGCTCACACCAAGTAGTATTTTACTTCCACTGAAATCAGTGAGGAGTAAAGTGCTGCTCAGCACGGGTAAGAATATCACAATCTAGCCCTTTATACGCAAACCCAGTGATTTTTTTAATATGTCATTTTAGTTGCTGTTTCACTGCTATAATCAACATGCCATGGGAACCCGATTTAAATAAGGCTAAATACTTTGGGCCTGGATCCTGCAAACCGCCTTCCTACAAGCGTCCCTTAATCACACAAATAGTCCCATTAACATCAATGCTGACAAGTGGACACAGGGGATCATAGTTTATAAGCCTATCCTGGGAAGATCACACTTATCTCTGACAGATACTTGCAATCCTGTCTCTCTTTTCTATAGCTTTTCATGGCAATAAGTCCCATTGCACTGATGGGGAAGTGGTAGAATATGTTCAGCGGAAGAAGTATTCCGTAACTTTTTTTATTTAAAGCAATCATTGAGGGAAGTATCATGTTCTCTCTCAATCAGACCAGTGTATCGTTGATGACATCACCTATGATGTTAACCAGACATTCCACAAGCGTCATGAAGAAGGACACATGCTGAACTGCACATGCTTTGGCCAGGGTCGTGGGAGATGGAAATGTGATCCTGTCGGTAAGTTAATTCCCAGCTGCTCCCGCTTGTTGTAGCTACGCAATAACAAGGAAATGTGTGATAGCGCGGATGGGTGAATTTGGGCCAGATCTTTGGACAGAATCTGCCCTCGATCACACTAGGAGAAAACTGGAGTGACTGTGACTTCAGAGGAGTTGCAGCGCAGTGAGTGAGAGCAGAATTTGACTTAACTCAGCCTATCTGACATGTAGTGGGAGAAGCTGATAATATCTGCAATAACCCTAGGTAGTGGCAATTTTACTCCTTACTAATTCCTCCTTTGGAGTATTCCTACGCTATAACACACACTAGCTTCAGTAGCTGCCAATGGTATGGGGTAACTGGTCATTTTAGCTACTCATTGGATGGAACTCTGACAAATAAGGCGTTCAGCGGGAACCTCAGATTTCATGCAATCAGCTGTTGTGTGGAGCAAGCCAGTAATGCTAAACTCTACCTTGTAAATTGTTCTTTTTCCTCCGCTTTGCGGAAATCTTCTGGTCTCTTGACTGAACTGAAAAGCATGGAAGATTGCACCAGCAAATATTATCTTACCATGGACTAAACTTATTTTATTTGGCTGCTTATTATACTGGGCAGCCAAACAAAAAGAGAGCAGGCCAATGCTAAGAGTGCACGTGTTAATAGCATGCCAGAGTTTAGCTAAAACCATCGTAGTTCTGTACTTTTCTGACCAAAAAAACGAACTCTGATCTGATGATAAGACTTAGTTGTTTGATCTGCGATTACCAACCCCAAGAGAACTTTAATATGTTTTCTTTGGCAACAGTTCAGAAAGGACTAGTGGTTAAATTCTGCTTTATTTATTGTATGTCTGCCCGGATTTACTGGAGATCAGATCATAAAGTTCTTGAAAATTGCTCCTTTGAAAGAAGGAAAGAAATTTGTTTTAAAATGAGTTGGAAAATATCATTAAAGGTGCTCTCTGTTGAATTTTGTCATTGATTTCTCCAAACCTAGTCCCTATTCTTTCAAATTCTTAATGCTCATTGCAGTCCATCAGTAAGACTTCTACTGAGCCGGTTTCAGATGTGAGTTACACTCACCTATGTCTGGAATCAGTGTGTTGAAGCGAATGGTGTTACTCTAGAGTTTACACCTGAGTTTTGCCGTTGACTTCATGGGAACAAGACTGAGCTTTAAATGAGAGAAGAACAGGTGCAGTGGCTGAAGCAGAACCAGGCTCTGAAATAATAGCTGTTGGCCAGCTCCTTGTGGAAGAGAAACTCCCATTGACTTTAGGGGGAGGAAGGACTGCAGGATCAGAGCCTGTCCTTGGAGTGTTGTCATTGTCCAAAACATACCACAGCTGAATTAACACCCAAACATCTGACTTGCCATTGCAGTAGTAAATCTAGGGTCTGGATGAGTTTCCATGTACCCTAGTTTTGAAGTTAGACTTCTATTGCCCCTTTGAGTAATGCTTGCCGTAACACTGTTTGCAGTGTGTTTTCCCTCTTCATCATTCTCCTGTGTGTTGACCCAACGTTTTGGTTTTTTGTTCATTTAAGTCAACATTTGACACTTACCTGTACCTGTTTCATGCCTTCAGACCAGTGCCAGGATTCGGAATCCCGGACCTTTTATCAAATTGGGGATTCGTGGGAGAAGTATGTTCATGGTGTTAGATACCAGTGCTATTGCTACGGCCGGGGTATTGGAGAGTGGCATTGTCAACCTCTGCAGACCTATCCAGGTAAGAATCCTAATGATTAAACACAGTCTCCTGACTAGCTCTGGTTTAGTGTGATAGGATGGGGTTAGCTGCATGAGCGGAGCACAGGGTAAACACCCAGCCTGCTTCCTCCGCTGATCTTAGCAATCTGCATGTCCTTTCGTATCCTTGTCAACGTCAAATAAGGTTAGGTGGTTTTCCCTACATACAACGAGCAAGTAAGGGTTTGAATTCTCTAGGTTCCTTTGCCTGTGGATGGTTTGCAATTGTTCAGCTCCCAACATGGTAGGGAAATTCCTGTTGGTTTTCTTTTAGAGCAGAACCGTTTCCACCTGAAGGCGGACACAAGAAAGTGTCAAGCTTACAAGTGGAGGGCCAGAGACTGATCACAATGAAAATCTGGAGTCATTCATTTGGCTTCACTGGGGTTACACTAGATTCACACTAGAATCTGACCCATTGTGGTTTTATTTCCACTTTGGTGTTTCACTGACATTATAGCTCTGCAATCTATCTACTATCTATATATTGCTTGAGGCTATTATACCATGTATGGCCAGACCTTTCTTACCCAACCCACCTGCTGAAGCAAAATGCACCATGGCAGGTGCCCCGAACAAAACTTTTGAACTTTCCTTTGCCCAATCAATTCTAGGAAATATTCAGAGGCAGGTCAATGTCTCTGTTTGCTGGTTTGTTCTTTTGTAGTTCCATGAACATAACGTGATAAGAGCAGCCGTTGCACCAACTTTTCTGTTTAAAGGTTGCTTCTCCCACTGGGCCTTAGTTTAAATATTAAAACTTTACAGTCAAACACTCTGACTAAGGGATTTATAGAAAACCAGTTCCACTCTCTATGTATTGTTTGGTTCACTGGCCCAGATCTTGCTTCCACGTTGGCATAAATATTGAGTAGCTCCATTAAAATTGACAGAGTAATTTTAGTGCATAACTTCTTCTACATCAACAAGATGCTTCCCATTTTGATTATTGGCAGAAAAATTGCTAATAAAGCAAGACTCGGAAAAAGGTAAGTACTCAGTTAACAACCATTGGACCACTTTGATATTTTATGGACCTGTGTACTTACTGTCTTATCACGCAAATTTCTCTGAGGCAAAACAGCATGCTCTAATAACAAAAGTATGTTGCAGTGAAGATGTAACTGTGCATGAGTGGTGTTTTTAGTTTATATAAATGGAATCCTTGTGAACACACAGATAAAGCAAAACAATAGGCTTGTGATTTACATACATACATTGTCTTGAGGAGAATAAAATGATCTGTGAGTAGTTGGCAAGTTAGTACTCATAAGTAGATCTGGTCAGGATTTTTTTTTTTTTTTCATGAAATGTTTTTCCATCAGAAAATGCCGATTCATCCAAACTGAAGTTTTTCAAGAGGACTGTTAGCTTCTGACAAATTTTTCACTTCAAAAATTTGGGGGGCGGGAAATAAACCACTTTAAATTGTTGGCATTTGACATTTTTGGAATGAAAAATTCCAGGTTTCTAGTTTGAAATCAGGTTTTGGTTTGAAATGTAAGCTAATTATAGTAAACAAAAAAACTCAAGACATTTTTAAAATTAAGTATTGAAATCATCAAAACACCATGTTTTGACTGACAGAAACGGAAATATTTTGTAGCTCGTGAACATATCTGAGATTTTTGAATTTTCATCCCAACTGGGGATGTGGGGAAGAGGTCATCACCTGCCTTTCAGCCCACTTATTCCAGCCCCCTGGTGAATCAGTGATCCTGCACGGCCTGCTCATTCTCCACCCAGTTACATGAAAGGGGCGTGACAACCCAGCAGCAGCTTTGGCCCCACTTCTCCAGGCTCTGGCCAAAGTGGGTTCTTTAGATCCACTTGCATCTTGTATGGCCCCCATTACCCTAGAACCTGAGCACCTCACAATCTTTAATGATTTATCCTCATGGCAACCCTGTGAGGTAGGAAAGGATGTGAGGCTCATCCTCAAGAGACTAAGAGTGCGTCTACAATACAACCCCCTCTCCCCCACAGCAGTGAGTCTCAGAGCTCCGGTCAGGGGACTTAGCGCGAGCCCCACGAGCCCATCTAGATGTTTGCCTCTGGGCTCTGAGAAACACACCCCATGCCCGGTTTCAGAACCCCGGCTCCACCCCAAACTTGAATGTCTATGCGGCTATTTTCAGCCCCGTAGCGGGAGACCCCTCTGCCTGAGTCAGTTGACCCAGGCTCCGAGACTCAGCGCTGCGTGGTGGTGGTGGTGGTGGTTTTTTTTGCAGAGGTACCTGAAGTGATTTGCCCAAGGTCAAACAGGAAATCTGTGGCACAGCAGGGGACTGAACCAATGTCTCCCAAATCCCAAACTAGTGCCCTAATCTGTGTGTCCTTGGCCAAATTACATAGTCTCTTTGGGTCAGATCAACAAAGTTATTTAAGTTCCTAACGTCTGTTGATTTCAGTGGAAGATAGGAATCTAAATACCTTTGTGGGTCGGGGCCTTTGTACCTCAGGCCCTACCCATCCTTCCTCTCTCTCTCTAGACACATAATCAGACTCACAACTGAACTCTATCTGAGAGACAAAACAGGAATTGGAGGGTAGAACTAAGGACTGCCAATGAAGGGAAGAATGGGACACAGCCCTCTGGATTTCTTTGCTGAGTTTCTTACTGAGCCTTATTGACTCCTCAGACTTCTAAAACAAACATCTCGCTGTGTTATGTGAAATATGTGCTCCATTAGACTGGAAACCAAGGCTTCGGGTTTTCTTTAGACATGAGAGTGCCTGGAAATGTGCACATAAATCAAATATAAAGTTCCTGAATGTAGATTTGGGGTTAGACAGGCTTTGAAATATTCTCTGTGTGGGTCTGGATTTGTTTGGCTGGAAGTCTTTTTAAGTATATGCAGGTATGTATGTTACACTGTTATCCAAACAAACTATAAAAGGAAACCTTTTTTAAAAAAAGGGGTGGGGCAGGGGGGATTTAATGGCTAAAATAACAGATCATCCCACAGAGTCAGACGGCTCAATGCTGGATTCCCTGGGAACTTACACCCACTAGTGTAATACCAGATGAGGGTTTCCGCATTTATTTGAAAGCTTTTCACAGCGTAGTTCAGGGGAAGGGATGAGGAGTCGGAGAAGGGAGCATAAACAAGACAAAAAGGTGCTGTGATTTATGAGCTTGATCCAATACCCAGTGGAATTGTGGGTGCCTTTCCATTGGTCTCCAGTGGGCATTGGAGCAAGCCATTAGCATCTTTGGTCCTGATTCAACTAAGTACTTAAGCACATGCTTAAGGTCAGTGGGACAAACACATGTGCTTCAGTGCTTTGCTGCATAGGGATGCACTTAAAATACATGCTTAAGTGCTTTTCTGAATCTGGTCTCTGAGTTTACAAAAGTGCTCTGTTGCAACTAAACCTCCAGGCTCTCGGTTGGCTTGTGGGCGTGTGTGTGCAAGTCATGCTTTTCCTCCACTCAGGTGCTTAAGGCAGTAAAATGCATTGTGTCTTTTAACTGATGATCTTCAATCATTAGCAGAAAAACTGCCTCTTCCTACAAGATGGAAGAATGTATCATTTGACTAAATGTAATGGAGATTGTTAGAGATCCCCCTCCTTTTTTTTTTTTTTTTGAAGCCTAAGGCTGGGGTCCTTATCCACACAATAGTATGATGATATGGGGCTAGTCCCACTGAGAGATGGAGGCACGGGTGAAAGTAATTTACAGGACTTACCGGTACTGCCGGAGTCCTGAGGGGGGCATGACCTCAACCGTAAGAGGCGGGGCCTCTCAAGATTTAAAGGCCCTGGGGCACCGGCTGTGGCTGGGAGCCCCAGGGCCTTTAAATCAACCTGGGGCTCCCAGCTGCAGAGGTGGCAAATTAAAGGGCCCGGGGCTCCGGCCGCCACGGAGCTCCGGGCCCTTTAAATCCCCACCGCAGCTCCGGCAGCCGGCGGGAGCTCCAGGCCCTTTAAATCCCGGCCCCAGCCCGGCTGCTGGAGCTGCGGGGGGGATTCAAAGGGCTCTGGGCTCCCTGCTGCGGCGGGGAGCTCTGAGCCCTTTAAATCCCGGCCCCAGCCCGGCTGCCGGAGCTGCGGGGGGGATTTAAAGGGCTCTGGGCTCCCAGCGGGGAGCCCAGAGCCCTTTAAATCCCCGCCGCGGAAGCCGGTGCAGTCCGGTATGGCGTACTGGCTCTTGCCGGTACACCGTACCGAACCGGACCGGCTTACTTTCACCTCTGGATGGAGGTGCTACTTCCTGAATAAGAGGTTCACAACCTATCCGTAAATATCTCCACAAAAATGTGGCTCTTTTATATGGAAATTTATTCTGCCCCTAGTTCTGCTTTTGTTCCAGTACGTATAAGAGACTTCTGAACCTTTTGCTGGCGTTGGCCGTATTGTTGACCTTCTCTCCAGCTGGTCAGCATCTAAGATTCTCCAGCATTCTGAAGCACCCTGATTTTACAGTGTTGCCTTGTGCAGCTCTCAGGACATTGATCCTGCCTTGGGACAGACTCTGATTAGCTGTGGAGATCAATTTTAATTCTGGGCGAGCATTCCATGGACCCAGTCTAGCAAGGTGCCAGACATACCCAACTCCCGTTGGCTTAGGCATTGAGGAGCCTCAGCACCTTGCCAGAGGTCCTTAGCATGACACAGGATGAGGCTTTAAACTAGCAGAGTTCTTTTGCTTTTAAAAATTAACCCAAATTGCAGCGAATAGTAACTGATAAAACTTCATTTATAATAAGCACATGTTGAAAAAGTTCTCTTATTCCCCGTGCTCTGCCAAACGATCTGACTCTGTTTTGCAAGTTTCTTTCCATACCACTTATGACACAAGTCTTCCATCACAGACACAATTCTTCCATCATAAGTTTGTCCAGACAGCAAATGCTGATGCCTAGAGCAAGAGGAGATAGGTGTACCAGAGCATTTGCTATAACGAGTGGTGGAGCCTGGGGGATAGAGTGAAAAACTATTTCTTTCAAACCTTCATAATAATATTGGACAAGCAAATGCATTTTGATTAATAAATTTTGGATGCACTGAATAGCAAACTAGAGGGGAAAACTCCTTAATTAAGTTAAAATGGGGAACTTCCCTTTCAGGTGCCACTGGTCCTGTGCAAGTGATTATCACTGAGAGTGCAAGTCATCCCAACTCCCATCCCATCCAGTGGAATGCACCCGAATCATCTCACATTTCCAAGTATATTCTCCGATGGAAACCGGTAAGTGCATCCTTCAATCAGAATATAAATCATCCGTGTTTGTAGCTCCTGACATCCATGCAAGGCTCTCAAAAGCCAAAAATCAAAACAGTTTTGGTTTGGGGCTTTTAATTTTTTTCCCAATGAAAACCTGAAAAACGCTAACGAAAAGAGAAATTTCCTGATAAAAATTCACGTTTTGTTAAAATTAAAAAAAAAAAAAGGCATTTTTTTGAGGGGGGGAGGGGAAAGACGATGTTTTCATTCAGCTCTAGTTGCTAATTCAGTGATCTTGCCCTACTGTAGAGGACACTTGCACTGAGGATTAAAAGTGACAGATATTATCTAAGCATGCACAGTGATCATGGATATTTGTGAATGAGCAGTACTGATCCATGTGCTTATGAATTTATGATTTCAATGGGAGTTAGGGGCCTAAATATCTTTGAGGATCTGGACCTACAGAGTTAGCAAATATGCTAGAAAATTAGGCAGGTGGAGATTATGTGTGGGATGAATAGTATAAATCTGTTAGTCTTTAAGGTGCCACCAGACTCCTTGTTGTTTTTGTAGATACAGACTAACACGGCTACCCCCTGATACTTGACATAAATCCTTATGAAAGTTTCCTTATTTGGAGGGAACGTTGGCTTTGTACCATGGACATATTACTGGAACAACTGGGATAGATTGTATCACCTTAACGAGGAGGTAAAAATGAGCAGGATACAAAGATGTAAACAGCCGGCAGAAGATTAAATAAACATAAGTCGTTGGATTTCTTCTGTAAAGTCGGAGCCAAAACTGCTTAGCCACAGCTTGCTGGCTTATTCATATTTAAGAATGATTCATTTTAACCAATGCAAATGAGTCATCTGACAGTGCCCCAGACAACACTCGTTACAGATGTCTACTCATCCATTAAACATGTCGGTGCATACCCACCGCTTGGCATTACGAGAACAATCAGGGCCTGGTCCAAAGCCCCTTGAAGTCAGTCGGAATCTTTCCACTGATTTCGATGGACTTTGGATCAGGTCCTTAATGAGATGGGCTTTAAACACCAGGGGGCCTGACCTTAGAAAGGTGGGGATTTAGTTTAGCATTTCCCGTAGAAATCAAGTGTGGGTCAGAGGGGAAGAATCTTGCTGAGGATTGTTTTCACAGGGTAGCTCAAGTGTGTTACTGGATGATCTCCAAATATTGTATCTGCTGTAGAATTGCTGGCTGACTTTTCTAGCTTGTTGAACGATCGCTGGGTATATATTGCTGCTTAAACCTTTTCAAAGGAGAACCATTAAAACCTCAGGGCACACCCCTAATTTTAACAGGATTGTTACCCAGTATCCCATTATAAATTAACCACAGCGAAATGCCTCTGGAGGGCCGCCCTGCCCGCCCCTCCTCCTTCCAAGGACTTTTGTTCATCCTGATATGAGTCCTGCCACAGATATAGGCGTCCAGATGCCACAGTGATGGGCTGCCATATAAAAGCGTAATTCGAGATTTCTGCTCTTGGGCTTTGGGGGTCTCTTTCATGGTATTGGATGTCTTTGTTCTTTTAGAAACACCAGAGAGTGCCGTGGAAAGAAGCCACCATCCCAGGTCACTTGAACTCCCACACTATCTCCGGCCTGAAACCTGGGGTGTTGTATGAAGGGCAGCTCATCAGCGTGCAGCAATATGGACATAGAGAGGTCACCCGCTTTGATTTTACCACCACTAGTACTACACCTATTTCTAGTAAGTAACAGTATGAAACCGTATTTTCATACAGCCGCCTTCCTACACTTTACTTCCTTGTAGGATCGTTCCCTAAGTTATTTGTTTCCTGTTAAAAATTCAGCTGCATCCTCTGTGGATATTATAATAGACGGTGGGTATTTTTGGTTGGTTTTTTTGCTTATTTGTCACACTGCGTACTTACCCTTTTAGAAAGGTAATAGGTACGACTAGATCCTAGCTGGCGTAAATCGGCAGAGCTCCACAGAAGACAATGGAGCCATGTCAGTTAACCCCAGCTGAGGATCTGTCTCTTCATTTCTTTTGGGTTGGAATTTGTTAATTCAAATAAAACCTTCTGACCTCTCCCCATCTTTTTTTCTTCTGCAGGTAATACCCTTTCAGGAGAGACAACTCCCCTTTCTCCTGTGGTTGCTACCTCTGAATCGGTCACAGAAATTACAGCAAGTAGTTTTGTAGTCTCCTGGGTTTCCGCCTCTGACACTGTCTCAGGATTCCGCGTTGAGTATGAACTTAGCGAGGAGGGGGATGAGCCGCAGTATCTTGGTAAGCCAGATGTTTGAACCTGTTCGGCCGGAGTAGATTTGTGTAGCTCTGTGGTGGGGAGTTGGTTCTCCTACTCTTATATCTGGGTGAATTCTTAGAACCGTCCTTTTTTTCAAGAGCTGACTAACTCTTGTTTAATATTTTTTTCCATTGAGATCTCCACATTCTATAATATCAGCATATTAGACTGGCTGGGAAGGATGGTCTGGTGGTTAAAGTCCTGGGCTGGGATTCAGGAGATCTGGGTTTCATCCCTCTCTCTGCTGTGTGTGACTGTGGGCAGGTCAACTTTAGTCTCTCCGTTTCTCAGTTCTCTCTCTGTAAAATGGGGATGGTAATATTTCACAGGGGGCATTATGAGGATAGTGCTTAAACACTCCCAGGAGTTGTGCTCCGGAAAAGAATATGAGGGAAAGAACGACAGTCTTTGATTGATTTCCATTCAGCTGCTGCCCCCTCTGAATGTTTTACATGAATTATGCATGGACCACCCAGATAATTTTTCAAAACCTCCCTGACAGAACTAGAAAATCAGGGTGTGAGTTGGTGTGAAATCAGTGCTGGACTCATAGCAGTGGCTAAAGTCAGGCAGAGTGCAGTTGGTTGCTATGCAAACCTGCCACGGCACCTTACGGCTGACCTGCTCTTCCCTGGCTAGTCCGTGCCCCGACCCTCTTCTAAGTAGCCTGCCAGTTTTAGGGAACTGTCCTAGGCTCTGTGGGGCTTGTAATGGGACTAGAGAGCAGGCTCAGACCAAACAAATGTTCTCACAAGAAAATTGTGACTCGTCAGAACCAACCCAGAGTTTTTGGTTGGTTTGTTTGGTGAGAAAAAAACAACCGTTGCTAAGTCTTTTCTATTTTCTTTTTTGCAAAGAACTCCCGAGCACAGCCACCTCCGTTAACATCCCAGACTTGCTACCTGGACGTAAGTACATCGTCAACGTCTATCAGATCTCAGAAGAAGGAGAACAGAATCTGATCCTGTCTACTTCCCAGACAACAGGTACATGTTGGGATGTGCTGCTTGGCTTTGGAAGTCTCTATTCTGTGGATTGTTCTCAGATGTTCGGACATGTCTTGGCCTCACTTGCTTTTCTCATCTGTTATTCCCTTCATCTCTTTTAAACAGCACCTGATGCACCTCCCAAACATAACGTGGATAAAGTTGATGACACTTCAATTGTCGTTAGCTGGAGCAGACCACAAGCTCCCATCACAGGTCTGCCTCATTTACATGTAACTATTTTAAACTGTTGAGGGAATGTTTGCAAAACCTGACATTCAGAAGAGAGGAACACACAAAGCATAACAGAGCAGATGAGCAATTCTGTCCACCCTGGGACACCACATGGAAAGCGTCTTTCAGACAAATGGGGAGTTCAAGATGCACCTTGCAGGCTGCAAGGCGCCTGTTTGATTCCTGATGGGTTTTACAGTGGGCTGGATGCAAACGGATTCTGCGGGTTCACTTGCAGATCCAGGTTTGACTAACCACAACCCCACTATCCTCTGCATCCATGGCCTCTGTCTGCCCCCACGTCATCCCCATAACAAACCTGGGAAGCATGTTCTTAAAAGTTCAGGGGTGTTTTTTGGATCCCTGGGGGAAAATGTGTTCATTTCTTATTTTTACAGTTCCTTGTGCTGGTGGTAGCGATTGCGTCTGGTGATCATGTCTGTTTTGTCACATTAGGCTACCGAATTGTCTATACCCCATCAGTGGAAGGTAGCAGCACAGAGCTCAACTTGCCTGACACAGCTACCTCTGTGACTCTCAGTGACTTAATGCCTGGGGTTCAGTATAACATCACCATCTATGCAGTGGAAGAAAATCAAGAGAGTACTCCCGTCTTTATCCAGCAGGAAACCACGGGCATCCCATCCAAAGGTAACAGCCAGCATGCTTCCTGGGATCTTGTTCATTCCAAAGCAATTTGTCAGATGCAGCAGGGCCAAATGAAAAGGAAAATGCAGCCTTTAGAGCCCACTTTAGCTGTAAGTGGACCACCAGCAAAGGCTCTGAATGGGCATACAGTCAAGAGTGGCCTTTACCGAAAACCTCACCAATGTTTAGCTCATGTACAAGCTTTAAACATTGACATATTAAAGTCAAATGCTGCTTTCTGCTAATCAAAGATGACCACTTTGGGATGCAGAGTCTTAATACTTATTTAGGCCACGTCCACACTACAAAATTATGTCGACCTAACTTACGTCGGCATACAGCCCCCGCGGCTATTAAATCGCTTGTGTGTGTGCATGCTTTGCTCCTTGTGTCTGGGGTGCACATCCTCACTAGGGGCGCTCGTATTGATTGTATCGTCAGCGTGGCGCGTTGTGGGATGGCTCCCGAAAGCCAGGAAGTGTCGACGTAAGCAACGCAGTGTCTACACTGACACTGCGTGGAGCTAATTCCATCCACCATGACTCTACGGCGCTTGGGGACATTGCAATACTAAATCGGCGCGGAGAGGAACTTTGTCGGTGGGAGCCAGATTTAAGTGAACACACTTCCACAGCTAGATCAACACAAGACCGCTTACATAGAGCTCATCTTTTTCTGTGTTTATACAGCACCAAGTACAATGGGATCCATAACTAGGACTCCTAGGTGCTTACTGCAGTACAAAGAATCAATAATACTAATACCTAGCAGTAGGATGACAGGCCAGTCAAAAGGCTGATCTCTGTTGTAAGACCATGTCTAGGCAAAGGGAAAATCTCAACAGATTTTTCTAAGTCCTCATGAAGGTTCTCTTGCAAGATCATGTTACCAGCATTGGAAGGGTATCTGGTTGCCATGATACTTCAGATTTCAGGTGACACGGGTTTGGTACCCTGATCCATATTTAAACACCTGAATAATTAAGCAGATTTTTTTTTTCAGGTACTGAGCCCCTGCTGAAGTCATTAGGAGTGGAAATTGCTCAGTACTTACGGATTTGGGAGCTTAACTATAGGCACCCACAGTTTTTTTTTTTAATTGCCCTTAATTTTAAAAAGAAATCAATTAGGCTGTATAACTGAACCAAAAAGAAATGTTCTGAAAGAATTAGGGCCGGTGTGGTGATAGTGGAATCAGACGTTCTTGCGATGAGAACAATGCCAGGAATGAACTAGGTCCAATGATTTTATGATTTGTCATCCATATAGTCTGAGAATTAACGATGTTTGTATTGGTTAACCATAAGGCATCACGTGGAACTCATTTGCACAAGTAATCCGAAACCTCCGTTGAATATAAGACTCTATATGGCTCTGATACTGCACCATTGAAGCCAATGGGAGTTTTACCACTGACTTCAGTGAGGCTGGGGTCACACCCTGTAGTTGTTTAATTATAAAGGGATTGGGTTCAAAATAAATGTATAGATTCTCCAGTTATTCTGCTGGTTTTTAAAGCCTTTTCTTCTTAATTAGCAAAATAGCTTCTTGTTTCCAGTCATTGGATAATTTGGGGGGGGGGGGTTGTTTTGTTTTTTCAAACTTGTGGCTCTGTACGAAGTTGACATTCTGCTGCTTCGTGCATTTGATTTTTTTTAGTTTTTCTTTTGTGCCAACAAAATAATCCATATGCAAATCTTAGACTAAAATCTTCTCAGCCACCCAGTGTAATTTCAGATGTACAGTAGACTCAGGTATTTTCTTAAAATCATTTGTTAAGATAGGGCTTATTTGACATTTTCTGTTGTGTAAATGGTCTCAGTCAAACGTGTAAGAGTTTAGTTATTCAGTCAGAACTCACTTCTTCATTGTTCCGCACCTTATTCCTGGAGTCACCTTTACTATTCTGTAAGGAATCCCTCTGTCTTACTGGATGTTTCTCTTCTGTCAGATGATGTTCCTTCACCCACGGACCTACAGTTTGTGGAAGTCACCGATATCAAAATCACCATCATATGGACCCCCCCATCGAGCACAGTGTCTGGCTATCGGGTGGAAGTCATCCCGGTTAACCGCCCTGGTGTACATGGACAGAAACTGCCTATTACCAGGAATTACTTTGCTGAGGTCACTGACCTTTTACCTGGAACGACCTATAACTTCAAGGTCTTTGCAGTGCTCCAAGGCCGGGAGAGCAAGCCATTGACCGGAGAGCAAACGACTAGTAAGTGTCTTTCCTTGACGCTTTTTTTATGGACTTGGAAGTGACTCTTTTCCCCTCCTTTAGAGCAACATGTAAAGACATCACTTAAAGTGGAACAGTTCGTTCCAGCCATGTGGCACCCAATAAACAAAATGATGGGGCTGAGAATTCAGCTGATCATGCAGTGATCTCCTTAGCAGATGAATTCTCTCCCAGCGCTTTCCGATAGAGGTTTAACTCTCAGAGTGTTTGGAAACAATTTAATGTGGCTGGAGTTCTCTTGCTTTCCTTTTTTAATTGATTGAAAAGGTGTGTGCCTTTCTGGCTCATTGCTAGCAAAGGTCTGAGGCTATGACTTTGCAAAGGCACCTCAGGGTGAATTTCAATGGGATTTGGGAGCCTAACTTGCTTAGACTGCCTTTGTACATCTCAATCTCAATGCTGATTGCTGGCATGCACGCTTGGCTTTCATTGACTGCCATAGGAGCTCTGTGTGTGCCCCTAAGAACAGGAATCGGTGCGTCGTTAAAGTGACAGTACATCCCAACATTACCATGTCAGTCCTGGTTCGTCATATGATATCCTGCTACTCCTTTCAGGAGGCATCACTTGCCTCATCAATCAAAACGTCGGGGGTATAAAATGTTTGTTCAAGACCTCTGGCTACCCTGCTATAAGGTGTTTTTACAGCCCTGTTTCACTGTTGCCACACAGAGCTTTGTTCAAAGTCCACTGAAGTCTGTGGAAGTTTTTTGCATTGATTTCAATGGGACTTTGGATCAGGCTCGTAGGGAGTGCGTGTTTCCCACTAATCACTGTTCAAGGGCAAAGCCTCTCACAGTTTTGTTAATGACGACAGTACAGTGTCAGTGACCCAGTCAGTTCATTGCAAAACCCCTCCTCTGGCTCCTTGGTGTGAGGAGAAAGGGACTTCCTGGCAGTTCCTCTGTCCCTTGCTTCCCACAACCGTAGAGAGGCTGGAAGCAAGGGACTGAGGGACGCAAAGGATAGAGGTGAAACTCAGCATCTCTTTGATTTCCCCAGCTGTAAAATGGATATAATGATACTGACTTCCTTTGTAAAGTGCTTTGAGATCTACTGATGACCAGCGCTGTGTAACAACAGCTGGGTATGGCTATGATTTGATCCGCTCCTTGAAGTGTTTTCCCGACCCAAGAGAAGCTGATCAAAGAAAGTCAGAATGTGGCTCTTGTGAGTATTTCACAACCCTGAAAGAGTGGCCACAAAAGTGTCCCAGTTTTTGATTCGGAAGTTACACACAGGGCCAGGCTTTCAAAAGTGCCCAACTCTCATTGGTCGTATTCTGAACGGTTGTTCTCACTGTTGAAAGTCTGGCCCAGAGTGTCTAAAAGAGAAAGAAGCAGAAGACATTTTGATCTTATTCATTTCCTCAGAATAAATAAGTTTAGGTGCCTGGACATTTTCAAAAGCATCTACATGACTTAGGAGCACAAGTCCCATTGAAAACACTTTTTGAAAATCCCACCCTGAATGTCCTTCGCTGTTTACAAAAAACAAACAAACAAAAAAGCCCACCTCAAGTGGCCGGATTTTTCCCAAGAGCTCAGCTCCCATTGAGACCTAAAAGTTCCAGTGTTTGTTCCCACTGGGGTTTGCCGGGTGCAGAGTGCTACTGAAAATCCGCCCACTTCATTTAGGTGCCTAAATGGGAGCTGAGCTCTTTTGCAAAACTGGCCCCAAATGTTTATTTGGAATATGAAGCTGAGCATAGTCATTTGAATAGGCAGGCAGAGACCTAGTAACGCACGTCTGGAATTGTTTTCCATAGGCTGCGATCATCCACTTAACTGCTTTGTCTGAACCACATTGCTAAAAGTATCCAGCTGTGTTGTGTCCTGTGATTGAAAGTCCTGGGGAAAAGAAATCAGTCAGGTTTCCCAAGAAAAACTCTCCAGCAAAAGTCTTCCCATAGTGCAAACTTGCTTCTCCTTTTGTCCTTCCGTTAAACAGTGGCCTACAAATAAGCTATGATTGTGTGTGCTTTTGTATCTGTTTTGCATGGGTGGAGGAAGTGATAAAAGCCTCATACAGCTGACTGGTCAAATTCTGTACCAGTATAACAGAGAACCAGATATAGGTCTACATACGAGAGAGAGATACAACGCTATCGTTTTCTGTGCGGAACAAGCCCGAGTGTCAGTCGAGTTTTATATTCTCTAAACCACTGGTTCTCAACATGGGGATCATTAACAGGCTTGAGGAGGGTCACAATAACTCTCCCTTTCTTTATGACCATCCTCCTTTTCTTTATAGATGGGGGCGGGGAAGGGAGTTAATTTTTCCCTCCCCAAAAAATGTTGATAAAAATTAAAACACTGAGAACCCCAAAACTGACTTTTTTTTTTTTTTTTTGGAGGGTTAGGTTCCATTAACAGTTTTTTTTTAATGGATTTTTAATAAATTTCCATTTAGTCAAAAAACTATTTTCTATTTTAAAAAATGTTTAGATGGAACATTTTTTTGACTGATGCTAGTTGCAACATGGGATTGGGGCATGGAAAAGTTGAAAACTACTGCACTAAGCAACATAGGGCCAGATTTTTAAAGGTATTCAGATGCCTAACTCCCATTGGGCATTCTTTTTCCCAGGACCTTTTCTGGGCTTTAATTCCTATAAGTAAGCATTTTGTCAGGGGCTAACATCTCTGCTGCATTCATTTTGGTCTGGATCATAGAATATCAGGGTTGGAAGGGACCTCAGGAGGTCATCTAGTCCAACCCCCTGCTCAAAGCAGGACCAATCCCTAACTAAATCCCCAAATGACCCCCTCAAGGATTGAACTCACAATCCTGGGTTTAGCAGGCCCATGCTTAAACCACTGAGCTATCCCTCCCCTCAGCACACCACTTAAGTATGTACATAACTTTAAGCACATACTTAGGTGCTTTGCTGTGTCAGGGCCTAAGGATAAAAATGCCAGTATGGAGACATATGAAACATTCCAAAGACCTTGTATAATTCATATAGGAGAGACAAGCATGCATAGGGTTATTTTACAGCATAGTTCTCCGCTTGACTATTTTAGGTTAACGTATTCCTCCCCAGAAATGTGGTGGTGTTTTTTAATTAAAATTGGTGCATATGTTTTGGTATTTTTAAAAAACGACTACTGAGATTTTTCAAAAGAAAGCCTAAAGTAGGCTGCTAAACCCATGGAAGAACTGTTAATACACACTTTGCTTTTCCTTCTAGAACTTGATGCTCCCACCAACCTAAGGTTTGACAACATTACTGAGTCTGCAGTGTTCGTGGTCTGGACTCCACCACGTGCTCCGATCACAGGATACCAACTGACTGCAGGTCCCACAAGAGGAGGCCAACGAAAGGAGTACACCGTGGGGCCATCTGCCACCAAATACGCACTGAGGAACCTGCAGCCTGGGTCCGAGTACACTGTCTACCTTGTGGCGGTGAAAGGCAACCAGCAAAGCAGCAGAGAAACTTCAGTCTTCACTACTTGTAAGCATGATGGGTGCTTATTCATTTACCAGTGACATGGTCCTCTTCAAAAGCATAGGCTGTGTTTGAAACCGGCCATTCTAACTCGTCTTTCAAAATATTCCTTTGAAATAATATTTGAATGGAGCTACTCGGGAAATGGCTTTCCCACCATACTTCATAAGAAATTTAGACAAAACCCAAAAATATTACATTTCCATTAGAAATTTCTGATGAAATGTTTCAGCTTTTTGTTGAAAAACAAATCTAAAACTGAACATTTCCAAAAATGTCAGTTGTCGGCAACCCAAACACCAACACATTTCAGGCAAGCATATGTTTTCAGTTTCACCCAACGTATTTTGATTGTTAGTTGGATTTTCCAATTTTGCAGCAAAAACCCAGGGGGAAAAAAATGATTAAAAGCTGACATTTCCCATGGAAATGTGCATTTTGATGAGAGAGCCATTTTCCCTCAAAAAACATTTTCAGACAGTTCTATGTTTGAGCCTTTGTGATATGTTAGCTAGTGGTTTAAGGGAATGCGTAGTGGATAAAATGGCCTTTTCTTCCCAAAGATTATAGTGTTATGATGAGTTTGTTAAGAACCACTGCATACTTGTAGAAAAAATAGATAGATTTTGCTATTTAAATAATGATGAAGCTGTGATTTAAACCAACAGAAATCAAAACCTCTCATCAATAAGGCTGATAACCACATCCTTTGTTCAACAGAGTGTGTGGATTTTGTATCAATGTGAAGTTAAAACCAAGCATCCATATTTATCCCTGGTGTAATATTATTGACTTCAGTAAAGTTACACCAGAGATGCACTTGGTCCATAGTGTCCGCCTTAGATGTGGCCTCCTTTCTGGCGAGGACACTGCGTGGCTGAGATAAAGAAAGCTATTGCTTTTCACAACTACTTGATTGGACTGAGTCTGTTCCAGGTTAGGAATATGTTGTGTAATTGTATATTTTTTTTAATTGATAGTATTTTAAAGAATAAAATGCAAAATCTCAGTCAAGGCTTTTTCCATGTTAAGTCTGCGAATATATCCCAGGATCAGCCAAATTATGAATAAAAAAAAAATACTGTAAATGGTAACAAACATTGACACCCCTCCCTCACTCCCCCTCTGTCCTTAAAATCACAAAGGGCTATCCAGAGAGTTACAGAAATCTGGGTAGTGCTGAGTTTGAACTCCATTTATCTGTTCCTTTCATAGTGCAGCCCATGGGTTCCATCCCTCCCTATAACACAGAAGTGACAGAAACTTCTATTGTTGTTACCTGGACACCTGCGCCAAGGATTGGTTTCAAGGTATTTTCCCACGGAAGCCTTTGGATCTGTTTTGCTCTCTATTGCTTAATTCCATTAGCTGTCACCCAGCTAGGACCCGTTAAGAACGAATGGCCAGAGAGGATGGTTTGGGGAAGGAAGGGTAGTCACAAATATGGGAGCACTGAGTAGAGCGGGGCAGTGTCTTGTCTTCTTAATCTGAAGTGACTATTCAGGGGTTAAAATATTTATGCAAAGGAGGTGATGCGCTCACATGCCTGATCCAAGGCCCATTGAAGTCAATGGGAGTCTTTCGCCTGACTTTTGTGGCCTTTGGATCAGGCCCATATTTGGGGCATCGAGTTGATAGTCCGTCATGCAGCACCATGAGGTTGCACTGTCCCGTTCTGCCGCATGATGCTGTGTTCCCTGGGGCTTACCCAGCTACAGGGTTATCCATGCCCTCTGTGCTCCAGCATAGGCCAGCTTCCCCACAACAAGTCAGCTAATCACTTTGGAGGATGTGTCCAGAAGGCTTATAGACACCTAGATGGTTCATATGTGAGGCTGGAATGCAACCTTCCCCCTTTCTTCTCCTCTACAGCTGGGTGTGCGACCAAGTCAAGGTGGAGAAGCCCCACGGGAGGTGATTTCTGAATCTGGTAGCATTGTTATCTCTGGCCTGACTCCTGGAGTGGAGTATGTCTACAGCATTTCAGTCCTGACGGACGGTCAGGACAGAGAGACGCCGATCATCAAAAGAGTAACTACACGTACGACACATCTGAATATCCCTTACTAATCTGTAATGCTCTGGCTCTACTTCGTTAGGTCATTGCGTGGCTGAGTGGGTAGGTTACTAGTGGAGGACTCAGGAGGGCTGGATTCTATTGGCAGCTCTGCTACTGCAGGATAGCCTTGGGCAAGTCTCTTTGCCTCAGTTCTTCCCTATATTTAATCAGAATAATGCTAATGATTTTCTTTTATAAAGCACCTTAAGATCTCGGCCTGAATTCAATTGAGTGCTAAAAGAATTATTATTAGTAGTAGTAGTAGTAGTATTGCTAAACCCCTAAAACAGTGCATTTGTGTGTCATTTTCTCTCTTCTCAGTCTCAAAGGAGTCTGCTCTCCCTTGGATTCTCAGATGACATTAACATTACT
The DNA here is from genome assembly GCF_028017835.1 of Emys orbicularis. Taxonomy (NCBI): domain Eukaryota; kingdom Metazoa; phylum Chordata; order Testudines; family Emydidae; genus Emys; species Emys orbicularis. The sequence continues at coordinate 67,993,941 of NC_088693.1, read as the reverse complement.
GCATGTGGCGTCCGAGTACAGCTCTGAAAGAAGCTATTTTAGTTGTTGGTTAATTTTAAGGGTTTGGGTTGTTTTGTTTTTCAAATGACTCTTGGGATTGTCAACTGATCACGCATTTGGCTTCTTGTAGCATTATCCCCACCGACTAACCTGCATCTGGAGCCTAACCCTGACACTGGAATCTTGACGGTCTCCTGGGATAGAAGCACAAGTCCAGGTAATTACATAGCATCAGAAACGGCTCCGCATTACGAAAGTGTAGATCAAGAATAACTCCCCTGATTTACTCCAGAATTACACTAGTGTAACTGACGGCACAGCAATGGTGGTTAACCAGGCACCGATTAAATGTTGAGCTTCCATGTCATCTTTTGGCATATGTTATTTTCAGTTACATTCAAATATCATCTGATAAAATACAAATGTTCTGCATTCCTGTATGAAAACGGTCTGCCACAGGACTCTTAAAGCCGTACCTTCCATGTCAAACAGTGACATTCCAAAGGATGATCAAGATTGCCTTTCAAGTCAGGTAGGATTGGGGGAGTGAGGAGTCTACTCCAGTATCCTCGCTAGCTAACATAGAGTCTGAAATAAAGAAAGCAAAAAAGACCAAGAGGGTTTCTGTCAGGAAGGGAAAATGTAGGGTAGTTCATTGAAAGTGAGTGGGGCATTTTCCAAAACACCCAACCTTGGCCTAACTCTTCTCCCATTGATGTGGATGGGAGTATTTCCCATGACTTCAATGGGAACTGGTAGGCCAATGCTGAGTGCTTTTGAAAACCCCCACCCTGAGCTGAGAGATGCAACGTTTCCTATTTCTTGTCATTAGAATTTTGGCTTTGGGCAACTCCTAAGAGTCCATTTTCAAAGCGCTGCAGAGACTAGCTGTGTCTCCCGTTAATGCTCATGGGAGCTGCACGGCTAAGCCCCCATTGGGCACTTCTTTGGAAATGTATCTCAGTGTGTCAATGCGAAATGGACCGATCCTACGTTGAGCAAGCACTTGCGTGCCCAGCTGAGGTTGACAGGGAGCATCTGTTTAATATCATCTGTGTTTTCTCTGAGCGATTGTATCCAAGCCTGGTTTAAATAAATCCGCCGCATTGATTCCTGTGATCTATGTATTTCAGGCATCACTGGGTACAGAGTTACCACTGTTCCTACCAGTGGGCAGCAGGGTTACACCCTGGAGGAAGTGGTCAGTGCAGAGCAGAATTCCTGCATCTTTGAAAATCTGAGCCCTGGCCTGGAGTACAACGTCAGTGTTTATTCTGTCAAGGACAACAAGGAAAGCGTCCCCATCTCCAGAACCATCACACAAGGTAATGGAAAGATGAGCAACCGCCTCGGTCACTGTAACAGACCAACCTTGTAAGCAGTCTGCACATGGACCTCCCGCTGACTCTGTTGGTGGAGGATTTGCAGGCTTAGACCCTAGCAGCAAGGTAGTCACTTGCCCTACGTGCCAGTGCAGGTGAGTAAGGGGGCCCTTATACCCCCTTACGCATTGGCAGCCCATCCGCAGGGGAAGAGCTGTCTCTGTGAAACCGGTACACTGCCTCACTTGCACAGGTGGGCTGGGGACTGGGCAGTGCCTTGACTCCACCCCATGGTACCCCAGCCAGCAGATCTGAGCTGGCGAAGAAGGGAAAGCCAGGACGTAATGTAGTACTAGTCGGAGCCAGCGGCAGATTACTTTGTGGGTATTTCACTATGTGCTGGGATGTCTCCATGTAGTCCCAGTACCACAGTACTACGATAAACATCTGAATCCCTGAATGATTGGGTGTTAGTTTTGCTTTGTGAAGGTTTTGTTTGGCTTTGTTTCCGTTAAGCCATGAAACGATGCCAGCTCGTGTGTTTGGCAAATGCTTGCTGTTAACCCTGCTTTTAAAATGTCTGTGCTTCACCGAGTTGCTGTGCGCTCCTGTGGGTATCTAATGATACAACACTGCTGCATTAAAGCAACAATGGCTTTAACCCTGTACCATGCTCTAATGGGGGGAAAAAAGCACTAAAATGGCATCCTTTGTGTCTTTTGATACTCTTGAAAGGTGATATGGTAAATGCATCCCATGAGGATAAATAGTTATTTTACAGAAAATGGACATTTTGCTACACTTATTCTGTAAAATACTTGTTTTTCCTAACGGAGCAAGAAATATTTGCTCAGTTATTAAGCAAACCAGCCTATTGCGCCAATTCTATCTGATATTTCCTTTTTCCAGCTAATTCCTAATGATCCTATCACAAGTGTAATAAGCCATAGGTCCTTTCTTACTGAGGGGAGCAGCATCCCCAGCTCCCACTGACTTCAGAATTTGGTCCTTAAAGCTACAGGGCCAAACTCTGAGCTGGTGCCGTTCTGCTGACTTCAAAGGAACTGTGTCAGTTTGTGCCAGCTGAAGAGTTGGTGCCTATAAGTTAAAGGCATAGCAAAATCCCGGATTTCTGTTGGGTCTAACATTTGGGAAAGAACAGCTTTGCTAAAGTTGTAGTGTCCATCGGAAAAATCCCATAGCCTTGTTAACTATGCAAACATCTAGGATGCATGTAGAAGGTTATTCAAATGAATCCTAATTCAATGGCTTGGTTTGAAGATTGTAAAGTTTGGTTAAGAAACCAAGTCAGTTTCTCTCAGCCACACACTGCTCCTAGCATAACATTCAGAGCCGGGTGATGCTGTGAGTTTCATATGGAAAACCCATATCCTAGAAAAGCTCATTTTTAACCACTTACAGTTTTTCTAAGCAAGCTTTATATTGCTCCCAAGTTTGGGGGTTTTGTTTTAGCACCTGTGCGGCAGCTATAGCAGTAAGACTTTAAGAATACCGGGCCAGAACCTCAGCTGGTGAAAATCATCATCATTTCTTTTAGCTCAATAAAGACACACTGATTTGCACCAGCTGCCTTCATTGACTTAAATAGAACGACAGCAGTTTTTGCCAGCTCAGGAGTGGGCCCACTCCAGTTATTTCAGCATTCCCAATGTGTTGATAATTTTAGGATCTGAACACTTGCAGCTGGGCATAGTATTCTGACTATTTTTTAAAAAAAATCTCGAGGGTCAGTTATCACTAATCCAGTTTTCTTTTGCTTAAAGATTAACAGGCAAGAGAATTTTTTTTAAAATGCTAAAATTGGGTATGTGTCTTTAAGAGAATCATTTAAAAAACCACCTCAGGGCCCAATTGTCTCATCCTTACAGTAAGCTCAATGGGAGTTAGGCGCCTAAACCACTTAGGCTGCTGTACATCCCACCAGGCAGAGTCCAGCTCTTCAAAGGTATTTAGGCACCTAACTCCCACTGAAATCCTGCATTCCTGCCTGCTTCTTTCCCTGTGTAAATATGGCCCTCCGTGTGTTGCAAGGTGCTATTTCATGTGAGGAAAGGTGGCACAATTGGGCCCTCAGTGGGAAAATGTTGCATATCACCATCATCGCTTGACCGTTTCCTCACTGTTAAGACGTGTAACCTGATGCACACTGCCTTATTTTCCCCCTTCCTCTTTTCTTTTGCCTCTGTGTGTCTTTGCTGTTCCCCTTGGCACTCAGTAGAGGTGCCCCAGCTCACTGACCTAAGCTTTGTTGACATAACTGATACAAGCATCGGCCTGAGGTGGACCCCGCTAAATGCCTCCACCATTATTGGTTACCGCATCACGGTAGTCGCGGCAGGAGAAAGTGTCCCTATTTTTGAAGATTTTGTGGACTCCTCAGTAAGATACTACACAGTCACAGGCCTGGAGCCGGGCATTGATTACGACATCAGCGTAATCACACTCATTAATGGCGGAGAGAGCGCCCCTACCACTCTGACACAGCAAACGGGTGAATTTTGAAAACTTCCGTGTTTGTGACCTGGATGGTGTTTCATGCTGTCACTAGCTGCTAGGGAGACTGGGGCTTTCTCTGAGAAGAATTGAGCCACTCACTGTGATGGGGGGAGGGGAGGACAAGGACCGGCTTCTGTTTTAAATATAGAATGGGAAGGGCGATGCAGTTTGCATTTTTTTAGCCCTGTGCATGAACTGCATTTTTATATTGCAGATAACTACAATGGCAGGATCTTATTCAAGCTGGATTTTCAGGTTTCACTGTTAAACTTGAGTTATGTGATCCCCAAAGTATAAGATCCTGAATCACAATCTCCAAAGTGAGATGGGATCCCCCAAAGGGTCGATACAATTCTGGAGACACTCTTCGGTTTAGCCCCTGACGCTCTCACTAGTCAAGTCATTTGAGCTATTTGTATTTTTTTGGTGGTGGCCCAACTCTTCAAATCTTGCCTTAAAAGATGGACAAGAAACATCGCTCCCTGAGCACCTGCTAGTGACAGGCATGTCACACTGTCAAGGTTCTCTGTAATGCATGGGTAGAAGATGAACTGAGAACTAGTTTGTGCATGAAACCCTGTCACGTGTGAGTAAGCTGCTGAGGTTCTAAACCCTTAAACACACAAGTAGATGTAGAGGCGAAGGGACTTAATGGATCTACCCTCTCCTCCCCTGTGTATGCATGTATCCGTTCTGGATGAAAGGACTTTTTCATATGTAAACTGCTGTATGGCAACTTAAGCCTCTCTTGGCCACGTCTCTATAACCCAAGTTGCAGCTGCAAGGCCAATATTACAGAAACCTGCCACCTTGTTTTCAAATTATCTCGACAGAATACATTTCAGTATCAGCGATTGCCAAGAGGTTAAAGGAGCCTGACAGTAGCGTGAGTGTTTTTACCTGTAGTGGAACCAAATGTAGCTTAGGAGTATGTTTTGCATGGGTCTGACACCGTAGCCTCTTTTTTGCATGAGATACACTGTAGATTCCCTGAACATCCACCTTGGTAAACTCTCACCTTCCAGAAAATGTTAAAAAAACAACCCCAATATTCTTTGCATGTAGCTGTTCCTGCTCCAACTGATCTGCGCTTCACCAACGTGGGGCCAGATGCTATGCGTGTGACCTGGACTCCTCCAGTATCCATTGAACTGACCAGTTTCCTGGTGCGTTACTCACCTGTGAAGAAAGAGGAAGATGTTGCTGAGCTGACCATTTCACCCTCCAACAACATGGTGGTTTTAACAAGTAAGAGGTTACCGGCATAGGTCAGGGGAACGTAAGGGACTTCTCTACAGCAGCACTTCTCAAGCTGAAGTCCACTGATGGTTGGTGGGTCTGCGGAGCACTTGCTGGTCTGTAGGTGGTCACATGGTATTAGCTCCCTCCCCCTGGTTTACAGCAGCTAAAATAGATGGTCACATTAAAATAGATACAAATACGTAAAGTACTTTCTTAATATTACTCTCCTATGTATTAATGGGTATAGCTGCCACATGGACATGGAGCAGTCATGAATTGGGGAGACATGGTTCTCCTGATTGTGAATTGGAGGTGAGTTGGTCTGTGAGATAATTTCCCGGAAGATGTGGTCCATCCTCTGAACACATTGAGAACCCCAGCTCTCCTGTGAATTTCTTGTTGGAGACCCAGCATAAAGGGAAGGAAAAGCAAGAAATTGATTGGAATAAGTATAATGGACCAGATTCTCTGCTGGTGTAAATTGGCATAGCTTCCTTGACTTCCATAGAGCTATGCTAATTTATACCAGCGAAGGACTCGGTTCATTGTTTTAACAAAGTTAAAATCAAACCGTGTAAACCTTTTCCCGCTAAGACAAGGATGATGATTCATCATACTGGGGGGCAATTGAACCTGGTTAGCTATTAAGAGTAGTGTGACAAAGTTCCTCCTCTATCTTGGTGGGTCCTGCGCTTATTGGTGGATTTTCTTGCCTCAGAGATTCACCATGTGGGTTGGGGAACAGCCCAGAGACCTTCCCCTCTGGAAGAACTCACAGTCCAGGTCAGTTGGGAGGTTTGGGGGGAACCCGGGCCCGCCCTCTACTCCGGGTTCCAGCCCAGGGCCCTGTGGACTGCAGCTGTCTATAGTGCCTCCTGTAACAGCTGCATGACAGCTACAACTCCCTGGGCTACTTCCCCATGGCCTCCTCCAAACACCTTCCTTATTCTCACCACAGGACCTTCCTCCTGGTGTCTGATAACGCTTGTGCTCCTCAGTCCTCCAGCAGCACACCCTCTCACTCTCAGCTCCTTGCGCCTCTTGCTTCCAGCTCCTCACACTCACACCACAAACTGAAGTGAGCTCCTTTTTAAAACCCAGGTGCCCTGATTAGCCTGCCTTAATTGATTCTAGCAGCTTCTTCTTAATTGACTCCAGGTGTCCTAATTAGCCTGCCTGCCTTAACTGGTTCTAGCAGGTTCCTGATTACTCTAGTGCAGCCCCTGCTCTGGTCACTCAGGGAACAGAAAACTACTCATCCAGTGACCAGTATATTTGCCCTCTACCAGACTCCTGTACCCCACTGGTCTGGGTCTGTCACAATAGGTACATATTGCCTATCTTGTTTGACAAAAAGTCAATGACTTGCAGTGCAGCGGTCTAGATGAAGACACAAAGGATCAAAATAAGCAAAAGGTCCCCTTTGAGTCTTTTGATTTTGGAAAGGAAAATAAATGCTCTATCTGAAATTTTAGCAGTACCATGTAACTGATCTCTTGCATTTCTCACAAGCATATAATTAATTTGCTCGTCTCGATAAAGTTGTGTTTTGTTGGGAGGATTTTCCCTAGAAACTGGACAAGTTGGTTGAGTGAGAGACAGTACCTGCTTTAAAAATAAAGGACCGCATTCTTAGCTGGCGTACAATAGAATAGTTTCACTGAAATTCAGTGGTGCGACATCAGTTTACATCAGCTGAGGATCTGGCCCTGTGTATCACTAAATGCTCAGAGCTGGGAGGCCTGTATGGAAAACTAATCCCTGGTGACAAGCCCATCTAAATAATGTCCTTGCCAAATAGCAATAAAAAAAGAAACCACCAACGCTTGTTGCAGGCTAAAACTTCCATGAAACAAAAGGCCATTCCCATGCTTAAAACCCAAGGGTATGTCTACACTACCTGCCGGATCGGCGGGTAGCGATCGATCTATCGGGGATTGATTTATCGCATGTAGTGTAGACTCGATAAATCGATCCCCGATCACACTCCCGTCGACTGCTGAACTCCAGCTCGGCGAGAGGCGGAAGCGAAGTCGACGGGGGAGCGGCGGCCGTCGATCCCGCGCCGTGAGGACACGAAGTAAGTGATTCTAAGTCGATCTAAGATACATCAACTTCAGCTACGCTATTCTTGTAGCTGAAGTTGCGTATCTTAGATCGATTTCCCCCCCCAGTGTAGACCAGGCCCAAGCTTCAGCTGGATCAAATGTCTAACTATCCATTAGGCTCAGGTTTTGCACAGGCTAAGCAAAAATCGGTCGCTTCACATCATGAGCTGTGTCAGTCAGAATTGCTGAGGTTTTTCAGTTGCGCCGAGAGTCTGACAATTGCGGTGTGGTTTAATCCTTCAGGTCTCCTGCCTGGCACTGAATATCTGGTGAGCGTCTACAGCGTCTATGAGCAGCATGAGAGCACCCCTCTGACTGGCGTGCAGAAAACAGGTATGTGGAAACCTGCTTGGAAAACTTCCATTTGCTTCTATCTCTTCCGTTAACCGCTCACTGATAGGACAACTCTAATCACTGGGGAGACTTGGGGCATAAAAGCCTTTAATATTTTGCTCTTCTTGACATGTATGGTTATATTGTTGGGGAGTTGCACAAAAGATTTTAAGGGAGTGATGCAGAGAGACACCTTGGGGAGTGCTGAGCAAAATGGTCAAAGGGCCAGATCTTTAGTTGGTTTTAATTAAAAGGTGTATAATTGACTTCAATGGGGCTATGCTAACTTACATCCACTGAGGATTTGGCCCAATAAAAGACCAGTGTTCAGTCCCCCCAAGAGGGGTCCAGACACTTCAGGATCAGGTCCCTCCACTGTATCCCTCTGACATTGTACAACCAAGCAGCAGAAGTATTCTGATGTTTTTGTACTTTGGCTTTTTCTGTTCTCTGAAACCAGGGCTGGGTGTTTATGTTTGGGCAAACATGTAAAATTGTCAAATACCTCAAGTTCAGAGGACTCCAAATGTGGACTGAACTTGCGATGAGATTCCATTTTTTGCCAGTACGTTCCTGTGGTTTTTTAACACCACTGTGTGATCTGGAGCATTACATATTTATAGGTTCAGTGCTGAACAGTGTTTGGCAGGAGTGCAAGCAGGATTCTGAAATCCCACCGTGGGGTGGGGTTGGGGAAATCCCTCATCATTTCAAAATAAATGTATCTGTAATTCAAATAAGCTGAACGTCCCTTTTCTTGGGGATCCTCCCGCCCCGACCAGGTCTTGATTCTCCCACCAGCATTGACTTTTCGGATACAACTGCCAACTCTTTCACTGTGCACTGGATTGCTCCTCGTGCCACTATCACCGGCTACAAAATTCGCCACCATCTGGAACACAGCGGCACCAGGCCCAGGGAAGACCGTGTCCCACCTTCTCGGAATTCCATCACCCTCACTAACCTGGCTCCAGGGTCAGAGTACGTGGTCAGCATTATTGCTGTCAACGGCAGAGAGGAGAGCTTGCCCTTGGTTGGCCAGCAAACTACAGGTCAGTTCGGAGACAAGACAGACATAATGTACATTGAAATTCTCCTGCCTCATCTTGACAAGTTGTTAAACTGAATCCTTCCGGCTGGCTGGCAAGTAACTGAACTGCTGACAGCAGAGCAGAAAGTTGGCTAGAGCAGTGGTCTTCAAACTTTTTTGATCACTCACCCCATCAGTAAAAAATTTTTGAGCACTCGCCCCCTGCTCCTGGCCGAACTGTCGAAGCAAAAAAAAAAAAAAATGCCGCTTGGACTCCCGGCCGAACTGCCGAGGGGGGGGCTGGGGGGGGGGGAAGCCGCTCGGACTTCCGGCCAAACTGCCGAGGGAGGGGGGAAAAAAAAAGCCGCTCGGCCGAACTGCTGAGGGGGGGGGGAAAACGGCACTGTTCCGGCGGCGCTCCTCCTGCCGCGCACCCCCGAAGTATCCTCTTGCGCACCCCCTGGGGTGCGCGCACCCCACTTTGGAGACCACTGTGCTAGAGGAGAAAGGGCCTGATTCAAAGGCCTCTGAGTTAAATGGACAGACTCCCACTGATTCCCATGAGCTTAGGATCAGGCCCAAAGCACAGAAAATCTATCTGCTAAGGAGACCAGGCATTTTATCATACAAAGGAGTTTCTGAAGAGGCTAAGTGTTAATTCAGATAGCTCGGGCCAATGTCCATTGTGCACATTCTTTTGTTTTAAATGACCTTGTGGTGAGCCTGCCTCAGAGTGTCGCGCTACCAAAGCAAAGGAAAAACCCAGGGAGCTGCCGGTTGGCTCCTGGGCTGGTAGATCCATGAGGATTGAGGCCTTTCTTCTTGCCCTCCAATGGGAGACATCAAAGTCCTCCCACCGAGGGCAGTAGCCTTCAGAAACGAGTTCTCTGGGCAATTTCCCTCTCCCCGAGGTTTTTCTGCAGGAGGGACACATTTAGGGCTCAATCTAGTGGCCACAGAAGTCGATAGCAATCTTTCCGTAGCCATTGAATTCAGGCTCTTAGCCAGATACGTCACCTAGAGACCGGACGGCAAACTGTGGGCTACTGGAAAGACTTGTTAGTAGCAACAGCCTCCAGTGTAAGTGGAGTAACAGGAGCCAGGGGAGAGTCAAATGTTTTTTTTAATTTTCTTTTTTAACCCTGACCTCTTTTCTAGTTTCCGACGTTCCAAGGGACCTGGACGTTACTGCCACTAGCCCCACCAGCCTGGTGATTTCCTGGGATGCTCCTGCAGTTACTGTTAGATACTATAGGATAACCTACGGTGAAACAGGTCAGTGTGATCTAATATTACCACTTCTACAAGAGCTCCCCGTTGACACCAAGTGTGAAGCTTTAAGCTTGGGCCATTTAAAAACTGCAGCAAATAGTGAGGGCAAATCTGATCGATGATTGTAGCATGCAGCATGCTCTGAGAACTCAGACGGAGGCAGTGTGCTGATGGATATGCACCGAGAGAAGATTACCAATAAGTAAATATCATGACTGAACTTTAAAGGTGGGGCAAATCATCTTCGCCTACCACATCCAGAAACTCCATTCATTTCAGTGGGAGTTCCATGGGCCTCTCATTTGCCTTTTGGTTTGGGGTGAAAAAGGCCATTCCAACTTATTATGGGTTGACCCAAATCTCATTGGAATCAATGGGAGTCTTCCACTAACTTCAGCTCAGTGGGGTTTGTATCATCCCTTGCTTTTTGTTTAAAACGTGAGTAATTATCAGCATTTTAATCAGATTTGCTTTCTGACCTGCCCTCCCAGGTGGCAGTAGCCCTGTCCAGGAGTTTACCGTGCCTGGCACCGTGTCCACTGCCACCATCAACGACCTGAAGCCCGCAGCAGACTATACCATCACCGTGTACGCAGTGACAGGCCGTGGAGACAGCCCTGCCAGCAGCAAGCCAGTCACGGTCACGTACAAAACAGGTGAGACACATGGACAATGCTGCTAGCTTCCAATGGGAGGGATAGCTCAGTGGTTTGAGCATTGGCCTCCTAAATCCAGGGTTGTGAGTTCAATGCTTGAGAGGGCCACTTAGGGGTCTGGGGCAAAATCAGTACTTGGTCCTGCTAGTGAAGGCAGGGGGCTGGACCCGATGACCTTTCAGGGTCCCTTCCAGTTCTATGAGATAGGTGTATCTCCATATATGTATTTATTTATTCTGGTTTATCTCATCATTGTCCTCTGTTTCGGTTGGGGGTAATGGGCCCGTTGGCTTTGGTGGAGTTACACCCCAGAGGGATTTACAGCCCCATCGTGTTCATAATGTTACAAAATGGGATGGCGGCTTTTGGAGAGGGGAGTTGAGAATAAGACTAAACAAACTTACTGGAGTTGTGGACTTGTTTAGGGGGAACCACTTAACATCCATCTTTGTTGGCGTGAGCATACCAAGCAAAGGCTGGCTCCTCGCACAGGGGGTGTCAAACCACTTGGCTGTTTGATGTAGGATGACTAGTCTGCTGCATCTTATCTCTGGCATTTTTAATGCACTGTAGCATGTAGGTACTCTCTGACCCTCATAGGAACTACCCTTGATGAGCTCTCTGGGGCAGAGACTGTCTTTTGATAGTTGTTTGCCTAAGGTTTGAGCCAACTCCCATTGAAACCGATGGAAAATCTCTTTAATGGCCCTTTTAAAAGACTTCCACTGCCCTTAATGGGTATTGGATGTAGTGAGCTAAGTACTATGGGCCTGATATGTGATTCTTGATTGGGACCCCTAGTCAGATTGTAAACTGCTTGGAACAGGGACTGTCGACTGCTCTGTCTGTACAATGGGGTTCCATTCACAGGCACCACTGTAATAAATGTGATCGATATTATTTGTACCATAATAGCACATATTATTAAGTCAGAGCAGCATGGGTTTTCCATTAAAAAACCAGTAACAGTCTCAAAGAAGAAAAGCAGAAGAAGTTGCAGGTGGGAGGTCACAGTGGGCCCTACGGACATGGGATATGGTGAGGAAAGGAGACTTCCTGCATTGCAGGCGCTCACAGGGCTTATTTTTCGATGTGCAGAGATTGACACGCCATCCCAGATGCAAGTGACCGATGTTCAGGATAGCAGCATCAGTGTCAGATGGCTGCCTTCAACTTCTCCGGTCACGGGTTACCGAGTGACAAGCGTCCCCAAGGATGGCCATGGGCCCATGAAAACGAAAACTATCCCTGCAGGTGAGTATGTCTTCACATCCCTAGGGATCTCGTCCCAATTGCCTGGAGTCCATTGGCACCCTGGGAGTCACTTGAGAGTGCCTGGGGCAGATTTCCCTCTCCCGGCCTGAGCATGTTGGCTTAAGGGCTCTTCTGGTGACTTTGCATTTTGCCCTCTGGGACATTTCAGTGTGTTTTACCAGCTGCACTGAGATTAGCTCTCAAGGCTGCTTGCTGCTGAGGTCAGGTTAATGTTCAATCCCATTCCAAAAAGTGCTGAGGATCTCGCTGCATTTGTTTTGTTTCTCTAACGTGGAGAGACTGATCACCGGGCTCCAGCAGCCTCAAGGGGCCTTCGAGTGGGTATGAATGACAGTAACACTCACTTGAAGGGCTCTTTGCATTGTCGGAGCAGGCTGAAGGAGCCTTGGTATACGTGAGTCAGGCCAGGTTCTGCCAGTCTAGTCTGATTCTGCTGCCGTTTGGCATCGCAGCGGGTCTTAGGGCACAGTTCAGTACCTTTGCTCAGTACTGCAGCAAGGCAAATTCACCAAATTTTGGTCCAGCTTTAAAAATAAGGCCCACGAGTTGAAGCACACAGTCAGAATTCCCCATGGGAATGAATGTGTAGCTGCTTGGCTGTGCTACCCCCCTGCTTCCTCCCACCTCCCCAAGCTCTGCAGTGAGCTGTGCCCATTCCATGCAATGGACTAGGCCAGGAAGCTGCAAAAAGCTGAAAAGGTTGGTGAGCCATAGAAAACCCTGCCCCAGCTCTGTGGGTTCTCAGCAGCCACCCAGAGAGGCTGCAGAGTTCCTGCTGTGCTCAGCCCCCTCCAGCAAAGGCAGCAGATCTGCCATGTGACCACTAGTGACTGAATCTCTCTGCCCTCTCCAGTAGAATTCCCAGACAGAGCCACGCTGACTAGTCCCTGGTTTTTACGTAGCGAGTAGCATGGGGCACGTGAGTCCTTCAGTGAAATTGCTTTGGTTCCTTTTCCTGGCCCCTCCCACTTTCCCCAAGCAACCCACACAGAGTTTCTGCGGAGGTGGGCAGGAGACAATCTGCATAGCCACTTTTACCTGCACGCGGCCACCACGCACAGCTTCGACTATGACTCTGCTCCTCTCTCTGCCACATGGCACCAAGGGGACTGATTTCAATGGGAGTTTGGCACCTAAATACCTTTGAAGATCTATGCTTAAGACACAAAATCATCTCTCTCTATTCCAAATTATCCTGGTGTTGTCTTTTCCTTGCAGATCAAACCCAAACTACCATCGAGGGCCTGCAGCCCACAGTCGAGTATGTGGTTAGTGTCTATGCTCAGAATCAAAACGGAGAGAGCCTCCCTCTGGTTGAGACCGCCGTTACCAGTATGTATTTCATTTCACAGAAGACACAAAACAACCACCAAACCCACCTCTAGTATCTTCTGCTGTGTGCACCTTTTACTGTGGGAACTCTGGGGACATCTAGATTCCAGAAAAGGACGAGCGCCCCTCTCATTAAGAAATAGCTAGCTGGATCAGCTGCCAAATTATGCAGCCCCCCAAAATGCTGCCAAAATATGCAATCCCCCACAATGCCGTGCTTTTATTTTCTTTCACTAAAAATGGCCAAAGCAAAATCATTTTTCTTTTTTGTTTTGGTTTGTTTTGTTTTTTTTCCTTTAGCGAATCTTTGAAAAATGTTTTGCAGAGACCTCATTTCTAGAGCTGGAGGGCAAAGGTGGTTTTAGAGGGCTAGATTTTAACTTGGAGCATTTGCCAGAGCGAGGGAGTAAGAACCCGCTTTACACCCTTTTGTAGGCCACTAGACTTTGGGACCAGGTATGCAAAAGTAAGCATGACTTACACACCTGATTGCTCATTCCCGAGAGCAGCTGGGTGGGCAATGGTCGCGTCTTGGCCCATCTGTCTGCGTACTGGCCTGCTGGTACTACTTAGGGAGCAAGGAGAAAGCAGGGAAGAACCTGTCACTTAGAGGGGTGTTTCTAATGCTCAGTGTCTCCCAGGGCTACTCCTGGTGCATCATGGTTTATGAACCTGTCCTTGCTCAGGCCCGCCTGTAAAGCCACAATCTAACCCAAATAACTATAAAACTATGGTAAGCAGAACAGGAATTTTCTTGAAGTGTTGCATAGGCGTATTGCACGAGCTGCATCAGTCTTAAGCCAAAAGGTTCCAATAAAATCACCTTTGCTAACCTTAAAGCATAGGGAATGCAGGTCTATAGGGCTAACATCACATTGCAAAACAGTGACTCTGTGAATCATTATGAAGATTAATTCATATCTGATGATTACGGGCCCAATCCTCCGCAGGTGTAAATGTGGATAGCTCCACAGAAGTCCTCACCGGAGCTGTGCGTATTTACCCTGGCTTACGATCTTACGCTCAAGTGTAATCGAATGAGATGACGACAATGAGGGGCTCTAATTTGTGGGTATATTTGTGAGATCGTTGTGTGTATATGGGCATCCCATGCACGCTCGTTACAAAGCCAAAGGTTTCTATTGATTTAGAATATAATCTACGTAGTCATTTGCTATTGTTACAAATGATTTAATTGGATGTTAATTTATGAAAGAAAATCGCGGGACTGATGCTCCTCGGCCTCGTACGGTTACTTACGCTAGTGAAGAGTGAGCGCAACAGGGGTGTAAAAGGCTACGAAATCAGAATGGTGGGGCCTGATTTCAATGCACACCAAGGCGCCTTACCTCACTGGGCCAGTGGAAAGGAGACTCATAGCGGGTGCAAATTACATTTCTGGCACTTTAAGGCCTTTCTGTCTGAGCCGAATGGCGTAAAGGGGCCTTAGTGTAAACGAGAATCAGACACATGGTGGGGTGAAATATTGGCCTTATTCAAGTCCATGGCAAAACTCCTATGGACTTCAGTGGGGCTGAGATTTCACCCATTGCGTTTTACACTCACTAAGCAGAGGTGTAAAGATCTGTGCAAGGCAGGGGAGAATCGGGCACCTGCAAACCTGAAGACTGCTTTGCATGTAATCAGAATGCTTTTTTCCCCCCTCCCCACAACCTGCTTTTATCACATAACCTCTTACCGTTAATTTGCCTAACAGACATTGACCGCCCTAAAGGACTGACATTCACTGAGGTGGATGTCGATTCCATCAAAATTGCTTGGGAAAGCCCCCAGGGGCAAGTCACCAGCTATAGGGTGACCTACTCAAGCCCTGAGGATGGAATCCATGAGCTAGTGCCCGCCCCCGACGGTGAAGACGACACTGCTGAGCTGCATGGCCTCAGGCCCGGTTCTGAGTACACTGTCAGCATCGTTGCCTTGCACAATGACCTGGAGAGCCAGCCCCTGATCGGGACCCAGTCCACAGGTACACCTCTGTCTACACCGCCCAGCAGGCCAGAGCAACCATGGCTTAAGCCCTGGTGGTTCCTGTGTCCTTCTGTGTGCAACTGGTGCCTGGCTGCGGGAGAACCTCCATAGGAGCCTGGGGGATATTTGCTATTGAGAGGGGGCTTAGTTTGGTTGGAGAGGTGGATGATGCTTGAAGATTACTAAGTATTTATTAAGTAAACCTCTGGAAGGCAAGAGTTACAATAATGGTCGGCTGCTGAGGATAGCAGGGTTAGGGCCACATCACAGATACCTCAGAGCAGGCATCTTCCATCACCTTTTAGCCCCTGTCCCTACCGATCCTAGTGCAATTCAGGGGGTGATCTGGTCCCCGGCACACATTAGAGCAGCCAGTAACAGTCCTCAAGGAGCCATCCCAGGAGCGTATCACACACTAGCCACACCCCCTCCTCTCTTTGGATGCCCAGGATGGCAGTGGCAGGACCAGGGACAGATGATATCAAGGGCAAAGGGTGGTTTCCTGTCCCGTTTGTGCTGCTAGGACAGCGCAGAAGGAATGGATCGGAGGCCAGGACCCATCCTTTAAACATATATATTCTTTCAGGTCAGTCCCTGCTATACCTATAGGCCACTTAGCCCTTTTGTACCCCAAGTGCTTCCCAATCCCTCTTCGGCATTGCTCTGAAAGAGCTGCTGTATGCTCACGGCCTGCCCCCAGCTTCATTTGCACCTTTCCCACAACAGGGTAAAGGTAGGCTCCCTTCAAAAGAGTGCCTCCAGTACCTAACCATCCGGTCCTCGTTTCAAGGGTACAACAGGAGAGATAAGATGGTTGAAGCATCCGATGCCTGACATGGAGTCCATGAAAAGTTCCATCAAGAGAGGCCTAGACACTCTCTGGCTCTGGATATTGCAGATTACCTTGTTTGCTGTCTCACAGCTACGACTGTGCTTCATTGACAACATCCATGCTGGTGTGATACACTCTTTCACGGGAGCATGGCCGTCCCGCTAGAGACCACATCAGAGCCAGATCCTGCTAGATCCATTGATTAAACTTTTAGTAACCAATCTCCTCTATGGAATAAGAGAAACACGTGCACGCACGCACACACAAAATAATTACCGTTTCCTCCTATATTGATTTAGAATTTTCCTCTTGCTAAATAATTCCCAATTCACACCAGTGGTTGTATAAATTTCAACTGGGTCTTTGTTCAAGAAATGGGAACCGGAACTATTATGGGAGCTCTGTCTGCTGCCAGCAATCTGAAATCTACTGCAGAGTTTTCCGCGTTGCCAGCCAAGTCCTGATAGCACTTTACAATCGACACCTCCATTAATTTGCAAATGAAAAGCTGACACTAAAATTCCCTGAGTGCAGGGAAGATTATGGATCTTAATTTACAGATTAATATAAAAAAGAAATCTTGGACAGGCTGTTTATACCTGTCATAAACGTAAACAATAGTTCTTAAACCACTGTCTGGGTTTACCCTTTTGGGACCCTTTTACAAAGCTATTGGAGTTCTGTTGATTTTCATGGGCTTTGAATGAGGCCCTATTTCAGTAAGCAAGGGAGAATTGCATTGTATCTACATGCTGTACAATCAGAGTGCTTTGCAGCACCGTGGTAATGGTGGGCATGATGGTAAGCTATATATTCTGTTGTAGACCAAGAATGACAACTAATAAGACAATCAATATGTCCCATGGTGCTTCTATTTCTTCAGTTTATAGGAACCAAATGATTTCTTCTAAAAAGTTCTTTATTCGAGCATTGAGTATATTAGCTCAGGAAGATATCGTATGTAAACAGCATTATGGCTTTCACAGCCCTGAGTCTCCACTGCCTTGTGTAGTCTCTACACCTGTGTAGGTGGCTGTCAAACGCTCCCATTTGGCCTTGGCGGTATTTTTTACATCCTCTCTGTACTCACTGGGCCTTCTGCTCCACTCTCGTGCCCTTGTACATCTGGAGTAACTCTGTAGAAGTCAGTGGAGTTAGACAAGCTGCAAGGCAGTGGTGAAACTGACCTAAAATATCATGTTGGGGGCATGAAGAGTAGAGAAAGGCAGAAGAGGAACGGACATAGAGACTGACCTACTGAATGTATGCACCACCAAAGCCAGCTTTTCTGGAGAGAAGTAGCATCACAGATTTGGGCATCCAAATCTGATCCTTGAACACCTTAGCTCCTAGGGATACGGTGACGGGATCCAATAGCTACCCAAGATAGATCATTACCCTAGGCCCTTGCTTGTGTATTTCACACCTAGGACTATTTCATACTCATGATTGATAAATGCTATCTTGACTGGTGCCATGTTCTTCCAAACTAACAGTTGTCTAATTACAATTTTCACAGCGATTCCTCCTCCAACAAACCTGCAGTTTGTTCAGGTAACGCCAACCAGCCTGAAAGTCAACTGGAACGCGCCCAACGTTCGTCTCACTGGCTACAGGGTGCGAGTGAATCCCAAGGAAAAGACGGGGCCGATGAAAGAAATCAACCTCGCCCCAGACAGCACATTTGCTGTTGTGTCGGGATTAATGGTGACTTTTTGATCTTTCATTTTAATGGGTGCAGCATGGGAGGGGGGATGTTGGATTTCTTAAGCAATTTAAAAATGCTTTGGGCCAGAACTGCAGCAGGGGTAAATCAGCAGAGCTCCTGCCAATCCGGACTTTGTTTTAAGTCTGGTTAGCTGTGGAGCATAGTCCCTTGGATCCCAATAGTTAAAAGATAGTGGATCTGTCTGCTTAAACTGCAGTCTGCCTGTCCCCTCTTCACGCCGCCCCTTCCAATACAGCCTGGGGACTTCTCCGGCAAATATGCGTCTGTCATACACAAGCTACTGGGCTCGTTACCAGAGCAATGGTGAAATTCTCTGGCGGGTGTTATGCAGGAGGTCAGACTAGAGGATCTAACGGTCCCTTCTGGCCTTAGACTCAGTGAATCTATTGATCATTTTTTTGGAAGCTTCTGAATAATTTGCAAAAATTAAAATTTTTCATTAAATTCATTTTCAAACCTGAATTGGGCCAGTTCCAGCTGCTCTAAATTGAATTAGTTCCAGTGGAGTCAAGGGCTGCTGATCTGACCCCAGTTAAATGGCGATCTGGAACTTCCATTGAAATTTTTCTCAAAGCAGAGCACTCTTTGGTAGTACAATATTTCTGTTAGCGTTAGGTAGCTCAGTCCATATATTACCTTCTTCTCAGGAATCCTAAGCTTCTGCAGCCCAGAGATGGCTTTCTGCCCCCAAAACCTCAGAGCCATCCAGGTTTCCACTGTAATTTCTTCTGCTTCCATGTGTGTGGGGGAGGGCTGGCTCAGTGGTTTGAGCATTGGCTTACTAAACCCAGCGTTATGAGCTCAATCCTTGGGGGGGGGGATTTAGTTGGGGACTGGTCCTGCTTTGAGCAGGGCGTTGGACTAGATGACCTCCTGAGGTCTCGTCCAACCCTGATATTCTATGATTCTACTACTGTTATAGATCCGGAAATGCTGTAAGCGGATAATCACACAACTTTTCTTTAGCCAGCTATCTGGCCAGCAAATATTATGGTTGTACTCCAATATATACTTAGCACTGCTGGCCAACATTCATGAAGGATCTTGGGTTCCTAGTACTGGCTGCCCTGGCTCTACCAGACTTCCCAGTTCAATTTTTTTTCATATATTTATTTCAAATACATTTTCAAAGTTAAGGTTTCAAGCAGTTGCTAATAACAGTTTCAGCCTAAATGTGGTTTGCTGGGGGGAGGGGGAGAGGGAAACAGGGACCAAAGTAACACCATTGACTTGAACTGAGTTATGCCAGTTTAACTGAGATGAAAATCAGATCTCACTTTTTTTATTTTTGCATTTAACTGGAAGTAAATCTAACCCTCCTGGTGATTTTGAGCTCACTTGATTTCTATTTTTTTTTTAAGAGTTTCATGTTTAAATAGGACATCCATGGTGACTAACCAATGTGAATCTACTAACTTCTCGATTAGCTCATGCTTGTTTCCCTGTGTCCCAGCTTTACCTGCTTTTTTGAAGATCAGACATTCCATGTAGCTCCCTGATCATTGTATAACTTTGTTATTTCTAGGTGGCAACCAAATATGAAGTCAGTGTGTATGCTCTGAAGGACTCTCTGACTAGCCAGCCAGCCCATGGTGTGGTCACCACCCTCGAAAGTAAGCAATCCTACTTTACAAATAGCAGCAGGTGCTATGCATGGAGTCAATGGGCTAAGTCCTGCGTAAGGACCTAGCAGATGCAACTGAGTGAAGACCTCATCAGCATGTGGCCCTTTAAAACTAGTTGATGAATTTCAAAGATTCTGTTAGGGGATTTTTTTCTTGTAGCCCTCCCCTACCCCCTGCCAAATCATTGCTTCTGCCCGTTATACTGATCTCAGATCCTTCTGTGCAGATATCAGCCCTCCCCGCAGAGCCCGTGTGACAGATGTTACCGAGACAACTGTCACAATCACCTGGCGCACCAAGACAGAAACTATCACCGGTTTCCAGGTTGAAGCCATCCCAGCAGATAGCCAGAGCCCCATTCAACGGACCATTAGCCCTGATGTTAGATCCTACACCATCACCGGTAAATGAGATTCTTCATCAGACCGTCTCTTCTGCATTGTAATATCTTCCAGTGACCAGGCTCATCGGAGATACATTTGGTTGCTAATCTGTACTGGGGATACCTTGGTGGGAATGGAGCTCAGGTGGAATTTAGGTGCCCCGTCATGCTGATCTTCTAACACACATACACATTAACCTTGAGAACCCTCATTAAAGCCTTTGATCCTACCAAGCCCTCTGAGAGCAGATTGAAGATAACAGACATTCCTTGCATGGAGGGGTTATAGAATCTGGCCCTGATTTGATGGGAGCGCAGGAAAATAGTCTTGTGAGCGTTCACATTTTGTCTGAGGATGGAAGTGTTTTCCAGAGCAGCTGCTAAGGAAGTGCACTTTTTCAGACCATTAATACTCTTGAGTACTGGATTTTTCACTTGCACTTTGCAGACCTTGTTTCACATCATGATCAGAGCCTTCTTAGTCGGTCCAGAGGTCCAGCTGCCTGATTTCATGCAGGACTGATCTTTCTAGACCATCTCCATTAGGAACCTTCTAAGATCTGAATAGATCTCCAGTGACTATCATTTCACAACCCTCTTGGTTCCATTCCCTAGATCATCTTTCCATTCACGTTTTCTGCTGGTTCCACTGGTATATTGTTTTGCTTTTCCATTCATTATTCCTACCCTGATCATTGAGAACTAATGAGAACAATGTCCCCATCTCCTTGTAGCAACCCTTTATGCACTGATTGGTCACAGTTTTGTGCCCTGTATCTGAAGCTAAGGGAGAACAATGGTGGGAGGAGGATGAATACCCTGTTAGAAGATGTGTATTTCTTGGATAAAGGTAATAACCATCTTGGATTTATGAGTGGGATTTTCAAAAGCACTCGGCATGGACCTAACTCTGCCCCCATTGACTTCAGCGGGAGCAAAGTTAAGCCAACAGGGTGCTTTTGAAAAATCTCACCCCTAATTCTTTGCAGGTCTACAGCCAACACACCCAGCCTGGGCATTAAGAGCTAGTTAGATTCTACCTGTAGTAGTGATTGCAGCAGCTTTCTGTATCACTTTTTAACCAGGCAAGGATGAAACTGTAATATTTCTACTCTAATTCCAGGCTTGCAACCAGGCACGGACTATAAGATCTACCTTTACACCGTGAACGAGAATGCCCGCAGTTCCCCTGTAGTGATTGATGCTTCCACCGGTAAATGGCACTTCTCGTTTCTTTTACATCTGAACAGAAATTATACTTGTGCTTTCCTTGACTTTGATCTTATATGTAGTTTACTGCATTTTACAGCCTTATTTTTCCCTCGTTGAGCATGAAGTGGATTATCGTCAGCAGGTGACTGCAGCCCATGGAAACCCATCATTTGTCTTCAGCCCTCAGGGCAGGGGAGATGAAGTCATGTTTGCTTTTACCACATTCATTAACTGATTTTGTTTGCTCTTAGCCATCGATGCTCCTTCCAATCTGCGCTTCCTCACAACCACAAGCAACTCCCTGCTGATTGCTTGGCAGCCGCCCCGTGCCCGGGTCACGGGCTACATCCTCAGATATGAGAGACCTGGCACACAGCCCAAGGAGCTAATCCCTCGCCCCCACGCCGGCACCACGGAGGCCACTCTTACCGGTACGTCTGTTCCATTTGGGAGTTCATCTGGTTCATGCCCCCTGCATTGAACTGAGAATCTCACTTAGATGGTGGCATTCCCCATGTGATCCAGCAGGGGGGGTCAGGAGGTGTACGGTTACCAGCACCACGGGTCTTGGCCCAGGTGGGGATTAGACACTGTGGAGCTGTGCATGTGGGCAGAGCCTGGGATCCACTCCATCCCCCCCACGTGCCAGCCAGTGCCACTGAGCAGGCACTGAAGGACAAATAATCTGTACCAGGTAAAGGGCTGGTGCAGATTACACCCTGCTAGAACAAGGAGAAGCCAAAGACGACGATGTAGTCTCAAGTTGCAGTGGGGGAGGTTTAGGTTGGATATTAGGAAAAATGTTTTCACTAGGAGGATGGTGAAGCACTGGAATGGGTTACCTAGGGAGGTGGTGGAATCTCCTTCCTTAGAAGTTTTTAAGGTCAGGCTTGACAAAGCCCTGGCTGGGATGATTTAGTTGGGAATTGGTCCTGCTTTGAGCAGGGGGTTGGACTAGATGACCTCCTGAGGTCCCTTCCAACCCTGATATTCTATGGAAACCTAAATGGATTCTTTGTGCTTAGTACGACTCTGATTGGAAAGTGCATTTTATTTGTGCAGAAAGCTCTAGTATTAGAAACCATAGCAGGGAGCGAAACCTTGAGGAGTCTCTGTTTAGCTATCCTGGACTCATTTTGTAATTAGGGGTTTCCTCAAGCATGAGGTCATTCTGTTCCTCCCCAGGTCTGGAGCCAGGAACCGAATACACCATCTACATCATTGCTGTGAAGAACAATCAGAGGAGTGAGCCATTGGTTGGCAGGAAAAAGACAGGTAAAATAATGTTCCGGTCCACCCCGAGGGGAGAAGTTGACCTCTCCTCATTGGGGAATTAGAGTCTCAGCCCTGGGGGTAATGTCTTCTCCAGAGGGCTAATTTTATAACATTGCTTAAAATATCCTTTTCACTGGTGTATGTTGTTAATCAAATACAAGCTTTCCCTAAGTGACAAGCTGCCTGTAGAAAGTAGCATTTTTCCTTCATTTTCTTTTTCTTCCTTAAAAAGAGGGATACATTTTCATAAGCAGGGGTTCTGCAACGGACGAGGCGATCTGCTGAACAATGCAAAGCACAGTTCAGTGGACTCAGACACTGAGGACCTGAGATTGCATTCAGTTTGTTTCTTCCTTTCAACCATAATGAAATGAAAGCTAACACTCACTTTTCCTTCTTGCCTGTGATGGGCTCAGTGGGAGAAGCCCACATAGACGGAAGCTGTTCATTTGATGCACGCTTTTGATACATTTGAATTTGTCTGACTTTGTGTCCTGTCTGTGAGGCGCTGCAAGGAGAACGTAGCCAGTAAAATCTCTGTCATCCAGCTGGAGACCTCAGTAACATAAGAGGGAATCCCTTCGCACATGCCCAAGGTTCTCTTCAATTGATAGACTACGAATGTCTATTGCAATCACCTCTTGTTTTCTTAATTTGCGCATTGGTGGCTTCTCTGGGCGCAGTGACCATAGCTTTGCCTCAATAGTATGAAAATTAATAACAGACTTTCTCTTACCCTCCCCACACTTCAAAATATAGATATAAAAAAATAGCCTCTGTAGAGTAATCCCAGAGAGGTCAAAAAAAGTGTGCTGTACTCGTGGGAGAATTGCTAACCTTTAATTGCTTTGAGCGCTTTACAGCATTCACTGTAGTTGCCTAGTTTATCATAACTAATGCTGGGGCTTAAGGTGCTTTGCTTTATTGCTTCTAACCTTTCTTTGGCTAGATGAGCTCCCGCAGCTGGTAACCCTGCCGCACCCCAACCAAGGCGGACCGGAGATTCTGGACGTACCTTCCACTGTGGAGAGGACTGGAAATGGTATCCAACTTCCAGGCACCAGTGGCCAGCAAACACTAGTGAACCAGGGACAGCAAGTCTTCTTTGAGGAACATGGTTTTAGAAGGACCACCGCTCCCACCACAGCAACTCCCATTAGGCACCGGCCGAGACTGCAGACACCAGATGTGGACGAAGAAATCAACCTCAGTAACAGGTACCCAGTCCCGAGAGTGGACTCGGTTGAGCAGTCATTCCCTCACTTACCAGGGTCCAGGCGCAATGACACCACAGGCCAGGAAGCTCTTTCTCAGACAACCATCTCTTGGAGGCCCCTGCTGGAGAGCTCTGAATACGTCATCTCTTGCCAACCAGTTGGCACCGACGAACAGCCTTTACAGGTAATTGATTGTTTTTTCTCAGATGCACTGTGAATGCTGCCACACTATTGGAGTTGACTACGGCAGTCCTCAGACATTTAAGGAGACAGGACCTTGGGATTCTAGCTTCCCGTGGTTGCATTGTAGAGTTGAGATAAGCAAGTTCTGGTTCTAAGATTCCATCTGCAACCATCCTAGGTAATTTCTATTTGCCACTTCACCGTGTAGTATTAGCAGCCCTGCCAGGTTAACGCTGTTTTAGCCTCTGGCTGAGGGCAGGCCCTGAGGGAGTGTTTTAGCACTCTGCCTGAGGGAGAACAGAGGGTATATTGGCTAAAACAGAAAGACCCCGGGGCTCTATTTGCACTTCTCCGTAAGAAAGTGCTAATACAGCGAAGGAGATGCTTGGGGATTTTATCCTATAAAAATGCTTAAGAAGAGACCGAGACCAGGTGGTGGAATCTCCATCACCGGAGGGCTTTAAGAACAGGTTAGACAAACAGCTGTCAGGGAGGGTCTAGATAATACATAAACCTGCCTCAGTGCAGGGGGCTGAACTAACTTACTGAGGTCCCTTCCAGTCCTACACTTCTATGATACTATGAAATTCAGTAGTGGAATGAGGCAGCCAAGTTAATATTGCTGGTCTAAAGATGGTCTTGTGGCTAAAGTAAAACCCTGGGAATTTCGGGGATTTGGGTTCTGTTCCTGTTCTACTACAGACTTCCTGGGTGATATGGGGCAAGTCACTTCACCTTTGTCTAAAACTGAGATCGTAGTAGATCCCTACTTCACCATGGGACATGGAGGCTGAATTCATTGATATTTGTTAGGCACTCTGGGATCCACAGGACTGGGCCCCATTTTGCTAGACACGGTACAATCACGTATGAAGACACCAGCCTTACCCTCCAGCAGCCTGCAGCCTAAGCAGCATACTCTTGCTAAAGCCAATTTTGTGGTGATGTACTTGCAGTTCAGAGTTCCTGGAACTTCCTCTTCTGCTACCCTGACCGGCCTTACTAGAGGTGCCACCTACAACATCATTGTGGAGGCACTGAAAGATCGTAGGAGACACAAAGTTCTGGAGGAGGTTGTCACAGTGGGCAATGCTGGTAGGTTAAAGCTAAACAGTCTGGGCAAAACTCTGCCTTACACCTCTTACCCACAGCCCGGATCTCACCGGGCACTCGCTAGGCCGCAGTGCAATAGGTTAGGAGCACCCTGTTTCCTCGTTTCACATCTTATTTACAACGGACACTAAAGAAACAGTTCTTTCTGGTTCTGTGGCGCAGATGACTATGCAGTATACTCACTCGATGATAAGAGCTGAGGCTAATCTACTGCCTGAATGTGCATTGAGAGCGAGATGGGTGCCGACCAACTTCTGGTGGTGAAAGGGACTGTCCTAGCAGAAGTCAGAGGTGCTAGGCCTGTGATAATGCCAGTGTCATGGCCAACATTCCCACCCAACATCGAATTACTGGAACCAAAATAATGTACCTACCATGACAAAGGGGTTACTCTGAGTCCACCTCCTCCTCCCTGTCTCTCCGGTGACCAACGGATGGCAATTGGTCAGATGAATTGCTGTGTCATCTCCCTGGTTAATAGAGTTGCCTTCTGGGAGGCTGTCTTTGGGCCACAGGGTCCAGCTATCCCTGCCTGACAGCTGTGGTGTAACCAACACCTCTGCTAGCTGTAAATCACCTGGGATGTTCGCTGTATACGGGCAAACTTGCTGGGTGGAGTCCGACTCCACGCATGGGCAGACTTTGGGACCTTACATGAGCAAGATCCCTCCCTGAGGTATACCTTCTCCTCTGTCACTTGAGGTTTCGTTCTGTGCCAGAGTTCAGCTCGAGCCCCTGTAGACCCAGCACGCCTGAAATGTATCACTCCCCCATTGTGCATCACAGAATCCAAATGCCTGCTGCTCCGTGCGAGTCCAGCACGTTGCTTTGTAAAGGTGGGTTAGTTAGATCATTGCTTTCCAGTAGCGAATGCAAAATGTGTGCGCGCTTGCAACCTGGCAGGTCAAAATGAAAATAACTTTCACCTATGAAGTTTTTATCATCACTCTACTGCTCTGCCAAACGCACCTGTAAATAAATGCTAGGGAGGCTGTTATGCTGACAGCGCAGCTAAGCGAATGCTCCATCACTATTGGGAATGTGCATTCAGTTATGACCGTTCTTCTAGGTTTGTATCCCTGTGTATAACGCCTCTTTGTTCTCTTCTTTCCAGTGTCTGAAGGAGTGAATCAGCCAACCGACGATACGTGTTATGATACTTACACTGGCTCCTTCTACTCCATTGGAGAGGAATGGGAGCGATTGTCTGAAACGGGCTTTAAACTCTGGTGCCAGTGCTTAGGCTTTGGCAGTGGTCATTTCAGATGCGATTCATCTAGTGAGTAGCTTGCTTTTGTCCATCCCTGCAGACCGCTAAACTCCATGCCTAATTAGCACTAACGGCATGTTTGGCAGATGCAATCTGACCCAAACATGAAGCAAATAAATGCACACACTAGTACATGTTTTGCATCATCGAATAATGGAAAACTGGTTAACTGTGGTTGAACTTTGCAGGTTATCCAGTCCTGCTGTTCACTGTATAAGCAATGGTCATGTTTGTATTTATCTGTAATGCTTCTGTGAGGAAATTAACATTTTCCCTTCCATTGCTAGGTGAGTCCAGTTAATGCTTGAAAATGAGAGATTGCGTGTCTAAAGTAGATCAGAACAGTCATTTAAGGAAACAACCCTGCATAATTAAATATATTTGATCTCTAAATCCTAACTTTATCCATCAGCACAATGGATTTGATACAACTCTCATTAAGTTGACTTGGGACCAAAGTTTGGTTTGAATGTACCGTCATAACACCTTGAGGCTGGCAATCAGCCAGCATTGCCAAACAAACAGCACCACTGCAGTCGCATGTAGTTTGAGTCTTCGCAGGACTTGGGCTTACGTAGACAATAGTCAGCTGAAGGGTCGGGGATGAAACAAAGTCAACGCGATTAAGTGGTTCTATAGGGCGTGTGTCTTACTGATTTAAATTGTGCTTTATATTACAAAGTAAGCAAAGCAAAAAGGGAATTTCTATGTTGTATGTAGCTTTGAGAGTAATTGCTACAAGGAAGACATTTTTTTCACAGGTCTAATAGTTCTATTACATCATTTGGTACACGAGGTTTAACTGTTGTTTTCCCATTATCGGTGTGAAATGATTATACTGTGTATTTACTTCTTTAAAAGACAAGTACATTTCTTCTCCGCCTCTCTCCAGTGTCTGTTTAATTAAGCTTCCTTTTTATGTAGTTCCAGGGCATCCCTACGAATGACATTTTTAAATTCTTTCCCACCCCTTCCTTCCTGGAGAGGCTCCTCCACCTTTACCCAATCTAAAATGGCCCCTCTCCCGCGTAAAGTTCTAGTCTCAGATCGACAGCTGGGAAAAGGAGGGACAACTCTGCTCACATCCAGAGAGTTGTGCCCGTTTACACCAGCCATGGATTTCTCCTTGGACTTCCCCCTCCTCCCCTTTGGCTGGCCCATGAGGCTTCACAGATCAGTTCTCTGCCCCTTAAGCAACAGGCCTGTGTAGAGTAACCACCTGACTGTTGTTCCTCTGGTTCATTCAGAATGGTGCCACGACAACGGGGTGAACTACAAGATCGGGGAGAAGTGGGACCGCCAGGGCGAGGGCGGCCAGATGATGAGCTGCACGTGTCTTGGCAACGGAAAGGGAGAATTCAAGTGTGACCCGCGTACGTCCCTTCACATTGACATTAATTCTCAGTTTCAGGCTTTCATCTTATCTGTGCTCTTAGCATCTCGCCTTTGTGACACAGAGTGGGTGGAACCTAAGTACGGTTAAAATGGGCCTGTTTTACTCTGTGTAACACGGCACTCCATGGTGGGTGAACAGTAGCGGGGACTCAAGCTAGGATCTCTGGCTTTTAGAGCATGAACTAAACGACCCTTCTCTGTTAGACAAGGCTGTAGCAGGCTCATCAACCTCCAGGCCCGCCAACAGGGCGGGCAAAGGAGACAACTGCCCAGGCGCTGGGGGGATTTAAAAGGGCCCGGGGGCCCCTGGCCACTGCTGCGGTAGCAGCGACGGCAGCCAGGAGCCCCGGGCCCTTTTAAATCGCCCGGGAGGGCCGCAGGATTCCTACGGACCCGCGTGACACTCTGGGCCCTGTACTTTGGGGGGCCCCGCTGACCGGCGCAGTCGGTCCCGGAAGTGACGGCATATCATCACTTCCACCCCAGGCCCTGCCCCCACGCCCCAGGGACACCCTGGCCCTGAGGCCCGGAATTGCTCTCGGCTGGCCGGGACAGAGCACTGCATTGCCTTACAGATGATG
Organism: Emys orbicularis; assembly: GCF_028017835.1. Lineage (NCBI taxonomy): Eukaryota > Metazoa > Chordata > Testudines > Emydidae > Emys > Emys orbicularis. The sequence goes on along the minus strand of NC_088693.1, from coordinate 67,966,051 downwards.
AGTAAACGGAGTGCTTTAAATCAATTGCCTCCCCCAACACCAATCAATGAGTCATTGGCAGAACTGGAGACTGGAGCTCGGCCTCCTGGGTTCTTGCTCTAGCTGCCCCACCGCCCTACCCCCAAAGTCCTAATCCTTAAAAGCAAATATAGACCATGTGACGAAATCTTGCTTCTTCCTCTGATTCTCCACAGATGAGGCAACATGCTATGACGATGGTAAGATGTACCACGTAGGAGAACAGTGGCAGAAAGAGTACCTTGGTGCCATCTGCTCCTGTACTTGTTACGGAGGACAGCAGGTAGGCAAAACTAGTCTGGCATGTTAATCCTGATGTGATGATGCATATTACTGGGAAACCAGTGGGGGAAATGTGACATTTTATTAATAGCTTGCTAAAACCTTAGACGTTTAGGTTTGAGTCAGCAATTACATGACCAGGGAATGCTGTCACCTCTGAAATAAACACTTGGAAAGGCCCTTCCCCCACAAAATCAGAGATGAATGTCAAGAAAAGTCAAAGTTGGTTGCCTTTGTGCCTCTCCCAGCTTTGCAAACACGTCCAGTACATCAACTAGAGATTCTCAAACTCTGGCCACAAGCCCTTAGTGGTGGTCTCTGAAGATAGGGGCTAGCTCATCCTCCTTTCCAGCTGCTGAATTATACATACTTTCCTAACACTTTTCCAGCTAACCAATTGCTGCGTGGACAGTTACATGTTCACACAGTGGTCGGGGAGAGGGGAGTGGGACATGTAAGTGGGGGAGGTGTTCATGAAACAATCTCACTGTTGAAATGCAGCCCACGCTGGAAAAGTCTGAGAACCCCACTGCAGACTTACTTAAACCAACCCCCTACACTCCTCACCTGTGAATCAAAGGGTGTCCACGTTAGTGTCACACACAGCCAGAAGAGAGGCCTGTAGCAAGAAAAGCAACGAATGGGAATGCTTAAGGAGGAAGGTAAAGCGGAGACCAGTCCCTACTTTAACTTCACACCATCTTCTGCTTCCTTGCGGTGTGAATCATCACTGTTACGCTGGTGTCAAACCGGAGTAGCTTCATCGATGTCAGTGCAGTTTCCCCAGGGATGAAATCTGATTTGTGTATAAAGTATTAACTTCCTCTGTCATGAGGATCCTTGGAAACAGTATCTGATTGAGGTGTGTTTCTCTAGGGCTGGCGCTGTGACAACTGTCGCAGACCTGGTGCTGAGACGGCCCCCGAAGGCGCTGCTGGCCACTCCTACACGCAGTTTTCACAGAGATACCACCAGAGCACAAATACTGTACGTATAGAGACCCCATGTCCATTCGTTACGAGCCTTGCCTGGGGTGGGAGGGGGGAAGAGTGTATTACCCACAACTCTTGTTGTTAATAATCATAGATTAGAACCGCTTGCAGATTTCCATTTGTTCTGCCGTTGACACAAAATCTTTAAAGCCTTATTCAGCAAAGAACTTAAGCACATGCCTAAATTTTAAGCACGCGCTTAAGGTTGTTGATTATAATGGGACTTAATCACAGGTTTACGTCTCACTACATGCTTTAGTACTTTGCTGGATTGAAGCCCTAAATAATGGGAGTTCTTCTCCATTCCAAACCTTCCCATACTAAGGCAGATCAATAGAATAGTTTGTAGTGAGAAATCTAAACAGCTGCAAATGCAAGGAGTTTGGCTGCATTTCTCAGCCGAGATTACTACGTTACAGCACTTGTCTTTTACAGTATTGAGCACTAACTGGTTTCCTTTCCTCCCGACAGAATGTCAATTGCCCAATTGAGTGCTTCATGCCCTTAGATGTACAGGCAGACACACAACATCGACCAGGAAAGTAACATCCAGCAAGTCTTACACCATCAACAACAAAATCCACCAAGATGACCATCCAAACGAGTGATGCTAGCAAAACCAGATCTTTAAGAATGGCCTTCTGCTCCGGAGTCACTTTCCCAGCTTAAGCTCAACTCACAGCTTCTCCAAGCATCATTCTTGGCGCATTTCAGACTTTTCTCATGATTGATAGCAGTGTGTGTTGTTTTGTTTTTCTCAGTGTTTGATACCGTTCAGTATTTTCAAATGAAAAAAAGATACTAAATTGTGAATTGGTTGGGGATCAAAATAATTCCGGGGCAGGGGGAGTAAATGGGATGGAAGGCTCCCTTGCCATGCAAACAAAAACAACACTACTAACGTTTAGAGGAAGGAAAGTCCACTGAACTCTTATGCTTTCACCTGAGCGTGCAGCCAGCAATAACCTAAGTGACTGCATACCCCATCACTGTGATATTTAAAATATGCACAGTCCTAATTCTTTCTAAATGATCCTATTATTTTTCTAGCTGTATCTTTGTATCTCATACTGTTATTTATCAGTTTTGTTCCCCATCCCTCAAGTGTTTTTATATGGGAAAAAATGTATTGAAGAAACTTAGTATGCAGTTGATAAAGAGGAATTTGGTGTAATTATGATTGGTGATTATTTTTTATACTGTAAGTGCCAAAGCTTTACTACTGTGGAAAGACAACTCTTTTAATAAAAAGATTTACAAACCAAACGTGTGGCTAGTGATTTTTTATTTTTGTTGTTGCAAGGGGGTTCAGGGAAAGAAGGTGTACACTGAACTGAAATAGCTTTGCCTTTGGAAAGAAGAGGGGACAGCCGTCTTTCTGCCATATGAAGTTGAAAATAGGAGAATATTTGTTGATCATTTTCTTAAAGAAAGCAGCATAGAAAACATTATTTGAATTACAGTAGTCCCTAAAGCAGGGGTCGGCATCCTTTCAGAAGTGGTGTGCCGAGTCTTCATTTATTCACTCTAATTTAAGGTTTCGCGTGCCAGTAATACATTTTAACATTTTTAGAAGGTCTCTTTCTATAAGTCTATAATATATAACTAAACTATTGTTGTATGTAAAGTAAATAAGGTTTTTAAAATGTTTAAGAAGCTTCATTTAAAATAAATTAAAATGCAGAGCCCCCGAACCGCTGGCCAGAACCCGGGCAGTGTGAGTGCCACTGAAAATCAGTCGCGTGCCACCTTTGGCACGTGTGCCATAGGTTGCCTACCCCTGCCCTAGAGACACCAGTGGAGATCAAAGCACCACTGAGTTAGTACAAACCCCACAGAGCTAGCACACAGTAAGACAGTGATTGAGAGAACTTCAGGGCAGGGACTAATTAGATGAGCCAGACAAAGAACGGGAGAATGGAAGTATTATCTCCATTTTAAAGATGGGAAACTGCGGGACAGCACTTAAGGCCTCATCCAACAAGGTATTTAAGCATGTGACTAACTTTAAGCACAATTGTTGTCTCATCAATTTGAATGGGATTACTGACATGCTTAACGTTAGCCCTATGCTTAAATATTTACTGAACTGGGGTTCAAGCAACTTGCCCAGCATCCCAAAGGAAGTGGCCAAGGCAGGAATTGAACCTACGTCTCCTGAGATCAGGCCTATGCCGTAGCTACACGATCACCCATACAGAGTAAGCATTGGGGGGGAAAGATTATAAATGACCTTAACTCATCTCTCCTTATAACTGTTGATGGAGGATAATTTAATCACTCATTTCTAAGCAAGGGATGGAAATGTATAAAAGATACCGGTGTCAATTTTACAAGAATTTACAGATTCATACTACTTGAAAAATGAGCTGCTACATCTACATTCCCGACACGGCAAATTAAAAAATCAAACTGCAGAATACAGTTTGTTCAGACACTCTTGCTAGTAAAAGTGATCTCAGCTGTAACCTCTAGGTGCTACTGTAAGACATTTAAGGGAAGGAATTAATTTTATGGCACCTCAGCAGAAATTCTCCACAGTAAGGGAAGACAGATATATTGCATATATCTAAAATATGGGAACAGGGCAAAGAAATGGACAACTATTTCTAAACAGGTAACAACTGTGGAATATTTGGAAGAATGTTTTGCTGTGATCTTGTTAAGGGAATGAAAATGTTACAGTCTGATCAGTTATTCACAAACTTCCTAGTTTGATTTCTATTTACTGCTGAAAAAATGTATCCCTACTCCATCTGTTGAGAGACTTTCTGGTGTTTACGGAAACAGCAGTTTTACATTCAGATACTCAATTTTACATTCATCCAGCAGACTACCCTAACTCTAAAAATATTATCCCTGTAGAATTTTTTTTTAAAAAAAAGCAAAGTCTGTTGGATTGCAATGAATTAAACTAGGAATAAGACCCTTTGGTTTGTACTGTCTGCATTGCAAAAACCTCAAGCTCAACACTTACGAGGAAATACCAAATGTGAAAGCTTCCCTGGTGATTCCTGGAGCCAAATTCTGCTCTTAGTTATACAGGAGTTGCATTATTCAAGTCAACAGAATTACTCTGGATTTACTTAAATATAGAATGAAAATGGAATTTGGCTTCTTGACATGAGAAGTATGGTAATAGACAGCAATTGTTTTAACAGATTTCTATCAGGCAGCTGAATTGTTTGCGACTAGTAAAATTGTTGCAGTAAGAATGAGCAGTATCCCAATGTTGTTCCAATAGATGAGCTAAATAAGTACCTAAAATATACCAGGGTTAGATCTACGGAGAGAAAATTAATTTTCTTGTAAACTAGATTTCCATTATTGTATCTTTCCCAAGCTGAGTTATTCATGTCCATCCAGACCTCACTAGAGGAATCTATGCCTTTATGACCTCAGCGCTAGATAACGAGCTCACTCTAGATAACTTAGACACTATAAATCCTGCATCTTGGCAGGGGTTAGACTAGATGAGCCATGCATTGAGCAGTCTCTTCTAATCCTACGATTCATAGAGACACAGGAATTGCCAGACAGGGGTCAGTCTTCTCCAGGGTCCTGTCTTTGCCAGTGGCCAGTACCAGATGCACCTGAAGAATCTGCAAGAAACCCCTATAGTAGCTATTTGTGGGATAAGCTGCCCCCAGAGAACATTTCCACCGGACTGAGCCCAGTTAGTCAGATGTTAGTTTATAACCTGGAACACGAACGTTTATATCCCCATATAAAGTTATAAAGCTCCCATTTATTCTTTTAATATTCTAACTCTGGATACTCTTGTCCTGGGGGTGCCCTTGATAACCATTAGCCAAGGGCAGGATAGAGGTCGTAGAAAGAACCGTGAAATGCAAGCAATATTTTCTTGTCAAATTTTTTTCAAAAGGGGAGGAGGTTTGTGTGATGATTCCATCCAGCTCTATTGCAGAATGGGACAACAAAACTGCTCGAGGACTTCAAAGAGAAGGATTGGCCAGAAAATGATTTTCCCAGATGATGAGAATTTTTGAGATTTCAAAAGATTTCCCCCCATCTGTAGTGGGATGGTCACCCCGCTCCAGCCCGGAAGGGGTTAAAAGCAGTCTGGAGAGGGCTGCAGCAGCGCAAGAGAGTGAGGACAGCTGTGAGAAGCTGATTGAGTCGCTGACCACAGCTGCAGCCAGCTTAATCAGGGCCCAGCTGGCAGGGCCGGCTCTAACTTTTTTGCCGCCCCAGGCAAAAAAGAAGAGCGCCACCCTGCCGTACCCCCCCCCCCCCCGCGAGCGCTGCCGAAATCCCCACCCCCTCAGCACCATGCCACCCGAAGCCCTGCCCCCTCTGAGCACCGCGCCACCCAGAGCCCCCCCCTCCGAGCGCCGCCCGAAGCCCCCGCCCCCCCCAAGCACCACGTCGCCCGAAGCCCCGCCCCCCTCCGAGCACCACGCTGCCCGAAGCCCCGCCCCCCCGAGCACCGCCCGAAGCCCCCACCCCCCCTCCGAGCGCTGCGCCGCCAAATCCAAAAATAAAAAATAAAAAATTGAGCGCCGCCCTGCCCCAGGGTGCCGCCCCAAGCACGTGCTTGGTCGGCTGGTGCCTGGAGCCGGCCCTGACAGCTGGCCCTGATAAGAGGGCTGGGGCCAGAAGCTAAAGACAGAGACTCTCTCTAACTTTGAGAGGGAGGGACCTGGCTGCAGGGAACTGAGAGAAGGTACCTGGAGTGGAGCAGGGCTGGGGGAAGGCCAAGGGAGCTGGGGAGCTCCGGCCTGGAAACCCCCCAGGCTGCGGCCTAGCAGAAGGCCAATTAGGTACTGGGGTTGCAGGGGGCAGCCCACGGGTAGGCAGAGGCAGGAGGTCCAAAAACCCCTTGCCTATGACGAGTGGCTTTTACACTGCAGTCTGCCCCAGTGAGAGGGGGCTAGATGGTGACTGGCAGTAGCCCACAACTGAGGCAAAATGGGGATAGAAGGTTGGGGGTTCACTGGGGAGGGGAGACCCAGATTTCTGGGGTATTGCTAGGGGGCAGCACCCCAAGCACAAGGGGGCACCAGGTCCTGGGAGGGACACGGGGGCCAGCGGCAGTGGGACACCGGCCTGCAGCGGGCTCTCCAGAGGCTGGAAGAGCTATTTCCTGAGAGGACCATCAGGAGGCGCTGCATGGGTGAGTCCTGCCCCGTTACACCATCCCAAATTGGGACAAACTGTCAAAAAGCTCTACAATTTTCACAAACTGGCCATTTTTGTTTCTTTTCATTTGGGTCAATTGAAATGTTTCGTTTGGCTATCTTAAACATGTTATATTTCAAATTTGAGCTGTTTAAAAAATTTTTATTCTAAATCTAGTTAAATTGCTCAACAAAAAGTCATTTTGAAATGACAACCAAAACTTTTAGCTGGAAAAAATGTCAAAATGGGACATTTAGACAATTTCAAAATTCTTTTCCCCCCCCAACATTTTTTTCAAGCTGGGAAATTCTTTGAAGCCAGCCTGGTCCTGCAAATGGTTTCAGTTTTGACAAATGGGCATTTTTTGGCACAAAATGTTTGGTCAAAATATTCCCAATCCGCTCTTGTGGCAACATACAACTCAAAGTCAACAAACATTAGCGAACCCAAACTACATTTAGTGACAGTGTGAAGGATGCATCTGGGCACATGAACTTGCAATCCGATGCTTATGCAGTGGTCCGCACTGCGTTTCAGGCTAATGCAGTATCTGCACTCGCTTGCGTGTTGGGACTGCTTCGGGCTAGTCCCAGTGGGTATGGAGGAGGAAAAGCACTGCCCTGCCCTCCACTTCACCCCAGCTCATAGAAGGGACAGCATGCTCCTCCCTCCCATGCACTTCCCCATATGCTCAGCAGCTCCCAGAGGCAGTGTGCGGCCAGTGTCCCCACTGGCGCGCTGCAGTTCTGTGCCAAGCTCAATGCATCTGACAGGCAGTGTTATCCCTTAGCTTGCAACAGTCTTTTCCTACCGTTTGGGAGGCAAGTGTACCTTACCAGCACACCATGCCACTGAGCGAGCATCAGACACATCGGTGCTCAAGTGCCTTAGCTAAAACTACGCAGTGCTCAACAACAGTGAAAAGCCTGCACCTTCGAAGCACAAATCCCTCGGTGGCTGAAAGAATAAATCCCCCGTCACTTAAGCGACAGAGCCACAGCAGCAGTCCCCCTATGTGAAACACACTGATGGCTGAGCATGAGTCTACACCAGGGGTAGGCAACCTACGGCACACGCGCCGAAGGCGGCACATGAGCTGATTTTCAGTGGCACTCACTGGGAGGAGGGATAGCTCAGTGGTTTGAGCATTGGCCTGCTAAACCCAGGGTTGTGAATTCAATCCTTGAGGGGGCCATTTAGGGAACTGGGGTAAAAATCAGTCTGGGGATTGGTCCTGCTTTGAGCAGGGGGTTGGACTAGATGACCTCCTGAGGTCCCTTCCCCCCCTGGTATTCTATGATTCTATGCCCAGGTCCTGGCCACCAGTCCAGGGGGGCTCTGCATTTTAATTTAATTTTAAATGAAGCTTCTTAAACATTTTAAAAACCTTATTTACTTTACATACAATAGTTTAGTTATATATTATAGACTTCTAGAAAGAGACCTTCTAAAAACGTTAAAATGTATTACTGGCACGCGAAACCTTAAATTAGAGCGAATAAATGAAGACTCAGCACACCACTTCTGAAAGGTTGCCGACCCCTGGTCTACACTGTCTACCATTTTACTCCAAAATGGCTACACTGCAGCTATCAAACGGAACAGCCTCTATTCATTCAGCTCATAGTGAAACAGTGGGGTGCACATTATAGAAACAATACATACATTGTCCTTGCCAGGCTCAGTGGGGAGGGGCACGAAGGACACAAGTGTGGTTCTGCGCCCATCTCAGCCTGGTATAGTTCAGAGCAGACTCAGGGCTGTGCTAATCTATGTTGGTTGGCGATGTTGTCCCCAAGAGGGGACTACGGGAACCTTGTGCACCATGGCCACATTCCCTGCCTCCCAATAGCTCTTATGCCTGCCCCAGGCTGGGGCTCCGCAGTGGGGAGGGGTGAGTTGTTTACGGCCCTCTCTGTGCTGGAATCAGGCCCCTAATGAATTCTGCTGATCAGGCTCGATAGGTCTCTATACAAGCCCCCCAAGCAGGCGGTAGCCCTCTAATGTGGCTTTGCAGCAGAGGTACTGACTATCCTGCCCACCGCTATAGGCACCTTCATACTGACAAACTGGAGAGCTGCCAGAGCAGCGTAACAGCACTTGGGGTGCCGGGGTTCACGCTACTGCTGTCGGACCATAAAACGTGGGCACATGGTAACTCGGGGAACATGGCACCCTGCTCCAAGGAACTGACGGGTGTGAGCTGTGAGCAGGGTGATCAGACAGCAAGTGTGAAAAATCGGGACAGGGGCTAGGGTGTAATAGGAGCCTATATAGGAAAAAGCCTCAAATATCAGGACTGTCCCGATAAAATCGGGACATCTGGTCACCCTACAGGGTGATGTAAGGGGCTACATAACTAGGTGCATGGTGGTATGTAATGCAATGAAGGAAAGCACAGATTGATTAGGGTCTCTTATTAGACTCAGCTAGTTTCCCGCGGGAAGTGGTTGAAGCCTCATTGCTTCGCTCATTTCAAACTCGCCTGGATAAAGCACTCACGAATACAGGGCAAGGAACGATCCCCCCCGCCCTGGCAGGGAGATGGACAGGGCAGATAGCCCAGGATTTAGCTTTCATCTTTAACAGCCATCACTCTGCAAACTGCTGCCAAGATACAGGACAAGCGCACCCCACCTGGAACCTCCCGTCCACTGGGGGTGCTGCAACCAGCACATCTCACACCCACAGTGGGACAATGCTGGCCAGGAAGGGCACAGTTAGGGCAACATGCGGGATGCACTGATCTAGCATCACCCCGCACAGCCTTCACTGGCAGGGCAGCCTTTGAGGTTGTGCCGATTAAAGCTGCCCCTTCAAGCTGAAAGCCAGAAATAAGGCAAGCAACAGTACTGGAGTGCAGCGAGAACTCCCATTTGTCACCTATTCCTTGCCTCGTGTGGAGCATCACAGCATGGCAATATGATTTCACTGAAGCCAGGTCACAAGCTGGGACCAGACACTCCCTCTCCGGGTCCAAACAGGCCGTGGAGTTTAAGTTCCACAGTACAATGCAGACTTAAAACCACATCTGTGAGCTCCTCAGACTCGGATCTGTGGGGATAACAAACTCTGCAGGCCCAAGAACAGCTGCTATTTATCCACTTTACTGCTCTGCATAGAGTCTATTGCCACCGAATTCAACCTATTGAGGCCAGGACCACTTTGGAATTTATAAGCTCTGTAGGGGAGGAAAGAGGAATTGGCTGAACAGGTCTGTGGTTTCCCCTTGCATGTAATGTACAATGTAGAGCCAGCTATTGCAAAACTCTGAGCTGTGCCAGTGACAAAAACAAACAGGTTTTATAAGTGCAATCAAAAGATATCCCTTGGAATGTGCTGGCAAGAGCAAATAACCAGTATGTTACTTTTTTGTTCACATTGCTAAACTCCAGATTTGCACTAGTTTTTCTAATCAGAGTTCAGCACAACGTAAAGTGAACTGTACACATCTGAGAACGGAAGTAGCTCTAGGCAAGATGCCTATGTATGAACTCTGAATTGAATTCACTTGGTACGAGAACCAAGCATGTAAGATTCACAGGAACTGGTATTTCCCCTCTAAGGGTACGTCTACACTACCCGCCAGATCGGCGGGTAGTGATCGATGTATCTGGGATCGATGTATCGCGTCTCGTCTAGATGCGATACATCGATCCCCGTACGCGCTCCCCATCAACTCTGGAACTCCACCAGGGCGAGAGGCGGAAGCGGAGTCGACGGGGGAGCGGCGGCCGTCGATCCCGCGCAGCGAGGACGCGAAGTAAGTCGATCTAAGATACCTCGACTTCAGCTACGCTATGCTCGTAGCTGAAGTTGTGTATCTTAGATCGACACCCCCCCAGTGTAGACCAGGCCTAAGAAAGCAATTCAAGTCCGCCCTTTGGCAAAAACACTTCCATATCAGGATTTGGTGTATTGAACCTGAAACTGCCTCAGAGACAGGGCCAATTACATACTCTCAGCAGAAAAGAGGATAATGGATGGGACACATTGGGAGAAAGCTGCTAACTCAAGAGCAATCTGTGTAGTTTCAGTTTATAACAGATTTTTATCAATCCATTACAAATGTGGCTGCAAGGCAGGACTTTCACAATGTTCCATCAGCTTTTTAATTAATTGGTAAAGTCTGGGCTATAAAATGTAACTCATAAAATGAAGCCTCTTTTCCCGAACACACAAAGAATGTGGAAGACATAAGACTGCACACTCAACACAGCCAGGAACCGCGTATTTATTTTCAAAAGAAATTAATTCCTTTGCAAGTATCAAGCTTCTTTTTGCTTTAATTTGCAGCCAGCAACAGGGGCTTTGTTTACTGACTACACAAGGACACTCTACCACATGTGCAGACTGGGTTTCCAGACGTAACGGGTGACGTTACGGTCACTGCGTATGCCGAGCCCGGGGCTGAGCGAGTGACAGCAACCGGCTGTGACAGCCCATGGTGGAATCAGTGATGGAACAGCCGAAGATTGGTGTGAATGAGAGTTATTCCCAGCTCATTGCACGCTTCGATCACAACTTGGTCGGCAGCTGAGCCAGATGGGGCAGCAATAAACTGGACTCCGCTCTGAACAAAGATTTGGAGACGCTAAAGGTTAGTGATGAAAAGCAAAAACAACTGGATGAATTGTGCAGTGAAACTGGGAAATATGGTACAACCAGCACAGACTTGTGCTCTTCTCCAGTCCAGATTGTCAGCCCCCAACTCGCTGTATTCCTGCAGTGCAATTAAAAACCCGTGGCTGGCCCGTGCCAGCTGACTTGGGCTCAGGGGGCGTGGGCTGAGGGGCTGTTTAACTGCAGTGGAGACTCCCAGGCTTGAGCTCTGGGACCCTCCCACCCTGCAGGGTCCTAGAACCTGGGCTCCAGCCCGAGCCCGGAAGTCTACTCTAGAATTCAACAGCCTCTTAGCCCGAGTCGGGGCACGGGCCAGCTGTAGACATACCCTAGGCGTCCTAGACATGAACCAGGACCCCACTGCACTAGGTGCTGTACAGCCACACAACAAAAAGATGGTCCCTGCCCCAAAGGGCTTACAGGACTAGTCCTGGACTACTCCTCATGTAAGTAACTGCTTGCCAGTGTGAGTAAAAAGGTCACAATCTGCTCCTCTGAACTTAACAGCATTATCTGGATTTTTTTTGGCTACATCTGTCATACTTTTACACTCCTTTAATTCTAGAGCCAACATCCATGGTGGTTAGCATGGAGAACCATTGTGCTCCAGGAGAACCTCTCCTAGAATGCAGCAGTTCTAGTTGGCACTTTTCAAGCACCACTTGTATAAAATGCAGACACATTCCACAGTGCACGAAATGGACGAAATAAAGCCAAAACCACCCGGGTGTTTCCCTTAGGTCACCCTGACATCCAGGCCGCACAATGACCTTACCCGTTTAGCTCTGTCCACGTTATCCCTAAAAGGGAAGAATGCATCCGAGCTGAGGGAGACTGCGTCCAGCTGGCCAATCCATTCCTTCTTCTCGGCCTCAGAGAGCTGCGCTGGGACCTCCTCAAACAGCGCCTTCCATTTAACCAGATCGTCCCCCTGCAGGAACAGTCAGCTTAGCCTGATGGCATTCGCTCCTTTTACTGCTCTCTGGCTATCGCCATCCCAGAAATGGCTTCTGGGCCTCCTCCCAGCCCCCTATTCATACGAGCGATGTCATCTCTTTTACATCCAAGTTCACAACTATTCTACAGTCCTGATCTTACATGGTGCTCTGCTGCTGTGAACTTCACACCAGGAATTTACTAGATCCGAAGTGACTGTGGAAAGAGATTACCAACCACCGCTCCTGCTACCATCCCTGCTCCTCGCTCGTTTCTGGCCCATATGCTTTCTTTGGCCTGTTTGTGCTATGCCGTTCGGTGTAAACACAGGACACACACACACAAACAGGATTTGGTATAAGGAGCTTCACATACGTCTGATGAACAGGAGCTTGCCTTATGAATCACCTTCTTAAACTGCACTAATCCACCTCCCATGCCATCCTGTTAAGCAAGCAGTTGCTGATGTACGGATGATTCACTAGGTTCCCATTCCAGCTGTTGGGTTTATACTTTAAAAGGGCATATATGCTTTACTGAGGCAGTCACTGCCTGCAACAGCCTGGCCCAGTTTGATTCTGGGAATCCAAGCAGCCATAGAAATGAACTGCAAAAATCAGAGTGAAAATACAGTAGGAAAAGTTTAAGTGCTGGCAATACTTTGAACCTTTTATTCTTTGTTTTCTAAGATTCAGAATTAATTTAGTGCCTGTTGGAGACTGCCAGATAAAACAGCCCTGGAGACGGACATCCTCTGAACAGGTGGAAAGTCAATGCTCCCTTACGCTGCAGCACACAGTGGATGGGGGAAATCAGGAGACATGGTTCTATCCCCTGGCTCTCTGCCATTGACCTGCCGTGTGACCATGGGCAAGTCACTGCCCATCTTTGTGCCTCTCCAGCCACTCCTTTTGTCTATTTATAGTGGAAGCGCTTCAGGGCAAAGCCTATCTCTGTGTATTTGTCCAGTGCCTGGCACAAAGGGGCCCCATGCTCAGCTGGGTCCTGGAAGTGCTGCTGCCCAGTAGTAACAGCCCTCCAGCTACCTCTGGCTGCGAAAGACTATTACAGCTTCGCTGCCCACTTGTGTACCTAGGTCTGCAGGGATGATGATTGTGGGGGCAGCGCCTGGGGTGTGGATGATGTGTCTCCCCTAGGAACTGGACAGAGATTATTTTCACACAGGCCAAACAGTTCTCAAACTCAAATGACCTCTGGCCATTAACAGTCTGGACCTCATTTGACCTGTCCCCAAAGGTGAATGACTGAATCCCGTTACCCATCCAGCCCTCCAATACACTCAACTTTCCTCCTATACAAATTGACTGCAGGAGACAGATGAGTGGCTTCACTAACCGAAAGACCCAAATCTGGCCCTAGTTATTACCTCTGGTTTCTGAGGGGCTAAGAGTGCAACCCAGGAAGCATGCCCAGTGTGGCGGGAACAAGGAGAGGCTCCTCTCTCTCAACGACAATTAAAGAGTGCGCTCTGAAAGGATACAGCCCTCCCGGGACAGAAGATCCAGCGCGGTGATGCAAGACTGGGATGAGAGATGGAAGGGGGAAAAAAAGGGCAAAGGAAGAGACCACCCACAAGATTCAGGAATCCCTGCCCTGGTCTATTCATCAACACTGATCCCACAAGAAAATCTGCAGAACCTCCTGGATGGTCTTTAGGGAAAATCCTGGCGCGTTACCTCGCCGATGGTCCCGGTGACATACTGATCGATGGCGTTGGAGATCTCCGCCCTCTTCACTCCAGCTTTGAACTTCATGGCGAGCACTTGGGGGTGGTGTCTCAGCCACCAATGGTTCGCCTTGTCACCGGCAAGACGTGTGCAGTGGATTCGGGACTGCTGGCCTGCCCCTATGCCGATAACCTGCAGCACATGCAGAACACTGTAATGGACAGCCAAAGCACATCCCCACGCACTGTGATCTTTATCAGAGCAGCCCCAACCTCAGAGCCATTATAAACATACATGAAGGCAGAGAAAAGCCTTCTAGTCCTCCCCCGATGGTGATGAGTGCTCTAGAGATACCTAAGCCCTTCATCCTGCAACTTGCATCTGGGACAGATCCCAGCACTTGTGACTTCACTGGGGCTCCATAACTGGGTTCCGTGTGGACACTGGGGTCTACCTGTGTGCAACATGAAGCAGGATCGGGGCCCAAGTAATCAGGACTGGGACTGTGTGGAGGAGAAGAGGCTCGGTCCATATTGTCTTTACGTGTCTCCCAGGTTCAACTACTTATACTTCAATTCCCCACCCCATGCTTATTAGTATCTCTCTCAATTTTGTTAAATCAACATTTTCTAGCCCAGGCACAAAACCTACTCGACCCCACCCTCACCACAAGGATGTTTGTTTCTCTCACCCATTCAGTACGTGCCCTGTTACTATTTATTATTTGTGCTACCACAGCACCCTAGTGATGGACCCAGTCTCTATTGTGCTAACAGCTGGAGAAACGGGACTAGCTAAATTTTGCTTCCTGAATTCTACAAGTACCGACACGCACCTTCTGCCAAGGGAGTTAAACTGTCACACCAAAAAATGGTTTCATGCAGCTCTGGCTTTCATTTAAAAAGCGCTCTGTCTGCTCTAGGAATGACGAGGGCTGGTGAGAGATTCTAGCCATCCTACCTGTTCCTGGAAAAAGGTATTGGAAAGAGAATTCAGGTCTATGCCCAGACCACCCCTGCGGGTGTAATCTCTCCAGGCGCCGTGATCGGCATGGTATAAAACCACTATACAGGTTAGATGCAACTTCTGGCATATTACAAACAAGCCCCAGTCATGCCTGATAAGGAGGAAAAGCAAGTATTCAATCTGGACAACTGGTCTGTGAAATCAGGGCATAACTTGAAACATCAGAGCTTTGCAGCTGCCAATAGATTTCCTATTCTGCCATCTGCCAGAGAGAGGAGGAGGAGGATTTAAAAATAGCTGCACACTAAACCTAGCCCTTACTTAGTGGGTTTGGAGTTTAATATAAAACCGGGCCCCCGGGGACGCTGCCTCCAGGAGCAACATTTGAAATGGGACCTTTTCAAGCCACCTAGAATGAAAGAGGCAGTGTATCTGCTTTGCCTCCTCAAGCCCTGCTCTGGTCAGACAGATTCTTCACTCAGCATATAGCTTTTCCCTCTCTCCCTTCAACTGGAGCACATCCTGGCGTTCATATTTTTGGAGAATCGTCTGCTTTCCTGAACTGTAAGCCCTGACAGCAGTTTGCACTGTTTAACTAAGTGTGCCATTAGCCCCACACCTACGCATGCCAGTCTATGGCTGATTGTAATAAAAATAATCATTTATTAAAAAAATTAATTAAAATAAATAATAAAATAAATAAATAAATTAATGTTTAAAAAATTAATAAATAAAAATCCACCACCACCCCGGGACTACACTGCTGAATTTCCCTCCCCAACCTAGAGGGCCAGTCGCACTTTTGTGACACGTCTTTTGTCACAAGTCCTGCAGTCTCCAGACCTGCTGGCTCCTCCTGTTTATAAAGCCCCGGCATGCTTTGGGCTGGGTATGTCATTCGCACACCCTGGAGCTGCCCCCCCACAGGATGAGGTACACTCCTCGTTCTACAGTATTGCCTGGTTCATGGTGTCGAAACATCGGTGTGATGTTTTTACACCTCAGTGAATTTAAAACAGGTGTCCCTGGAGTTGTTATGCATCCCGTTGCGCCCCCCCCCCCCCCCCGCAGCAGAGAGCATGCTGGGAAGCCATGCAGAGCAAGAGCCAGTGAGCCACATGACATCTGGACATGGCGCAAAATGACAAGCTAGGTTTTAATGTATACGTGATCTGGCTGAACCGCATAGCCATGTTCTTTGAAGGCATTCGCACGCAGGGCCAGACTCCGCACACAATTACTACCGGGTGTAGTGCTTACTACTGCTAGTCCCACAGCCTTCAGTATCACGTCTACAGTCATGTGCCTGTCTGTATGAGGTATTAAAGTGGCCTCCATCACTGTAGTATCTCAGCATCTCACAATCTCCAATGAAAGATCCTCACCACACTCCTGGCAATGATATTAGTCCCATTTTATAGATGGGCACTGAGATACAGAAGCTACAGGTCTTGAGGTGCCTAATGTCCACTGATTTTAGGTGCCTTATGGATGGTCTGCCTACCCACACTGGAGGGGAACAGGTTAATGTAGGCCTGAGAGGCCAATTAACCCACCTGGAGAGCAAGCTAGGCCTACTGAAAGATGAAGCCCAGCTGGGGAGAAGCTGGGTTAGGGAAAAAGAGAGGCCATCTGGAGCAGAAAGAGGCTGCAGGGAGGTAGTGTACAACTCTGCAGTCACTCTTGGTAGCTGAGAGCCCTGAGGAGAACAGGAAGGAGCCTGGAGGACCAGGACAAAGCCCGATGGAAGTTGAGATCGTGGGAAGACACAGGATTGGAGCAAGTTGGGGGGGGGGGGGGAAGAGGCTACTGGCGGGAAGGAGTCCAGGGAAGCAGCAGCAAGGTATCTGACAGAGCAGAACATGGCTGCTCAGCCTAGGGTCCCCAGAGTGGAACCTAGTGTAGCAGATGGGTCTGGGTTCCCCATCAGCCGCTGAGAAGATGGCATGAAGCCCCCCGACAAAAGGGGATGAGGACAATTTAAAGCTCTGAGCGAAGGGGTGCAGGGACCTTGGGTCCAGAGCTGGGGACCGAAAACCAGATGTAAGGATTAGGGTGACTGATTGTTGGACTTCGTTGTGGGGCTAACTGTGACCTGGCTGGAGGGCCACGCCATGAGAAGTGAGACCACCACAGGACTGGAGTGACTGCCGGCCATGGATGCTAGAGAGGAAAGAGCTGCTGTGCCCACGCCCAGCCATGAGGGGGCGAACCAGTGGTGAGTCCACTCTTCTACGTGCCTAAATCCCTTGGATCTGAGCCTAGGTGACTTGTCCAAGGTCAAACAAAGCCGGTGGCCGAGCAGGGAGCTGAACTGGGGTCTTGAGTCCCACCAGGCCAGCTCCCTAATGGCTGGAAGCTGAAGCCAGGCAAATTCAGACTGGAAATAAGGGGTACATTGTTAGCAGTGAGTAATGAACCACTGGGACAACTTTCCAAGAGAAACACTAATTCAGCCAGGAATTATTTCAGTGACATCGTCGGACCCGTGTTACGCAGGAGGTCGGCTAGATGATCAGAGGGGCCTTAGAATCCATGATCATCCTGCTCCTCTAGTTCTGTGTCTTCAATGGGACTGACTACCCCAGACTGGGCGCACATCATTATGCATGGACGGATGGACACACACCCCCTTTGAAAAGTCTCATTAGCCCCCTGGCCCAGGGTGAGTACGTTTTGTTTTGATGTACTGGTAAAGCACTAATCCCCCCTCTCATTTTCATTGCTGTAGCAGGGGAGTGGAATGGATTCTGTGCTTGGGCTGGTTGCTTTTCAGGGCAGTTTTGCAAGGCTGGGCTGGGCACACATCCCCAGCTATTTCAAAACCAAAGCTCGCAGGAAAGTAGAAACCCCCTTTCATAGTTTCTTCCTGCGTCCAGTAAGCCGAGCCTGAAGAGTTAACCAGACGGGCTAGCGTAGAGATGCTGTGCTGAGGCCAGCAGCCCTGGCCAATGCCTCAGACTTTCCGACGCAGCTAGATTGCAACAGATGTTAAAGCTATAAGTCAAAAGAAAGAAATGAATCATTTGCCTTTTCATTCATCAAGATGTAATGAGTTCACCTTTTACCAGAGCTGTGAAACACACCTCCCCCAAAGAGTAAATGAAAGACTCGGGCTGTGGTCTTTCTTAGGCTGACACTTTATATCATTTGCTCAGGATTAACTTATTGCTACTGTGTTTAATAAATCCATAGAGTTGAATATGAGCAATGTTATTAATGTCATGATATGAAGTAACAAAAATAGGGCCCGGCTTTTTTTAATGGTGCTTTTCATCGGTACATCTCAAAAGCGCTTTATAAAGTATGACCATTTTACAGATGGGGAAACTGAGTAAGTGACTGGCTGTGATGGGGCAGCTGCCCCTCACTGGCAGAAAGGGGGTTAAAAGCAGCCCTAGGGAAGCTGTGATGGAGGCAGCCAATTAGAAAGGGGCTGAGAGGAGTAGCCAATCATGGCCTAGAAGGCCCCATATAAGAATGGCCGCAGGCAGAGCAGAGTTCAGAAGCTGACTGGAACTTGAGGGGAGAAAACCAGACTCCTAGTAGGGGTAAGAAGCCTCAACACTGAGGACAAGTCAGTGCTGCAAGCAGGGACCGGGGAGCTAGAGAGAGCTCCTGGCTGGCTGCTAGGGCCTGCAGGCTGAGGCCCTGAGGTAAGGGCAGAAGAGGGTGCTGGAGCTGCATGGGAAGCCACGCCAGGACAATGGACCGCAGTTGCCACTGAGGGAAGTGGCTGGGCGGAGATTGCAGGTCTCCCGGAAGAGAGCCCCGAACATACACAGAACCCTGATGAAGTCAGTGGGGTTCTACCTGGCCACAGAAAACTACCTCCACTGATGCAGTTTCAGCATTAGAGCTTTAGCTTTTTTATTTCCCTGGCAACCTATGTAGTCTGGCTAAATTAAGAGATCTACTTTCATGCCTCTGCATTCATTCTGAGTAACGAGCGAAGTCTAATGCCCTCTTAAAGTTTAGAGGATAAAGAATGTTGCAGTATATATTCCCAAGTGGACAAAATGCAGCGTGATGGCTGAAAACTTTTATTTTAAATATCGTAGACATTTAAGAAAAACGGGCCCATTTTATCTTTAAGATACTCTGAATGGAAGGGGGAGGGGGGGCTTAATTGCAATTTTTAATTTAGTAATAATGATAATACCCAACTCTCATATCACGCTTTTCATTAGTAGATCTCTGAGCGCTTTACAATCTTAATGTATTAATCCTCAGTGACCCTGTGAGGTAGTGCTATTAACCTCCACTGTACAGATGGGGGAGCTGAGGCTAAATGACTTGCCCAGGGTCACACAGAAAGTCCGTGGCGGAGCAGGGAAATGAACCTGGGTCTCCCAGTGCTCTAACCACTGAGTCATCCTTTCTTTCTTGTGTCATTAAGGAGTGCGAACTAACATGCTGCCCGGTATTATAATGGTTGGTTTTGCCATTGCAGGAAAGCAGACAAAGTAAGGGAGAAGGTCCTTCCTGCAATTCTTGGTGACTGTTGGGTTACTGCAAATTAAGTGACAGTTCCACAAATGCTTCTTCCCATCCCAATCCTCCCCAATCCTCCCCAACCCTAATTAGCAACCTGCCCTGCTTGCAGCATCTGTTCCACTTACAATTCCAAAGAAACCAATCTGGTTGAAAGAAATCATGGGTCACCGAGATACAAAAGCTCCTCTGAAAGAGGTGGGTTGTAGGTAAGGCAACCCCATGGGAATCAAAGGAATGGAAGTTGAGAGCAGTCAGCACCGCGTAGGATTGAGCCAGTAGTCCAGAGACTGCACACATCAGATGCCTAGACTATGTCTTAAGACAGTTTGTTATGAATTATCAATCAAGTTTCCCATCTCAGTTTCTATTTGGGGAGGTGAACACTGAATATTCCAGGGAAGAAAGCTGATCTTAAAGCCATGATGAGTGATCAGCAAGTCGGTTATCTCCAGACAGCACTGCATACAGGGAATCGCTTGAGCTAGGTGACTTCTTAATTGGAATGCCATATGCAGGGACATAAGCTTTCCTTTATGTGTACTTCAAAAATAAGGGAGGGTGATGTCAACTCCTAGAATCCCAGAGGGCATTTCATAGATTTTAAGACTATCTAGTCTGACCTCCTGAATAACACGGGCACAGAACTTTACCAGGTGATTCCTGCATCAAGCCCATGAAGTAGCATATTTTAGAAAGACATTCCATTTTGATTTAAAGACCGCAAGTGATAGAGAACCCACTGGTTACCCTCACTGGTAAAAAGAATTGTACCTTATTTCTAGTCTGAAATTGTGTAGCTTCTGCTTCCAACTATCAGATCTTGGTCGTTCCATTAAAATAAAGGCAGAATGTACAATAAAAACCAAGAAGAGAAACATGTATGCTTGGCTAAGAGATTTCCCCATGAATGTGCATAAGCAAATTACCAAGCAAACCTCGGGCAATGACCCAGCTGGAATTCTGCTTACACAGACATGATTCTAGCCCACTTCTCATCCATCACAAGGGCCTTTTCACATACACATGGGACATGCATTACTCCAACCACCGCAGAAACATCTGCAGTAGCACATTAAGCTCATCACTAAAAAGGCACCAGGAGTTGATGGGGCTGCTGCTGTACTGAGTGAGCAGAGGGGGGAAGAGGAACACAGGCCAATCAGACCTTTGTCCTGGGGCAACCAGAATTAATGCTTTCTTAGATGGAGACCTATTTAAAAAGCCTCAGGGAGAGAAAATGCCAACTTTCCAGCCAAATGCCTTGTCAGAGCTATGTAGCACATGACACCAGAAAATACAGGGAAGTAACGCAGGGGTGCATTTTAACTCTAGACGATGACAATCTGGTGCATGCAGGTGAATAATACTGAGGATGGATTAAACAAGGAATCATTAAAGGTGACATGCAAAGGAAATAAATTGGGATTGTGCCTGATTTTGCTTCTGTATGGAGTGGGGGTGGGGGGGGGGGGGAAAGGGGTGGAAGAGAGAGCCTGAAGTTTATCAAAAAAAGTCTGCTTTTTTTTTTAAATGTAAGAAATTCTGGTTTTGTCTCACAGGGTTAGTGGAATGATGACATCACAACAGCAAGCAATTGAGAGGGGAAATGAATTTCAGTCAGTCTGTTTAAAAGTCTTTGGTAATATTTAAATACAATGCCTAATGAACACCTGGGAACAAATAGAACAAGGAGTACTTGTGGCATCTTAGGGCTGGTCCACACTAAGCCCCCAGTTCGAACTAAGGTACGCAACTTCAGCTACGTGAATAACGTAGCTGAAGTCGAAGTATCTTAGTTCGAACTTAAAGGTACTTACCGCAGGTCCACACGCGGCAGGCAGGCTCCCCTGTCGACTCCGCCTACTCCTCTCGCGGAGCAGGATTACCGGCATCGACGGCGAGCACTTCCAGGATCGATTTATCGCGTCTAGACAAGACGTGATAAATTGATCCCAGAAGATCGATTGCTTGCCGCTGAACCAGCGGGTAAGTATAGACGTACCCTTAGAGACTAACAAATTTATTTGGGCATAAGCTTTCGTGGGCTAAACCCCACTTTGAAAGCTTATGCCCAAATAAATTTGTTAGTCTCTAAGGTGCCACAAGAACTCCTCATTGTTTTTGCTGATACAGACTAACACGGCTACCACTCTGAAACCCGGGAGCAAATGTTTCTGTTAAAAATTCACACCCCATCTGCTCATTTATGGTGTAACTTTTGACAACACACATGAAAGCCCACCCCCCAAGGTAAGTCTTCCATCAAAATCAAGGAAGACTTGACATTCCTGATACTCCAAAGTTAAAAGACAAACAGAATAAAAACCTCATCTACTTGCAAAAAGCCCTTCTTTATACATCACAAAGCAGCAAAATAATGCAATTAAAATATATCCTTTGCGGGTTGCCTTTAAATTAAACACTGTCAGACACCAGGTGTGAAACCCATTCTCACATGCTAATGCTTTAAAAGGCCTTTATCAAATGAATGCCCACCAACAAAAAGATCCCTGATAAAAACCTGGACAGAAGATTTCGGGGGGAAAAAAAGAAAAAAAAAAAAAAAAAAAGAAAGAAAAAGATTCAGGCCCTGATCCTGCAAACATTTAACAACACGAACAAAATTATTCAAGTGTTTAATTCTTTGCACGCTTGATCCCTTAGTCCCTAAATCACCATCCATTCCCTGGTTGTGAAAAGATCCCATGATTTTGCTTTCACAGGCAGCCACTTGAGAGCTACAGAACTTGAGCTACTGTTCCATGTAACAGTGTCTAAGCCAGCTTGCCTATACTTGTTTAATAGCTTCCAGTACACTAAGTGATTTTACACCTGGTGTCGGACAAAACGTACTATAGGCCAGTTTGGCTGAGACGGTATACTCCCCCTAGGCAGCCCTGTTTGGTTACCTGCCCATTCTTAGCATAGCAAACTGAATTGGACTGGGTGTACTTGACAGCGATGGTGGCCACAGTCAAATTTTGGATCGCAGACTCGGGCAGCTGAAACAACAGAAAGCGATAATGAGTATCACTTAAATAACAGATTTAAAACGTTCTGTAATTGGCTATAAATCTGCAAACCAAAAACCACTGCATGTGTTATATAATACCACAGCAAAATGACTCAAAATTACCAACAATCTGATTATCTACTAATGTTCTTGTAGCCCAAACCAACCCTAAACTCAGGTCTCAACAGCTAAGTGACTGACAGTCAAACACTGGCCCAAATCCTAAAAACATTCATGCACTTGCTTAACTTTACACTGGTGAACAGTCCAGTTGCATTCACTACTCACATGTACAAAGCTAAGCTTGTGTTAACATATTTGCCAGATCAAGGCCATAGTTTGAAATTAGGGTGACCAGATGTCCTGATCTTATAGGGACAGTCCCAATTTTTGGGTCTTTTCCTTATATAGGCTCTTATTACCCCCCACCTCCATCCCAATTTTTCACTTGCTGTCTGGTCACCCTATTTGAAATGCTGTTGACAATTCTATTTTACACTCAGTCTGCTACTAATTTGTTAAACTGTTTTCCCATTTACCACGTTTCTCAGCTCCCCTTGACGTATTTGACTATTTCTACATCCATATAGGTCTGCTACTTCACAGTGAAAAATTAGGACAAATGTAAAACACATGTAACTAACTGCCCACTGGTGATGTGTAAACCATCTGTGTATGGAACAGAGAGATCTAGGAGTTTATACAACACAATGCAAACAAATGAGACTATTAAACAGTGACTCCGAATGAGACCACAATGGTTTCTTACCGTATTGCTGTGGAACTGTGGCAATTAAAAGAGGAACTTCCTATTTATAATCTTGATAATCAGCAATAAAGAGCTAGATCCTGCTCGTCTTACTCAGGCAAGTAGCTAAAACGAAGGCAATGGCTCTACTTGCATGAGTAGATTTGGCCCAGTGCATCATTTTGCTGAAACCACAAGTCTGCCTGAACGTTTTAGGGTCTCTTATGATAGAATTTCACTTCCTTTCCTGATTGGAGCCCACCAGTTCACTCAAACAGTCCTCTCATTTCTCACCAATTCTCTTACACTTACATTTTTGTTTTTGCTAACAATGTTCTTGAACAGGGACCGGTCAATAACGCCGTTGTTCCTCTTTTGCGTGAGATGCAACCCAAAAAGGGTTCGAATCTCGTTTTCATCTGGCTCGTAATCAAGCTCCATCTAAAAGCAGACACATAGAAAGTAGTGCTTCACGCTCTTTGAACCCTTCCGATCCAACGTCGAGCAATGACCCTTTTGAATCTGACTTCCAGCAATAGTTTACCTTAAAAAACAATGTAAATCTTTTACATAATCCAAAACAGATGAGTGGAAAGGTGATGGGATGCCAAAACAGAGGTTGTACCAGCAAACTGGAGCACCAACTTCTCAGCACCAAAACGAAGTGTCACTTTAAGGGAGAAGATAGGGGATAAGAGTGTGCACACTGGATGTTTAGACACATAGGGCCAGACTGTGACCCACAAAGATCCACACGCAGAAAGGACCTTCCCTGCACAGAACTGCCCCCTCCCATGTGGCAGTGGAAGAGGGTAACCATCTTTGCAGACTTCCCCCCACCTTTACAGGGGGCATAGATGGTGGAGCAGAAGCAGGACTTGGGGAATGTGTGTTGTCTCTTCACTCTAACATTAAGTCAAACACCAAGCATAAGGTCCCTTTATAGGGAATCTGGTGACAAGCAGTGATTGAGTCTCAAGAATTAAAGATTTACTAGTTACTACTGCATCCTTGCAAAACTCATATAACTTGGGAGGAATCAGCCTTCAAGACTGCCTGTAATTTCTTTCCTGCTTGCCTGCAGCACCTAAGCCACCTTCTAGAGCTCCTCTGACAGTAACGCTTGAATCCGCCTCTCATCTGAAGTTGGAATTTTTTATGTGCTGCTACTTAAGTTCTTAGCTTTCCTGTGCGTGTCAGCCTCTCAGAGAGGGACTGGGATAGGAGCTACATGGATCCTTTGGCTATAGTATAAAATCTCCTACAGAATCTACAATGAAACTGGCAGAATTTAAAGTCACGTGTACGCCGCTCAGCACATGTGAGCAGGGGGCATGGGGATGGTAATTTGAATGATCTGGCAGTGTCTTGTTAAATATTTGACAAGTACTGCTATCAACAGAATATGGGATCATGCATTACAATGGCGTCTAAACTGCGCCTGCAATGTGATTATTCTTCATCACATGGGATTCTGTAGCGGGGTGGTCACCTGCTCCTGCCCGGAAGGGCTTAAAACAGCCCTGGGAGAGGGCTGTGGCAGGGGAAAGCTGGGCTGATTGGGGGAAAACAGTCTCAGCTGTGGCCAAGCCCCAAACAGACCCAGCTGGCCCTATAAAGGCCAGGGAAGCCAGGAGCAAAACAAACAAACACTCTCTCTCTGCCTTTAGAGGGAGAAGGGCCTGGCTGCTAGGGAGCGTACCTGGGTACCTAAGGTGGAGCAGGGCTGGGGGAAGGCAAGAGGAGCTGGGGAACTCCGGCCTGGAAACCCCCCGGACTGCAGGCCTAGGGAAGGCCAACTGGGTACTGGGGTTGCAAAGGGGCAGCCCACAGGTAGGCAGAGGCAGCAGGTCCAAACCCCTTTGTCTGTGGTGAGTGGCTGATACACTGCAGTCTGCCCCAGTGAATGGGGGCTAAGTGATGACTGGCAGTAGCCAAGACTGAGGCGAAGTGGGGATAGTGGGTGGGGAGTTCCCCTGGGTGGGGAGACCCCGAGACTGAGGGGTTACTGACAGAGGGTCAGCACCCCGTGAAAGGGGCACCGGGTCCTGGGAGGGTCACGGGGGCCAGCAGCAAGGCGGATCACCAGCCTGCAGAGGGTGCTCCGGAGCTGGGACGAGCTAATTCCCACAGACAACCAGCAGGAGGCACCGCAGGGGTGAGTCCCGCATGCTTACAGATTCAAATGTGGTTGGTTGTTTTATTTTTAAAAAGGGCTTGCTGTTGTCTTTGGTTGTACCCACAGATTGATCCTGAGATCATAGAGAATCTATTTTGTTGTTTTAAAAGGCTGTGCACGCTGATGTAACAAATTGCTCCAAATGGGTGTCTCAATTATAAGATTAATGACAAAGCTGGAGAATTTCATAGATGGCAGGGGAGGTATCTATACATGTCAGGAACAGATAGGGAGGTTGGAGCGAAGTGGAGAGCAGTCCAGAAATTTTATTTCTGTAAAGTACTGTTGCTAATGTGCAGATCATTACCCCCTCCCCCGCAAAAAATCAATGAAGACATTCTGAAAAATGTCCTGTTTAATATAAGCCTTTACTATATCTTCATGGACATGCCACTCTGTGAAATTCTAGATCCTTTAGAAATCTAATCCCAAACTGAATCAAAACCCAATTAGCTCAATGGGAACGTTCACATGCTCTTCAGTGGGCTTTGGATCAGGCATTATCTTTGTGTAGTTCTAGCACTGTAAACTCTGATTGGTAGAAAAAAATAATTTCCAAATAGTATGGAGAGAAGGCCACCGAAAAAGAAGCTTATAATGAAAATGGAGCTGAGAAGTCTACGTTGAAACCACAAACAACATGCAGCACACCCACCTGGAGGATACAGTAACTCCCATTTTTCTTTCTGGAGAGGATTTTGAAAGCTTCCTCCTCATAGCCTGGGGCCACTATACCATCAGACACCTGCAACACACACATACACACAGCATTAGCCTCCGAGGGGAAAGAGCAACACTAATAGGCCATTTCAGATACTGTCATTAGAAACACATTAGAGGCCTGGTCTGAAGCCAACAAGAGTCTATGGACTTCAATAGACTTTGAATGAGGGCTCAACCCTGCAAACGCTCACAAGTGCAAGTAGCATTACAACCGAGCATAATCCATTTAAGAACAACAGGATACTCACGTGCTACGTGTTTGCAGGTTTCAACCATATGGATGGGTGCCACAATGCCTACAGGAGCATGTGTTTTTCCCCACTGAAGTCAATGGAACACACCTCCCACACATTTCCTATGGGTGAATTCATTCCTGTA
The DNA here is from genome assembly GCF_028017835.1 of Emys orbicularis. Classification (NCBI taxonomy): domain Eukaryota; kingdom Metazoa; phylum Chordata; order Testudines; family Emydidae; genus Emys; species Emys orbicularis. The sequence continues at coordinate 67,939,866 of NC_088693.1, read as the reverse complement.
TCTATTCGAGACAGGTTTCTTGTAATGGCATACTGGAAATACTTTACCTACTATACAGAAGGCAGGTTTGTATTACGTTCTCTTTACTTTGAGCATCTCTGAAATTCAGGGTCATCAATAAAAGTCCTGGTACCTTTGTGAATGTATTTGTCTAATTGGGTTCAGAAGAGATGCTTTTTTGATGATGGCAGGTTTTCTTTTCTAAAAACAACTAACACTTGCCTACACAACAGAAGTGGTATGTATATATGGAGCAGCACCTTTTGGACCCAAGCTCTGACTGGTCAGAGACAGACAAAGAAACTCCTCTTTCAAACCCATTCATTATTTCAAACTCTCGGATAATTTGAGGACACAAATAGTGATAGAATGGAACCGCGTTGGCCCAAACAGCATTAAAAACGGACAGAAGTGGTTTATTTTAGGGCCATAAAGTGATACGTTTCCTTTTCATTCATACTCTGCTTTCTTCCCTTCTTAAATAACACCCAGTGATACGAAGCTCAGCCTAGAACAAACATGAACACTGTTTGGTTAAGTATTAACGTTGTCTGATTTAATTTCGCATTCAGGGTTGTCATCTATTCTAGTGACTTGTGCGATATGCTCAGTTACACAGGCAAAGGGGAACCCAGCAGAATTAGGCTCAGTCTACTGGGTAGGCAGCAATCTACAAATGCATTCCTTTTTTCCCCAGGAAGAAGTAGGCAGGCACTTGTAGGGACTACAAGGAATTCCCTACTGTTCCACCAGAGCTGCTGAATCACCTATTACTACAATACAATCAGGGGTTTAGAGACTTGCTTAAGTGGCCGATGAAGGTTATGATCCATCTTGGAAGTTAGTGGTTTGATTGTTCAGTTTTCACATCTGCTGCCACATATGAGCCACAGCTTGAAAAAATAATCAAGACTGGTTTAAATTCTGCACCCTGGATATTAAATGATTGGAACAGACCAATAAATACAAATGAATAAAATGGACAGAAACAAAAAATGGACCAATAAAAAAAAAAATGTATGAATGGAATTGCAATTACAACCATGAGTTCACCAAGAGTTCTTCACCTTTGTAGAATAACTTGCCGTTCTTTTACTAACCTCTCTGGAAATGATTTTAGCAGTCGGGACATCACAGATATCAGAGAGAGCGATGAAGTCACCAAATGAAGACATCCGATCAGCACCTGCAAAATAATGTTTAAAAAGTAATTCAACCGCAGCACACAAGAAAACCCACACCTACACCCCACCAAACCATTCATGACTCAGTTTCTTTCCTCAGAGGTTGCTAATTTCATCACAAAGCAGAAGAAAGGGACACTTAAGAATCACAAGGAAGGGGAAAAAATCTAGGGCAGTCTCCCTGCCACAAAACCCATCCTAAAATATTTCTGTAGGTTTCTATTTTCCTCCTTCACGTTCTCACTTACGAAGCTTCTGTAATGAATGTCTTATATAACACTGACTTTTCTAAGCAAAACCAGAGTCAGAAATGTACATCATAGCCATTTTGTATTTTATATTTAATGAATTGGTGCTCATTTAAAACCAGAGACAAACTGCACCAGATGACACTGTGGAGGTTTCCCATTCACTCAGGTCAATGGTCTTCAGTGTCACCCCGCAACAACCTAGCTTTCTAATCGTGACAGAGAATGCCAATCATGTAGTAGTGCTTTTACATTAACAATGACCATCAGAGGTGACCTACAAATTGGGGAAGCAAAACTGGGTATGTGTCAATTATTTCCTTTTGAAACTGAGATTTCATCTACCTGCTTTTCCTGGAACGTGATGGACAACGGGAGAATGAGCAGAATGACCTCAAAATATCAAGAGTGAAATCTGAGCCACTGAGAAGGGGCAAAAAATTTTTTAGCCTTCCTTTTTTTGTTTCTGTCAATACTTTAAACTCAAATAGAAAACGAACAGTTGGGAGAAAAGATTTCTTTGTGAACGATTCAACAGTACCCCACCCACAGTTGAGAGCTGAGAGCTTCCAATCCAGTTCTCTGGTTGTCCAGAGTCTGCCAGCAAAAGCAGGAAAGAGATTTCCTGCTTGCTTTCACTTCAGAGTTGGTTGAACTAGCTAAACTCACTTTGACTGAGAGCCAGTCCTGATTTGGATCTAGGTCCCTCAAGAGGAGAATGGAGTGCGCATTAATCAACAGAGTTATTTAGACACTTCTGGAGAAAAACCAAAAAAACAAGAGCTACTCGGATCTTCTAAATATCATCATAAACTTGCAAAGAGAAGAACCTGTGAACCACACGGCACATTGCTCAGGAGCAAGTACTATTAGTCTTCTCAGTTCTTTGCACAGATTATTTTTTCACTTGCCATCCCACCTCTTGCTCGTGCATATGCAGTTGCCAAAGGCGTCAGGGTTGCGTGTAAATCATGCACCATGCAGGCCTGAGCTTCTTCCACCGTGAGTGGCAGTCCAACAGCAGCACCTGGTGGATAAAATGAGCAAAGACAGTGGAAGAAGAAAATGAGAACTAATATTCTGGTCCAACTCCTTCATATCAGCAAAGCTGCTAGGGCATTTTAAGAGGCGAGAGGACAGACACTGCAGTGGCATTCAAAGAACAGAGTGCCTGTATTTCTTCCATAAGACGAATATCAATAAGATCCCCCTCTTACCTGCAGGACTGACGTGTTTGAACGAGGCTGCTGCAGGGATATCTAAAGCCTGCTTGAGTTCTTTCACCAGCTGCCAGGCATTCAGAGCGTCGCACAGGTTGATGAACCCAGGGGATCCATTGAGAACTGCACACAGATCATAAATGCACATTAAAGGGCGAAGGCCCCTCTCTCCAAGGAGCCTGAACGCCGAGTACAAGTTATTTTAAATTTAAACTGCCACCGCTTAGAACTGAAAATTATACAAGCTGTTTTCTTTTAAACACACCGAGCACGTAGGGAAAGAATGAGCTGTTTTCTGCCCAGCTGCTTTGGACATTGTATAGCACGGAGTGCAAGAGCGGAGCCCAAGCACAAGGCCAAGATTCTACAGGACACCCACAGAGGAAGGACAGGCCTGCAGTTTACTCACTGCACTGTGACTCGCGAAAACCGGGTTCAGTTTCTGTCTCTGCCACAGGCTGCCTGTGTGACTTTGGACAAGCCACTTAGGCCCTGATCCTCAAAGGCACTTCGGCATCCAACTCCCACTGATTTCAAACTCCCATTCCAATGGGAGTTAGGAGCCAGATCTTCAGGCATTTAGGCACCGAGTATCCCTGCGTCTCAGTTTCCCCACCTGTAAAATAGGAATAGCAGCACTTTCTTCTCCCACCCATTAGTCTCCCATGTCTACTTCGGGCACAAACGGTCTCTTCCTGTCTATATACAGTCTAGCAGTGTGGAGCCCTAATCTCTAAAGAGGACATTGTAATAGAAGTAGTTAAAGAACACGGGAATACTTTATTTAAATATGTACATTTCTGCTCCCTCTATGGTGAGTCTTCTCAGAAACCCAAGATGGTTTTTTTTGTTTGTTTGTTTTTTAAACTAAGTGGCTATGGCCCTGATTCAGCAAGATACACCGCTACCTCGATATAACGCGACCCGATATAACATGAATTCGGATATAACGTGGTAAAGCAGTGCTCCGGGGGGGCGGGGCTGCGCACTCCGGTGGATCAAAGCAAGTTCAATATAACGTGGTTTCACCTATAACGTGGTAAGATTTTTTGGCTCCTGAGGACAGCGTTATATCGAGGTAGAGGTGTACTTAACCACGTGCCTAACTTTAAACACGCGCGCTGTCCAATTGACTTCAGCGGGACTACACACAAGGATAAAGTTAAGCAAATGCTTTTCAGCAAAGCACTTAATCCGGACCTTTAATCAGAAATGCTAAACCAGAAGAAGAGCACAGTCTCTCACAGCGCCCCAAATGTGAAATAATCCCTAAGTATTTTAATACTATCATGGCATCTGCACACTCAAAACTATAAACACAGAGAACCACCTCCATTTGTGTGTCTGGACGGGGGGAAGGTTGATGTGGGGGGGGGGGGGGGGAGGGAGGGGGGAGGAGAATTGTTCTTGTGTTCCTGAAGGAGACTAGGACACATGAAACTAATATTGTTCTGCCAACATGCAATGTAGATCTGCTAACAAATTTGCTTCCAACTCCTGTCTGAGTCTCTTAGGAGGTTCTTTAATTAAAACTACAAGGAAATGTGAATCATTAAAGACCATTTCTTACTAGCATACTGTCTACACGTGAGGTATGAAAGCCAGAACTTCCGAACAGTGACACGGCAAACACTATTACGAGACCAAAGAAAGGAGCTATCCCCACCATATTTGAGGGTCATTCTGATATCATGGGGATAAGGAAAGAGAAACCAGCAGAAAACTATCTGGAGAAGCATGAAACAGAAGCCTTGTCTATATTAAAGGATCAGCTAGAAAAACAAGTGAAAGTAACCGATTGGTGAAATTTTAGAGCCACAGATGTCCGAAAGGATGCTAAATAAGGAGAAGAGGAAGGAGAACATTTTAAGAAACAGTAAAAGGTTTTTCTTCCTGGATTTTAGTAATAAGTTAGGACAAAATAAGCTGTTGCAACTTTTACATTGGCTTAAATGCAACTGCATAGATTTACATCAGTTAAGGATCTACCCTTTAATATGAAATTACAGTAAATCTCGCAGAAACAGATTGCAGATACCGATTTTCCTCATGACAGCTACTGTCTCTCACTCTGTTCATTCGTTTAATTGCAAAGTGCTTCCTACTCAACAACCAACTCTTTACTAGAGACCTTTGCTGTGTGGCATTCGAACTAAGCAACTGCAAGACACTTCAATCCCAGGCAAACATCAAGCCACAAAACAAGCCTGCTACTGTAATGGAAATAAATCTTTCTAGAACCGAGGTGCCAGGCTGGAAAGTACTCCGTCATCCTCATAGAATACCAGCACATCATCCTGCTTCTTTAAAAAAAAAAAAACAAAAAAAAACAGAACAGAAATATTTATCAAACACTTTTGCCTTTGTTGCAGCATTAACAATTTTACCATCTCCACCTAGTAATGGGCCTAGACCATTGCTAGGATTTATTTTGTTCCTAATTGCATTATGTATGTTCCACTATCATGGGGATAGGGAAAGGAAACTGCTGCAGGAAACTAGCTGGAAAAGCATAAAACAGAAACCCTTTAAGAATCATAGTTAGAAAAGTAAAAAAAAAAAAAAAAGGGGGGGGGGGAACAAAAAACCCTAGAGAACAAGTTAGGCACTTGACTGGTTTTTCCTGACCCTAGGGAAATAAATATATATATTGCCCTGGGATCAGGCAAGACCAATCAAGCACCAATCTTACTCTCCCTGGGCTTCCCATAGCCTTGCAGGAGAGCAAGCAGCCAGAACTGTTCCGCCTACTCCACTGCAATACAGCAGGCAGCCACTGGGGGAGCTACTGACCAAGGGATAACAGCGGCACAGCACATTCCAGCCTCATACCACACCACCACTTGTCCTGGGGCTGCAGAGGGCGTGCTGGGAGGTGGCACCCCCTCTTGGTAGCAGAAGAGCTGATCCAAACCCTTCCCTTTTAAAGTCACAGAGCACGGCTCAGGGAGGCATTCCCAATTCAGAATCAAATACGCATTTTCCCAGCAGTCACCCTGGAGGGCCACAGGGTGGACTCTGCTGCTGTAGCTCAGCCAATCCTTCTGTCTTACCAGTCAGAGGAAGCTTAGGCCTCAGCGTGTAGAGCTGTGCGGGGGTCTGGTGGGGGTTCATGCCATAACGCAGAGGAAGCTGGGATACCCCCTTGCTGTACTCTTTCCTGAAGTAATCGGAGATAGCGCCATCATACTGAGCAGTGTGAGTGAAAGCCTGAGGACAAAACAGGCAAGACTGTTTGGTTTCTAGGACACGCTCTCCAAAGGGAGCACAATTTTGTTCTAAAGAAGAAGAGGACAGACCTTCAGGGCCAGCTGACGTCTGGTTTCCAAGGAGGTGTCTTTACTACTAGATGCCTTCATCTCTTCAGCCACAGAGCTATAATCTGCAGGGTCACACACGATTGTCACACGAGCATGGTTCTTCGCAGCAGCACGTAGCAGGGCTACTCCTCCTTCAAAAAAGAAACCCAGAAGCTTGTAACATTTCTCTTCCGTATCCGTATCCAAAATACTTGGAAACTCACATCTTAATGTAAGGTTGATGCCCTCTGACCTAGAGCTAAGGTATCACGGTTCCCTTGTTTACTAATATTCTATGGTGCCTGCCATCCGAGGATCTCAAAGCCCTTTGCAAATATTAATGGTCCTGTATGTATGTAAGCTCTGAGATCACCTTTCCCTCTTAACCCAATCGCACACAGCTATTAAAATATCTTTGATCGCATAAGATGCCTGGTCCTTGCAAGAGACCTGGTGAGCAGACACCAGAGACAGGACATAATTCAGGAGCTTTCTCTTCACACGACGCTGAACAGGGATGCTGTCCTGTAGGCTAGTAACGAGGTCATGAGGAGCAAAGCCACGTATCAGAGAGAAATCCACATTTGCAAGCCCTCCCTAGATGCACCAAATCAAGGGTCCTACCCAATGTCACAGGGGAGTAAATGGTGCACAAAGACAAGCCCCTGCATTTGTAATTGCTCCTTACAATGGTGATCCTCCTGGTGCTTTTCATTGCTTAGCTTTTCTTCCCCAACGCATCTACTTCTCATTGCGTTGCCATGTGCTCCAGGAAGACACTTAATCTGCTCTCCACACTGCAAGAGAGTCTGCCCAACCTGCCTCTTCTAAACAAAGCCCCTGCATGTACACACGGCGCTTCTGTAAGTCAGGTTGCACTATTCCACCAGCTGAGCAGTGCGGCTCACCAGTCAGTTAGAATGAATCCGTGTTACTGGAACGTTCGTTATTCTGTTCCTGAAGGGCATCCCCATTTCACCCTGCCACGCAAGCTTGATCAACACTCGCCCTTCCTCGACTGGCAATTACCATAAATGTTTTGCCAAGTGGTCATGACCACCTGAGCGAACTGCGTTAACACTGTAGTACAGATCAACCAAAAAAGGGATCACCACTGCAGACCTTTATGGATGCATGAAGTCTCCCAGGAAGCGGGACAGAGGTCGCTAACGGACCAGAGATCAATGCCTTTCATCAGCTATCGCTTTCCCCATAGCTATCACATCAGCACTCGGTGGAAGGTTTGTTCTCACAGGTTCCCATGGACTTACCGATGTCTATGTTTTCAACCACCTCCTGTACAGCGACATTTGGGGAAGACACAGTCTTCACAAAGGGGTACAGGTTACACACCACAACTCTGGAAAGTGATGGGGAAAAGCCCTGGGTTACTCATCAAGAAGTAGGGTAGTCAAGTCAGGCTTAGCTGTTCCCACAGTACAGTCGCCGTTCTTTCCTCATGTCCTCGTTTCTGATGGGAGACCAGTGCAAACTCCTAAACTCAGATCTGTGCCTCTCCTAAGGAAGTGGAGATTGCTAAAACTCATCGATTCATATATTCTAAAGGCAAGAAGGGACCATTGTGATCATCTAGTCTGACCTCTCGCATAACCCAGCCAATAGGACTTCCCTGTATTAATTCCTGGTTCAAGCTCTGCTTGAACTACAGCATCTTTTTTAGGACAACATCCATTCTTGATTTAAAAATTTCCAGTGAGTGAGAATCCACTTGCTAAATTGTTCCGATGATTAATTACCCTGGGCTAACCATTTTCAATATGGCCTTCACAAGCCTTTCATCTTTCAGACAGTCCTATTTTGCCATGTCCCATTCACTTGGGCCTCACCATATTTCTAATCACCTTTACTACCCATCACTGCATCTTTTCACAGTCTTCGGGAAGAGCCGCACCCTCACCCAGTGACTTTGTGGCTAACACCTGTATCTATGCAAGTCAAAACGGTAAGCCATTGCATTCACCATCCTGACTTCAATGGAGCCATGCAGATCACACCAGCTGAGGATAAAGTCCCATATCTTTTAAGTCAGTTAATCAAAATTAGATATAGTGAAGGTAAATCATTGCTTACTGGAATACAGAGCAATGAGGACACTTTATTCCCTTCTGAATTTAGCCAGGTTTTTTCTAACATCCTGTGTGCCTTGGGCTGGGATTCTCACTGATCTATGTTGATTCCTACGTTTTTACACCCTAGGTTGGGGTAGTCAATAGATGGACCGCAAGCCAAGTCTGGACCACCAGACACGTTTGAACAGACTGCGAGATCTTTTTATTTACTTATTATCATTATTGTGGTGTGAAAATGTTTCTCTGGATTCTGAACCTTGATTATAGCTTGACCAAAAAAATTGGACCTTGACGAAAAAAAATAATTGACTACCCCTGCCCTAGGCTTTCAAATCCAGCCCAAGACCGATCTGTGCAGACTATTTATCACAGCTCAATTCCACTTCCTTTCATGCGGATCAATCCCTCAATAATTTAATTCAGCCACTTGTTTTTAAACTGAATGCAATACAAGAGAAGTAGTGGTTACTTATGTCTGCCAGTGAAAGCTGATCATTACTCTGAGGTGACCAATCCCCCAGGCGAGTTTACTGATAAAGAAACTAATGCAGATATAGAGCAAGATGAACAGAAGGGATCTATGTTGACCTCTTGGGATCCCATCTGCTCTTTCACGTTGACCCTGGAAAAGAGCTATTTGCTGTCTCTAAATCTAGCCCAACAACCTTTGTAGGGGCCCATCCCAATTCTTATGTTTAATCCATCTATCTGTGTGTTGAAATTCAAACAGCTCTGTGCAAATCTCAAAGTGTATGTTTATTAAGCAAACATTTCAAAATCAAAAATAAAATGGTCAGATCAACCCCCTTGAGCCTTTTTTGCTATAGTTCTAGCTAGAAAGACAGATCTGCAACAAACTAACCAATAAAATCCACGTACCCAGTGATTCCAAGAGGGAAAAGGAACAAGAACACAGATGTGCCTTTTCCTCTTTGGGGATGGTGCTGCGATCCCTTCCACTCCCACTCACTGGCATTCCCTGATTGGTCTCTAAACTTTTTCTCATGATTACTGGTTAACTGCGCCTCGTATTCAGACATTTACCTTACAAGGCTGAACCCCAGTTTGTCCATATCAGCTCCATCTTCTGGAATATTACGAGCCAAGATTCCTAATTACAAAAACAGTAGTTTTTTTTAACAAAGGATAATTAAAACTTTCTCAGCCTCTTTCTTCAGAGTACATGCTCTCTCTGAGATTTTATTCCATAAACACATTCTGATTAGGTTTAAGTTACAACAGCAGCAGCAAAAATCCCATTGTATTGGCTTTCTGGCTGCTCAACTTTCACTCAAATAGATTTTCCAGCACTAAATCCCGGGGGAACTCCAAGTGCTGAACACAAAGCCCCAAAACAACCGCACTTAATGAGCAGCCAGATGCTTATCTTAAAACGTGGGACTGGTCACCGAAGGCTCTGGTGCATAGGTAAGGAGGAAAAAGCCACCCGTGATCTGCCACCCAACAATACATAAACCCCATGAAACAAATGAGGAGGTAACAAAGTGGAGCCTTGAGCAGAATGAGACAGCTGACAGGCTGGCGTACAGTAAATGGGAGAGGAATCCAGAGCTGAACATCCCCTGAAGAGACCCTACTTTTCCAGTCCTCTCAAGAGTGTGAAATGAGATGGCCAATAGGTCCAACCCTTTGGATCGCAAGTGCTGCAACAGGAGATGAAGCACGAGATGGCTCTTTGGGTGGACTGACCAAATAACTGCAGTTCTTCCAAAAGTAAGAGCTTGAATCACCTCAATGAACAGGGAGCCCGTGAAGCTTACAAAATGCAGGCATCACCCACCAAAGCCAAAGCTGCCATGGGGCCCCATTCTGCAGGCCAAATTCATCTACAGGCCAAGTTCAGTGGAGCTGCACCTGCTGGAACAGGTTTAAATTTCAGTCTGCCAGGAGTTTGCAAGGGAAGCCCAAGGCAGGCCACATTGCATTGCAGTAAGATCGCTGCATGTCACAACTCTCGAGTACTGTCAGAGCGGAGCTGCTCTGCTTGGAGCTGAAACCAGGCTGAAGTATTCTTCCTGTAGATACGGGCTACGCCCAGGACGACGAGACGTCCATTGTGGTCAATCATCATCAACAGAGAGGGCGGCCACTGCACGTGCAAGAGCGTCCTGGCATGTCTCCTACTGAGTGAACAATGCCTCCTACCTTGTTGCTAGAGTGATGAGAGGTGACTCCTCAGCCTCCAGCATCCTGGAGGGAAGGAACTAGTCTGACGAAAGGGTGCTGGTCAGTGTGCCACACGTTCTAACAGCCAGCGAACGATGCAGCTCCTGTTGATTGCGTGTGGGTTACAACTGGGTGACCTGTAGCTTCATCGGTCCTCATTCCCCAATTCTTCCACCCTGAAGGGCCATCCAGTAAGCCCCCTTGATTTCCGTTTCAAAATGGAAGGACATCGGCAACAACTTACCAGCATGGACTGCGGGGTGCAGGGTTTTCACACGTCCCCCTAACATTTCAGGAAATCCAGTCAGATCGGACACATCTCTGCTCAAGGGGGAAACAAAACATTGAAATGACTGCTCAGCGCTTGACAGATTGAGTGGTTCTGCAGGCTCCATATTCTCATTCATGGCCCTAATCTGGTCCCCCATCAGAGTTTTAACACTGGCTGCAATGGGAAGAGGTTCAGACCCTAAAAATCTCCAAACTTTCAAGGGATGCCCAAGATTAGGAAGGCCAAAAATAAGACTTTGCAGCTTTGCGTGGATGAAAATCATGACTTCTCTGTCTCCAATCACTACTGAAGAGAGAGCACGATTCTCGGAAGTGGCAGGGCCCTATATGTTCACAAGACTGGAGAAGATGAAAGGCATGATAAATAGGTTGTTAGTGTATCACACAACTCAGTTTCTTCCAGTATTGCATCCTTGTCGTGAAGAGCTGGTAGACGTTTCAGGACAGGGAGTCACGGAAACTATTCTGCATTAAGGTTGGTATGGTTTATGGTTCCATTACGTCTGGCATCTCTCTGACACTAGCTAGCAAAATGGTCCTGCGAGTAACCGTTGTTAGCAGAAACATGCTAGGAATGAAGTAACAGAGGGGTAGCTGTGTTAGTCTGAATCTGTAAAAAGCAACAGAGGGTCCTGTGGCACTTTTAAGACTAACAGAGGTATTGGGAGCATAAGCTTTCGTGGGTGAATGCCCACTTCATCTGACGCAAGTAATGGAAATTTCCAGAGGCAGGTATAAATCAGTATGGAGATAACGAGGTTAGTTCAATCAGGGAGGGTGAGGTGCTCTGCTAGCAGTTGAGGTGTGAACACCAAGGGAGGAGAAACTGCTTCTATAGTTGGATAGCCATTCACAGTCTTTGTTTAATTCTGATCTGATAGTGTCAAATTTGCAAATGAACTGGAGCTCAGCAGTTTCAGCAACACCATCACAGGACCTAACCAGATCAGCTACAACATCACCGGCTCATTCACCTGCACGTCCACCAATGTTATATATGCCATCATGTGCCAGCAATGCCCCTCTGCTATGTACATTGGCCAAACTGGACAGTCACTACGCAAGAGGATAAATGGACACAAGTCAGATATCAAGAATGGCAATACACAAAAACCTGTAGGAGAACACTTCAACCTCCCTGGCCACACAATAGCAGATGTAAAGGTAGCCGTCTTACAGCAAAAAAACTTCAGGACCAGACTCCAAAGAGAAACTGCTGAGCTCCAGTTCATTTGCAAATTTGACACCATCAGATCAGGATTAAACAAAGACTGTGAATGGCTATCCAACTACAGAAGCAGTTTCTCCTCTCTTGGTGTTCACACCTCAACTGCTAGCAGAGCACCTCACCCTCCCTGATTGAACTAACCTCGTTATCTCCAGACTGATTTATACCTGCCTCTGGAAATTTCCATTACTTGCGTCTGATGAAGTGGGCATTCACCCACGAAAGCTTATGCTCCAATACTTCTGTTAGTCTTAAAGGTGCCACAGGACCCTCTGTTGCTTTTTACAGATTCAGACTAACACGGCTACCCCTCTGTTACTTGACACCATGCAAGGCACTGCATTTAGCCGTATGGAATGGAAATCTATCAACCTCATGAAGAAACTTGCACAAATACAGACAGATATCATCTTCCTTTCCAAATGCAAACGGATGGACATCATACCAAATGGACTGAAGGTGAAAAATCCATTGCTATCTACATACTGCACAGACCACAGTGAGAGATTATGCCATACCCTATCAAAGAAACTGAGGAACCACCTGATCAGCATCCTATACAGCAAACAGGAAAACATCAAGAAAGCGCTCTCCAACCTGGAGACTTTCATAAATAACCAACCCTCCACACAAATGGACTTTACTAAAATAAGACAGGAGATCTACATTACACACTTCACCTCTCTACAAAGGAAAAAGGACCGTAAGCTGTCTAAAATCCTACCTGCCACATGGGGCCACAACAGGGGTACCCCTAACTCACCCAGCAATATCGTCAATTTATCCAGCTACACACTCAACCCAGCAGAAGTGTCTGTCCTATCTCGGGGACTCTCTTTTTGCCCCAGCACCCCCACGAACATGATACAGTTCTGCGGTGATCTGGAAGCCTACTTTCGCCGCCTCCAACTCAAAGAATACTTTCAAGATAACACTGAACAGCGCACTGATACACAGATACCCTCCCACCAACAACAGAGGAAGAAGAACTCCACATGGACTCCTCCTGAGGGTCGAAATGACAGTCTGGACCTATACATAGAATGCTTCCGCCGACGTGCACAGGCAGAAATTGTGGAAAAACAACATCGCTTGCCTCATAACCTAAGTCGTGCAGAACGCAATGCCATCCACAGCCTCAGAAACCACCCTGACATTATCATCAAAGAGGCTGATAAAGGAGGTGCTGTTGTCATCATGAACAGGTCTGACTACCAGAAGGAGGCTGCCAGACAACTCTCCAATACCAAATTCTACAGGCCACTTTCCTCAGATCCCACTGAAGAATACACTAAGAAACTGCACCATCTACTCAGGACACTCCCGACACTAACACAGGAACAAATCAACATACCCTTAGAGCCCCGACCGGGGTTATTCTATCTACTACCCAAGATCCACAAACCTGGAAATCCTGGACGCCCCATCATCTCGGGCATTGGCACTCTCACTGAAGGACTGTCTGGATATGTGGACTCCCTACTCAGACCCTACGCCACCAGCACTCCCAGCTATCTCCGTGACACCACTGATTTCCTGAGAAAACTACAATGCATTGGTGACCTCCCAGAAAACACCATCCTAGCCACCATGGATGTAGAGGCTCTCTACACAAACATCCCACACACAGATGGAATACAAGCTGTCAGGAACAATATCCCTGATGATGACACAGCTGAGCTCTGTGACTTTATCCTCACGCACAATTATTTCAAATTTGGTGACAATATATACCTCCAGACCAGTGGCACCGCTATGGGCACCCGCATGGCTCCACAATATGCCAACATTTTTATGGCTGACCTGGAACAACGCTTCCTCAGCTCTCGTCCACTCACGCCCCTTCTCTACCTACGCTACATTGATGACATCTTCATCATCTGGACCCATGGGAAGGAGACCCTGGAAGAATTCCACCATGATTTCAACAGCTTCCACCCCACCATCAACCTCAGCCTGGACCAATCTACACGGGAGATCCACTTCCTAGACACTACAGTACAAATAAGCGATGACCACGTTACCACCACCCTATACTGAAAACCCACCGACCGCTACTCCTACCTTCATGCCTCCAGCTTCCACCCCGGATACACCACATGATCCATCGTCTACAGCCAAGCGCTGAGGTAGAACCGCATCTGCTCCAACCCCTCAGACAGAGACCAACACCTACAAGATCTTCACCAAGCATTCTCAAAACTACGATACCCACACAAGGAAATAAAGAAACAAATCAACAGAGCCAGACGTGTACCCAGAAGCCTCCTGCTACAAGACAGGCCCAAAAAAGAAACCAACAGAACTCCACTGGCCATCACCTACAGTCCTCATCTTAAACCTCTCCAACGCATCATCAGTGATCTACAACCCATCCTGGACAATGATCCCTCACTTTCACAGACCTTGGGAGGCAGGCCAGTCCTCGCCCACAGACAACCCGCCAACCTTAAGCATATTCTCACCAGCAACCACGCACCGCACCATAACAACTCTAACTCAGGAACCAACCCATGCAACAAACCTCGATGCCAACTCTGCCCACATATCTACACCAGCAACACCATCACAGGACCTAACCAGATCAGCTACAACATCACCGGCTCATTCACCTGCACGTCCACCAATGTTATATATGCCATCATGTGCCAGCAATGCCCCTCTGCAATGTACATTGGCCAAACTGGACAGTCACTACGCAAGAGGATAAATGGACACAAGTCAGATATCAGGAATGGCAATACACAAAAACCTGTAGGAGAACACTTCAACCTCCCTGGCCACACAATAGCAGATGTAAAGGTAGCCATCTTACAGCAAAAAAACTTCAGGACCAGACTTCAAAGAGAAACTGCTGAGCTCCAGTTCATTTGCAAATTTGACACCATCAGATCAGGGTTAAACAAAGACTGTGAATGGCTATCCAACTACAAAAACAACAAGGAGTCTGGTGGCACCTTAAAGACTAACAGATTTATTTGGGCATTTATTAGCTATGCATCTGAAGAAGTGAGGTTTTTACCCACGAAAGCTTATGCCCAAATAAATCTGTTAGTCTTTAAGGTGCCACCAGACTCCTTGATGTTTTTGTAGATACAGACTAACACGGCTACCCCCTGATACTTGATATCCAACTACAGAAGCAGTTTCTCCTCCCTTGGTGTTCACACCTCAACTGCTAGCAGAGCACCTCACCCTCCCTGATTGAACTAACCTCGTTATCTCCAGACTGATTTATACCTGCCTCTGGAAATTTCCATTACTTGCGTCTGATGAAGTGGGCATTCACCCACGAAAGCTTATGCTCCAATACTTCTGTTAGTCTTAAAGGTGCCACAGGACCCTCTGTTGCTTTATGCTAGGAATGCTCGTTTAACTCTCTTCCACAATTTAACTGATTTCTGACATTTAACAAGGTATAGAGCTGTATTTTATGTAAAACCTACATCCAACGCAGCATAATAGAGGAAGGACACTGGTTTCCATATCTGCCCTGAACAGCACAGCAGGAGTTCCCAAAATAAATAAACAAATAAATCTAATGGGCATCAGCTGCTTTTCCCATGAATGGAAACAAAGCATGTATTTTTTAATCAAATTAAGCTGACCTGCACAGTTATTTTGTGAATGGGCTTTTATACTGAAATAACCAGCCAAGTCAACGTGACCTACAAAAAAACAACATTACCTCTGTCTTAAACTATTTTATCCTGGAAGATATGGACTAGATAACTTAATAAGAACTTGTACAAATGAGCTGTGAGATCAATCTTAGAAGAAACATTATATGGGGTAGCTAACACAATCATTTTAAAGATCCAGCATTTTAGATACAGTATTATTATTCCGCTCTCAGACAGACATTCAAGGTATCAGCACCATTCCTCCTATAAAATGTGGCTTTAATCCCACTGCTGTTATATTGTTCACTTTTCTTCATAGTTAACCATAGCTAATGCATTAAGAAATTATGGATTTGCTTTTCATTTCCTTCACCTCGTGACTGTTTATAATTAGAAGGAACTGTAAATTGGGGAGGGAATGAGACTAACGTGACCATCCCTAAGTGCTGTCACCTCTAGAGAGAGGGACCAGAAACACAACCTCAGGGGAATTTTGGAGGAAGCATAAATTCATGGAGACGCCACCACAGCTTCTCTTGCCACGGTCATTTGAGGAGAGGGTGAACAACAGCCAGTCAAGCCAAGCGCTTTAACAGATTTGCCATCATTACACGGGAAACTATTTATATTTGACTGAAACTGCTTTTGAATGGTGGAGTGCGGAGACCCAGAATCAAAACATTTCCTCAAATCACAGGCCGAACTGGCTCGAGACTCTGCGTGCCTCCCTTTTCAGTGGAGGAGTGCTCACGCTTTCCTGCCTGTCACACACTGAGGACACCCCAAATCATTTGCCACTTTTGAAAAGCCAGGCCATCGTTTTCAGACAGATAATTTGTGGTTTTGAACAGAAATAATCTCCAAATCCCCATAAAACCCTGTAACATTCCCTACCCTCCAAGAAGGGGCAAAGACCAGTTTTCAGCTGCCAGCAGAGACTAGCATTAAGGCCTGATTTTTTAAAACAACATATTGCCTCACAGGAGAGGAACTGGGTCAGGGCAAACATGAGAACACCTGGATTGCAGGAACCCTCACTTCCCCATCAGTCACCACACACACTCCCTCATCTCAACAGTCTTTGGACTCAATCTGTTTCCAGCCAAGGAGCCAGACCTTGAGTTCTGTTGCATTTAAATGGTACAGTTCCCTCCCCGTCTTCGCCTCAAATCACGGCCAACTAATCAAATGATTTAACATTTTCAGAAGGTTTGATGTATTTTTGGTTGGGAATAACGTTGACACTGAGAGAGAGAGAGAGAGAGCTCTTACCTGACGTTCAGGCCAGCATGCCTAAGACAGTTTGCTGTTCCTCCAGAGGCAACCAAACCCAACCCAAGAGAGTTGAGGCATTTTGCAAATTCCACCAGGCCAGTCTTGTCTGAGACGCTGAATAAAGCTAGGAGAAGAAGAGAAGAGAGGGAACATTCTGGTAACACACAGGTGGATTTTTTCCCCCTTTACCACATTGCATAAAGTAACAGATTTGAGGCCAAATATGCAGCTAACCTCACTAAACAATTTTTAAATCAAAATTAGAAATTACTCCTGTAGACAATCTGCGTGTTCAAATGCCAACAGGGTCTGCTGCTGGCTGAGTAACTGCCCAATCTAACAGTATCATTAAACATTTGCCCATACTCCTGGAAGGCCGTGCGGCCTAGTAGAAAGAGAACTGAACTGGCAGTAGGTTCTACACTCCCAGCTCTGCCACTGGCCTGCTGGATGACCTCGGGCAAGTCATTTCACCTCTCTGTGCCTCCGTTTCCCCATCTGTAAAACGGGAATAATGACACTGACCTCCTTCGTAAAGCAATTTGAGATCTATGGATGAAAAGATAGGAGCTAGGTATTGTTTATAATAATAGTGTTTAGGTGAGGTTTTGGGGGTGAGATTTGAATGCCCAATTCCCATTCATTTAAAAACTAATAATTTTGATTATTAATATGAATGGGAATTATGGTGGGGGGGCGCGCAAATTATGTTGACAGCTTTGAAGAGCTCAGTCAGTATACTTTTTCTAAAACACATGCTTAGCTCCAGTCATAAGGTGTTCGCTTACACAGGAAGGAAGATAATTCCCGGCTGACGTTTTCTGGCCTGTGTAATGCAGGAGGTCAGCTGAAATAACCACAATGGTTGCCTTTTGGCATTTCAAATTAGTCTAATTCCACCTGCAAGACCAACATACAACTGCAAATTTTTTTTGTGCTCAAACGGAGTGTCCACAACTCTGAAAAATAAGGCCCCGGATATTTACAAAAATAGCAAGTTGCTTATTTCACTTGGCTTGTGAGTAGCTAATGGAAACTTTACAAGGGAAGAACAACAGTGTCTATGAATGGATTTATCAAAAGGTGGCGCACGGTGACCGTGAATTCTTATCTACTATCTTAGCAGTGCAGATTAATGGCACCTACAACCCACAGTTCACAGATCCAGCACATTGATATCATTAAGCCCTGAACTTGCAAACATTTGCCTCTGAGTAACTTCATGCATAAAAAGTTACTCAGATGTGTTTGCAGGGTCATACCGAGCAGGAATAGATGCAGTTGCTACTGTCCTGAGCAGTGCTGCTCCGAGTTAACCAGATTTTATATTTCAAAGTGCTTTACAAGCATTAAACACACACACTCCTAGGTATACCTTCATTTTATGATGGGTAAACCGAGGAAAAGAAAGGTTAAGTTACTTGCCTAAGCAAGTGCCATAGCAAATTGGTCTCAGGAATAGAAAACGCAGGCCCAGTCCCCTGCTGTAACTACAAGATCTTAACCAATGCCCTGACCAGGGGTTTGGATCCGTACATGCAGACCCCCAGAGCACCAAAGAACTGATTGCAAAGCTGGGGCTCTTAACATTTCTAAGTGAGGACACCAGGTCCCAGAAGATCAATGAGCAGAGAGGCAGTTTTTTATTCACTATTTTGAAAGAGCTTCTGTGTATTCATAGCTGCATCTGCTTATACTTCCAGCCAAATAACTTTAAAAAACTCTTGTTCACTCTATCAGCCCTGCAGAGCCACCGTAGCTATAGAGCGAGCTGGGTTCTAGTCAGCGCCAGATATCACCCCAACTAATAACTAAGGCCATGTCCACACTTACAAGCTTACAGCAGCCCTGCTGTAAGAGCATTCATGTAGCCATGTTACGCTGACTTTATGTTGCTCAGGGGTGTGAAAAAAAACACACCCCTGAGCAACAAAAGTTTTGCTGACATAGGTGCTAGTATGGACACGGCCTAAATGCCATGTTAACAGTCATGGCATGGGGCCAATTCACGGTTGTGCCTTGCACTTTGTGCAGTTATTTACATCTATGCATCTTACTAGATGACCTCCTGAGGGCTCTTCCAACCCTAATCGTCTATGATTCTATGAAATGGCGCTAGGGTGACCAGACAGCAAATGTGAAAATTCGAGACAGGGGTTGGGGATAATAGGAGCCTATATAAGAAAAAGACCCAAAATTTGGTACTGTGTCTATAAAATCGGGACATCTGGTCACCCTAAATGGCACGCTCCCAGATCTAAAATGCTATTTAGAAACATTTTGCACATGCTTTACAGTCATGTGACACTGGTGCAAATGACTGTGATTTGGAAACCCTGGACAATTGCAAAGGGAACCCAACCAAACCCCAATCCCTGTGCTGGTTGTTTCTTACATTTCAAACAGGATTTCACTGCACCCTTGCTGGGCGTGAGGGATTTTGAGGTGGGAGAATCCAACTAATATTTTTAACACCCAACATAAAAAAATTCTCCCAGGCCCCATTTCAACCTGCTCAGGGATGTACAGAGATCGTGTTTCAAACACCTGCTCAGAAGCGTCATCGGCTCTTCTCTCCCCCCACCCCTTTTTCCATGGCCTGGGGCACCAGCAGCTCAACGCCCTTTCGCTGGACCGAGCATCAGCTCCGGATCCAAGCAATGCATCGTCCGGCCCATACAATACAGCCCCGGATTTAACCCCCTCCTCCCACAGACCCCAGTCACGCTGCGCCCCAACCCCCGCCCCACGCAATCACGAAGGGTTAATGCCCCCCCTCCCGCGGGCTAGGCCGGAGGCTGCTGCAGGAAAGGCTCAGACACTGCAGCTGCAAAAGGGGGGGGGGGGCGCTGCAAGACCCCCGGGCGCGCGGCGCGGGGCATTACCCAGCTGCTGCCCCGTAGCCATGCTCTGCGGCGGGCCCGATCCCGGCGGCGGCTGCACCCGGGGGGGAGAGAGCAATGCACGTGGGGCGGCCCTAGGAAGCGCCGGGCAGGAAGTGGGGTTGCAGCTGCATGCTGGGAGCGGCGGAGCCGTCTGCGGAGACCCAGCGCTACGTCCCCCAAGGGCGGGGACCAGCCGAATACAAAACGCAGAGCCACGCGCCGCCCAATGCCTGCTGCAGGCCCCCACGTGCGTCTGCACCCCCCAGGCAGGGCCGCGCCCCCGCCCCGGGAAATTGCCTGCATGCGACAAACCAAACTTCGGATCCTCATCCCAAGCCTAGCTAGGAAGGTTTGACCAGTGTAGCCGTACCAGCAAATTGTAGATGCAGTTTTACTAGCAACCCCCCCCCTCCTCCTAACCAACCCACCACCACCACAACAAAAACTTCTAACTTCTTATACCACTGGCTAAGGCGTTTGCAGGCAACGCTATGGTGTGTGACAAAATCCCACAACTAGGCTGGCAAAACTTTCTAGCATAGACCTGCCCTAAAACCCCAGGTCTTCCCCAACCAGCCCCCCACAAAAGGTCCAGAGCTGGTAGAAATTTTCCAAATTTCAATTAAAAATGTCAAAAATAGTTTGAATTTCAATTAAAGGACAGGCTGGGTCTAAAATAACAAAATTTGTGCAAAACCTGGTTCTTGAGTAAAAGGATCATTGCAGTTTCGTCTCAAAACAAGCATCCCTCCCCCACCCCTGCAATGAGCCATGAGCAGATGTGGTTCTCAACCAGGGGTACAGGTGCTCCTGGGGGTACACAGAGGTCTTTAAGGGGGTACATCAACTCGTGCAGATATTTGTCTAGTTTAACAGCAGGCTACATAAAAAGCACCACCGAAGTCAGTACAAATTAAAATTTCATACAGACAATGACTTATACAGCTCCACGTACTGTACACTGAAATGTAAGTACCATATTTATATTCCAATGGATTTATTTTATAATTATATGGTAAAAAATGAGAAAGTCAGCAATTTTTCAGTAATAGTGTGCTGGGATGCTTTTATTTATGTTTGATTTGGTAAGCAAGTAGTTTTTAAGTGAGGTGAAACTTGGGGGTATGCAAGACAAATCAGACTCCTGAAAGGGGTACAGTAGTCTGGAAAAGTTGAGAGCAACTGAAAAATTAAACCTGTAAGAAAGATGATGCATTTCCCCATTTGGTCCTATAGGGGAAGCCAGAGAGCTTCGGTTCCTTGCAGTCCACCTCAGTCTGAAGCTTAACATCAGAATATAAAATTCTGGGCATGCTAACTGAAAATGGATTTTTAAAAAAAATAGCCAGTTTAAAAAAATTAAGTTGACAGCTTAAATGTAGCTAAAGTGCAACAGCAGAGCTACAGTGAAAAATATTGTGTGCTGGCTCTGGCCTATATAATAATACCAAGCTCTTATATTGCACTTCTCATCAGCAGATCTCAAAGTACTTTTCAAACAGGAAATCAGTATCATTATCCCCATTTTACAGATGGGGAAACTATGAAGGGGTTTGCAGTTAAATTATAATGTGGACTCTCTCGGTAACTATCTACACATCGTAAAAAGCAACAGAGAGTCCTGTGGCACCTTTAAGACTAACAGATGTATTGGCGCATAAGCTTTCGTGGGTGAAGTGGGCATTCACCCACGAAAGCTTATGCTCCAATACATCTGTTAGTCTTAAAGGTGCCACAGGACTCTCTGTTGCTTTTTACAGATCCAGACTAACACGGCTACCCCTCTGATACTATCTACACATCAACTTGACACCCACAGCTGGCCTTATCGGAAATTCTGGGAGGCGCCCGCCCGCTTCTAAGGGCCCCTCTCCGAGCCTTGCGGGAGGAACCATTGGACCCGGGACCCAGCTGAATTCGGGGGACAACTAAGGAATAGCAGGGCAGGGAGTGGCGGTCACAGGTGCAGAACTAGGGATCCAGTGGGGGACACCAAGCAGAGAACCCCGGACAGCACCCACTGCTCCTCAAAGCTGTCTAGGGAACTCTGCCCGGAGGCGTGAGACCAGGGAGGAGCAGAAATAGGCCCCACAGTCGCAGAACACCCCCTGGTCCAGCATCCTCCTCCTGGTATTGTAGATGGCCACTTTGTCTAGGGCCAGGAGGAGGTTGACGACTTTGTGGGGCCATGGACAGGGTGTGAATATATGAAGGGGTGTGGGGGAAAGTGCAGCCAGAACCTGATCAGGAGGTTCTGGAGGAGCCGGAATAGGGGCTAAAACCTGGCGCATTCTAGATAAGCGTGCACCAAGGTCTCCTTCATGCTGCAAAAGGGGCAGACGCCCGTGCTCATGGCTCCATGAAGGAGCCGCCAACCAATCTCCCCAGCGAGCCGCAGGACCAGGGTGGAATAGAGGCTGGCCCACCGGGTTCCTCCGCCCCTACAGGTGGTAGAAAGTCCCACAACTTGGTATCGGGGCAGGATACCAGGGTGAGGAAGTGAAACGTGTGGAGCACGAGCGTGTAAAGTTGTTCCCTTGGCGCATTTCAGAAGCAAACCGGTTGCAGGGCGCGCAGCCAGCTCGGATTACGGCGGGGAGAGGCCCGGGGGGCTCGCGGGACAGGGGCCTGATTTAAAGGTCTGGAGGACCTGGGATGAGCGGGGAGCACCCTCTCACAGGACCCTCTCAAAGAAAACCTGAGAGGTGGGTGACAAGGCTGCCCCCACCACATCCTGGAGTACGTGCAGGGGGGTCTGAAGGGTGGAGAGCCCCTTGCGCTGACCGAGCGCTCAGGGATTCACCTACTGCGCTCGGGGATTCACCTACTGCACTCGCAGCTGGCCCGTGCCAGCTGACTCGGGCTCATGGGGCTCGGGCTGCGGGGCTGTTTCATTGCTGTGTAGACTTCCGGGCTTGGGCTCTCGGACCCTGTGAGGTGGGAGTGTCACAGAGCTTGGGCTCCAGTCTGCACATCAATGAAACAGCCCCACAGCCTGAGCCTCACAAGCCCGAGTCGACTAGCATAGGCCAGCCATGGGTTTTTCTTTGCTGTGCAGAGAGACTCAAAATGGCCAAGATCCAGTTGTGCTGGGCCTTTGGAACAAATAATGTATGAAAAATGAAAAATTGTAGGGTGCTATGCGGTTATTCAAGGACATAACGTAAATTGTATAATATTATAGTGCATTATCTGAGAAACCGTAGAGAGAGACAGCATATGTTGTTTGAGCAATAAGTTATTGTATTATTACAGAATTCATATGTGATCATATAATTCATTCCTTTAGGCATTTGAAGAGTACTTTTGACTTCACGGACTACTTGTACATTAGGTTAAGCGTGTACTTTGTTTGCGGGATCAAGGCCTAAGAAGCTATCAGTTGTGCGCTACAAATACACATATCACTGTAAATATACTGTACCTATTTAATACGGTTATCTCCATAGTACTAAGAAACACACAGGACCTGATTCTCCATTGTCCGTACTTTGTGCAGTCATTTACACCAGTGCAAAGCCACTTCTGGTTTGTAGCATTTGACATCCATATAGCAGACATTTTGCAGTAGTGTGATTGATTGCACGTTAGAAGGCAAGAAACAGACGGGCCCAACGTTTATGGTGGGGGAAAAAACTGTTTTCAGCTTTCCTGTACAATTACAAATGCAGAATTTTCAAATCAGTAGTGAACAGTGCTGTGTACACAAATTTTTTTCTGAAATTAAAGAAACGGTTTGACAGTGTGCAGAAAGCACATACAATAAACTGAAAAGTAATATTTGCACTTTATGAAGGCAGTTTGAGGACAGGTCACATAAAAAACCCACAAGTTCATAGAGTCCAAGGTCAGAATGGACCATTGCAATCATCCAGTCTGACCTTCTGTATAACACAGGCCATAGGACTACCCCAAAATAATTGCTAGATACAATATTTTAGAAAAGTATCCAAATCTTGATATTAAAAGTGTCAGTGGTGATGGAGAATCCACCACGATCCTTGGTAAATTGTTCCAATAGTCAACTCCCCTCACTGTTAAAAATGTATGCCTTATTTCCTGTGTGAATTTGTCTAGCTTCAACTTCCAGCCATTGGATCATGTTAAATAAATAAACATATGGAGATATACCTATGTCATAGAACTGGAAGGGACCCTGAAAAGTCATCAAGTCCAGCCCCCTGCCTTCACTAGCAGGACCAAGTACTGATTTTGCCCCAGATCCCTAAGTGGCCCCCTCAAGGATTAAACTCACAACCCTGGGTTTAGCTGGCCAATGCTCAAACCTCAGATTGAAGAGCCCACTATTAAATATTTGTTCCCCATGTAGATATTTAGACACAATATTGCCAACCCATGATTTTATCACAAGTCTTACAATAGTTGAAATTTATTTTAAAACCCGACCTGCTAGAATCAAGAGACTGCATGAAAATTTCAGCTTTTCATTTAAAAAAAACAAAGTAAGTTTCTAGGCATCATGGTTGCCAAGAAAAGCTGGAAAACATGAAGTGAGTAGAACCTAAAGGCTCAGACACTGGAAGGCAAATAAAAACATCCCCAAATTTGGGGGGCCTTATCTCTTGATATTTGAACTCTTAGGTTAATACTGTGAGAGACAAACAAGAAATAGTAAATAGACAAAACTTTGTACATGTATTACTCTTAGGCTAGGTCTACACTACTGAGGGGGGGGTCGACCTAAGATACGTAACTTCAACTACGTGAATAGCGTAGCTGAAGTTGCGTATTTTAGGTCGACTTACCTGGCTGTGAGGACGGCGGCGAGTCGACCGCTGCCACGCCGCCGTCAACTCCGCTTCCGCCTCTTGCCGCGGTGGATTTCCGGAGTCGATGGCAGAGCCATCGGGGATCGATTTCATCGCGTCTTCACTAGACGCGATAAGTCGATCCCCAATAGAACGATTGCTACCCGCCGATCCGGCGGGTAGTGAAGACGTGCCCTTAGAAGCAGCTTGTGACATACAGTAATAAATCTGTTCCAAAGGGTATCTGTGGCCAAATGAAAAATACTGTTAAATAGTACAAGTGCCATCATTATTATAATTTACACCTCAGAGAGAATAAAACTTCCATAAAGAGTACAAATTTAGAAAGTTGTGCTGGGCCTTTGGGACAATTAATGTATGAAAAATGAAAAACTGTGAGGTGTTATGCACGGCTTGTGACAGATATGGGAATTTCCTGCAATAATCCTGGACAGACCTTATTGAATTAAGTTAAACCAGACTGAATTAAATTTAAGTATCTTAGGAGTTCACTGTATTAAAAATGCAAATATGTATGTATTATTGTGGGATTGTATGTAACTTCTTTAAGGAGGAGACATGGCTAATATAGACCCTAGAAAGCTTTATGAGCTCCAACAAACTCTTTGAAACAATGTGCTAGACACACAAATTAAATGACATTCCTAGGAAATACTGGGGAAAAAGGGAAGGCAATGTCTTCTTTCGGGACCCATACTTTTGAAGCTGCGCCCTGAGGAGAGCCCCAGTGTCACCTGGTACATGAGCAGAAGATCAGAGGCTCCAAATGGATAAAAGAGTAATTCACAGATTTATGGGGGTGGGTGCTCTGTGCTAAGGCAAGATGCTAAGGCAGTTACAAACTTGTGACCACAGAAAAATCTCTTGGTGGGATTTGAAGGTTGACCTGCCAGAGCCCTTGTTGGAATTGGGGTGATTTTTGGGAAGCTTTTTAGCATGCGTGTAGATTCTTTGATTGTTTCCAGTGTTTTCTCTGTAATGCTTTTATCCTTAGAATAAATATGCTTGCTGAGACAGAGTAGTATGGTAAATTAACTGTGGGTAATTACACTGTTGGTAGCCTCTCAGGGGAAAAGCAAAGCAGGCCTGCTTAGGCAGTTGGATTTGCTCGTGAATTCACAGTATAGGTAGGGAACTGTTTCGCTTGGAAATACCCTGGTCCGGAGGGAGAGAGATGCATGTCTCTGCCCAAGAGAAGTGATGGCTGGGAGCCAGAAGCCTACGGATGAGGGCCCTTAATTGGAGTATAAGAGGGAAATACAGTTGCAGTTGCCCTGAACTGCGACACAGTTATCCAAGGATGTAAAATAAATTGTAGGATATTGTAGTGCACTATCTGAGAAACAATAAAGAGTGAGACTGTGTATGTTGTTTGAGAAATAGGGTATATTGTACTATTACAGAACAAGTATTTGATCATGCAGCCATTCCTGTGCCATAATGCTTACACACACAAAAGCGCAGAGGAGACACAGCATCCAAAAAAATAGTTAAAGGGACACTGTCAAAGTAAATGATGGAATTTGCTTTCCCAGCTGATCCAACCGTTTGTTGTCTTTCAGGGCACGTTGCAAGGTCTCTGTCATTTCAGGGTTTGCCTGGTGGGGTAGTTGGAGCCGGGGCTGAGTTTGTTCTCTGGCTCAGGATGCTTCTTGTGAATTGACATTTTAGTTGATTTTATTGAGCTGACAGTTTAGTTGTGCTTTAGTCACCCATGTGGGTTTATATGTGACATGTATGTTCCTCAATTCACGACAGACGTTTAAAAAATAGAA
This sequence comes from Emys orbicularis, assembly GCF_028017835.1. Taxonomy (NCBI): domain Eukaryota; kingdom Metazoa; phylum Chordata; order Testudines; family Emydidae; genus Emys; species Emys orbicularis. The sequence continues at coordinate 67,913,771 of NC_088693.1, read as the reverse complement.
AACAAAGAAATAAGAGCAAAGCCTTCCTGGGTTTTAGTTTGCTTTTTAAAATTATTAAGTACTAATTTGCTTTTTAAAATGAATAATTATTACTAATTGCTGCTAATATATTTTTTGGTGATGATCACAAGCTTAGGGAAAGCTGAAATACCCCACACTCCCGCCCCTTCAGCAGGCAGAAAGGAGCTCACTACAGTTTTGCCTTGTGCTTTGAGCCACCACCGGGGGCTCATTTGGTCCAAGAATGCTATAGAATCGTACTGAAAATTGTAAGGAGAGACTAGGGTAAGACAAACAGTAATAATAGGATCACAGACATCATATAAACGTGTTACTTTGTTCGTACCAAGCTCTGCATCCGTGCACAGACAATCGGACTTAATTAACTGTGCATTCTGCTGCTTTAATGAAGAAAAGTGAAAAGCAGGTCAACACTGAATAGGGATATACAAAGAACACAGTTCCAGTGTTTGCAGTTGTCAAGGCGATACCCCAGATTCCCCTCTCTGGAGAGGGTAAGAAACTAATGGCAATGCTCTTTATCTCCCTTGGCTTCAAATCACTATTGTAATGCTCAGTTTTTGTATGCAGCACACTAACTAGATTATAGGAAAAAAAGAGGTTGATTTAATCACTTATTAATTTTGGTATGTTAAAAGGACCTCTGGGTGGCCTAAATATTTTTTTTAGGTCCTTCTCAATAACTAATTGTTTTGCTAATTGTTCATGCAAATCAAAAGCAATTCAGAGAATATACCTTTTGAGTCAATTATGTTCGCAAAATCATTTGTCTTCCTTTATTCTCTTTATGTGACTCAACTAAAAACATCACGGTTCTAACAGCATCCAGACACAGATATTTTGTATAATTTAAGGAGAGCCAATATGCAACATCTGTTCCATATGAACTGTTTTTCATACTAATGGTCATTTAATACATCAGAAAATGAGAATCCAACGTACAATTCAGGAAGAGAACTAAATTTTAAAAGGTGATTGCTATTATTTGCATTACAGTAGCACCTAATGTCCTCATTCTGATATAAGGACCCCATTGTGCTAGCCACACACAAAAAATGGTCACTGCCCCAAACATCTTACAGGGTAAGACACCAATTCTGCAAACACTTATGCATGTGCTTAACGTTACTATCAACTATCCACCGAGAGGATAGTAGGGTTATAAGGAAGAGCCAACGAACATTTGTCAAGAACAGATCATGTCAAACCAACCTAATTTCCTTCTTGAACAGGGTTATTGGCCTTGTGGGTGGGGGTGAAACTGTAGATGTGATGTATCTTGAATTTAGGAAGGTTTTTGAAAGGGTCCCACATGACATTCTCATGTGCTAATTAGGGAAATATGGTCTAGATTAAATTACTATAAAGTGTGTGCAAAATTGATTGAAAGACCTCACTCAAAGAGTAGATCTCAATGGTTCACTGTCCAACTGGTAGACTGTATCTAGTGGGGTCCCATGGGGTCTGGTACTAATCAATGTTTTCATTAATGACTTGGATAATGGAGTGGAGAGTATACTGATAAAACCCGAGGATGACTCTAAACTGGGAGGGGTCGCTAACATTTGGAGGACAGGATTAGAATTCAAAATGACCTTGATAAATTGGAAAACAGGTCTGAAAGCAACATGATGAAATGCAATAAAGAAAAGTGCAAAGTGCTACACTTAGGAAGGAAAAATCAAATGCACAACTACAAAATGAAGAACAACTGGCTAGGCAGCAGTACTGCTCAAAAGGATCTGGGGGTTAGAGTGGGTAAAAAACAGAATATGAACCAACAATGTGATGCAGTTGCAAAAAAGGCGAATATCATTCTGGGGTGTATTGACAGGAGTGTCGGTTGTAAGACCTGGGCGGTAATTGTCCCGCTCTACTCAGCACTGATGAGGCCTCAGCTGGAGTGGTGTGTCCAGTTTTGAGCATCACACTTTAGGAAAGATGTGGATAAGCTGGAGAGAGTTCAGAGGAGAGCAACAAAAATGATGATAGGTTTAGAAAACCAGAACTATGAGGAAAGATTTAAAAAGCTGGGTATGTTTAGTCTTGAGAAAAGCAGACTGAGTGAGGACCTGATAGCAGTGATCAAATATGTTAAGGGCCGTTATTAAGACGACTGTTCAGTTGTTCTCCAGGTCCATTGAAGGTAGGACAAATACTAATGGGCTTAATCTGCTGCAAGGGAGATTTAGGTTAGATATTAGGAAAAGCTTTCTAATTGTAAGGATAGTTAAACTCTGGAATGAGCTTGCAAGGGAGGCTGTGGAATCTCCATTGTTGGAGGTTTTTAAGAACAGGTTGGACAAACACCTGTCAGGGATGGTCTAGGAGGTGTACTTGGTCCTGCTTCAGTGTAGGGGGCTGTACGAGATGACCTATCGGGATCCCTTTCAGTCCTACGTTTCTATGGCTAGGTCTACACTACAGCGGGGGGTCGACCTAAGATACACAACTTCAGCTACGTGAATAGCGTAGCTGAAGTTGCATATTTTAGGTCGACTTACCTGGCTGTGAGGACGGCGGCAAGTCGACCGCTGCCGCGCCGCCGTCGACTCCGCTGCCGCCTCTTGCCGTGGTGGATTTCCGGAGTCGACGGCAGAGCGATCAGGGATCGATTTTATCGCGTCTTCACTAGACGCGATAAGTCGATCCCCAATACACCAATTGCTACCCGCCGATCCGGCGGGTAGTGAAGACGTGCCCTATGATTAGGGGATGACTCTCAAAAGTGAAGATAAGCATATGCTTAAGTGTTCAAAGGGGTTAGGCTTAAATAGACAAGTTAGAGGCACCGAGAAATGACGTGATTTACCCAGCGTCACACAGGAGTTCAGAAGATTAGAACCCAGCTTTCCTGATTCTCAATCCAGCATCCTACCCTTGGGATCAACTGCCTCTCAGATTTATGGTGACTTCAGAAAAGATCGTTACTACTGCAGGATGAAGCATCGCCTGTTGGGTTATAACATGGAGTGCTAGAGTTAAGCTAAGCATCGCTTGACTGTATGTTGTTCAAAAGCTGCTCCACACTAAACAGGCCACCAGCCTTCGGTAGCTAATTAACAGAGGTTTATTTAGCAGCTGTGCTGAGGAAAAGACTAGCTAAGCGTAGTCCATAGTAACCAGAGAGACCCGAGAGCTGTAATTATTGTATAGTTCCCCTATCCATTGTCTATCCCTGCGCAAGCAATTCTTGTGATTCTACATTCAGTTAATCCTCAGCAGTTGATACTGTCTCCACTCCTCTTTCATTCAGCAGCATGGGCTGACCATTCTGCTGGCTGTCCTTGGCACCTCTGGCAGCAGGATCACAAATACAACTATGGTGACTAGCTTGTCAACAGCTGACTGTTGCTCTTCAAAGCAATTTAGGCCAGAATTTTCAAAAGCGCTCAGTACCCACAACTGGGACCAGATTTTCCCAAGTTCAGCTTCTGAGGGGGGGAGGGATAGCTTAGTGGTTTGAGCATTGGCCTGCTAAACCCAGGGTTGTGAGTTCAATCCTTGAGGGGGCCATTTGGGGATTTAGTTGGGGATTGGTCCTGCTTTGAGCAGGGGGTTGGACTAGATGACCTCCTGAGGTCCCTTCCAACCCTGATAGTCTATGACTTCTGTTTATGCACCAAAATAAGCACAGAGGAGCTGAGCATCCAAAGTGCAGAGCTGTTTGGAAAATATGGCGGATACTTTTGTAGAAAACGGTACAGACTAGGTAACATCTACACTCGCTGTTGGAGGAACTGCTACTCACAAGACAGGCAAAGCAAGTAAAGGACACGAGCATGTGCTAAGCAACAGTGCCACCTGTGGGCATACTGTTATCCGATATTTTTTATGACACGTTCATCATTGGTGCAGTTTGATTTCTGGGTCTGCTTCCGAGAAGAAAGCCATTTCTATTTTCAATTGTGCTAGTGCACTTTATGATCAGCAGTGCATTCCTTACCGCATAGTCCTATAACATCCGATCCCCTAAAGAGGTGGTGGTGGGGAGAACGGGACAAGGCAGGATGTACTAAACCAAACTAGTGGTCTTTTTTTCCCCCTCACCCAAAAATGGGCTAAAAAATTGTATTAGAAAAACAACAATTCAGTCATCTGAAGCACCAGCAGGTTAGTTATAAAAACCAGCCACATTAGAAAAGGGTAGGTGGTTTAAATGGCCAAATTGAAAAAGGCACAGTTGAAAGTAATTTGGTTCCACCACCTTTAGTTTTGCAACAAAGAAAAAGCACCTTCCCCAGAATTCTTTTTTGGGAGCTCAAAAACAAACAAAAAGGCAGTTTTGTGATTATATTTGTCCACTAAGTGCGGGGACCTCAAACACCACCCCTCATTAAACAGAGCTCAGGAAGGTGCTAATTATTTCCAACCTGCAGAGTTTTGATGCTTATGGTTCTCGTCAGCACCCAAGCTGTGTCCTAACTTGTTTGTTGCATCCCACAGATTAGCGAAGTAGAAGAATTGTAGCTCAAATCCCTCCAGGGTGATTTGTTAGCTTGGCTTTCATGTTACCTTCCTACACACTCCTTTATTTTATATTAAATTCCATGAGCGGGAATCATGGCTATACACCAATTTGCGTGCAGTGGTTGGGAGGGTTCTTGTTCTGAAGTCATTTGATGCTAACGATAAAGCTGGCTATAATTTGGGGGTTTTTTTCTTTTAAACATAAATTTTTTTTTCTTTTAAAGATAAATAATTACAAACAATTACATTACAAATTATTTGTTAGGGTTCAACCTTTACTGTTCTAATGCCCTCTCTCTATAGGGACCTTCACCCAGTGCAAATAATTGCTGATGTAATTTTGAATGCAAATTGTAAGCACAAAAAGGAAAGCGCTAAGCGGGGTTTAAAAATAAGAGCCATTATCTCTTGTTTTCCTTCAAAATGGAGCAAATGGCCATGGCTGAATAACCAGGCCACAAGTATCTTCTCGCAACCTGCATCACAGGACAGCTATGGAGCTACTCGGCAGAAGCTGGAGGAGTCTCCATGAGCAATGATGTGCCCCACCTGTGGGCAGAGAGCATGGAAGGACTGTCCCCTCGGTGCGGTGGCTGATGTTTCCTAGGACCAGAGAGCCATAAGCAGCAGTAGGGAACAGGAAATAAAGTGGGGCCAAACTACAGGGTCTGATGAGCTATGTTTGTTTTCCAGAATGAAATTAATACATTCAAGGGGTAAAATTCTGGCTCCTTTGAAGTTAATGGCAAACCCTTCCATTGACTTCACTGAGGCCAGGAATTCATCCAGAGAGGTTCAGACCAGAAGAGATCATTGTGATGATCTAGTCCAGGGGTGGGCAACCTTTCAGAAGTGGTGTGCCGAGTCTTCATTTATTCACTCTGATTTAAGGTTTCGCGTGCCAGTAATACATTTTAATGTATTAAAAGAAGGTCTCTTTCTATAAGTCTATAATATAAAACTAAACTATTGTTGTATGTAAACTAAATAAGGTTTTTAAAATGTTTAAGAAGCTTCATTTAAAATTAAATTAAAATGCAGAGCCCCCCGGACCGGTGGCCAGGACCCGGACAGTGTGAGTGCCACTGAAAATCAGCTCGTGTGCCGTCTTTGGCACGCATGCCATAGGTTGCCTACCCCTGATCTAGTTTGACCTCCTGTATACCACAGGCCATAGAATTTCACCCAGACTGTTCAGTGTATTGTAGTATTGATTATTTTCTTCTCAGTTTTTGTTGTACTGAAGAAATGAAGAAAGTTGTTGGATATTAGCCAGCAAATTGTGCCCTTGGATAAATGTCCAATGACTTGGTAGAGCAGAGTGGACTTATCAAAGGGCAGAATGTGGCTATATTCCATTGACTAGTTTAATGGAGTTAAAATTTGACATTCTAAGGACAGAATCCTGTACATTTTTATTGATGGTATGTAGCGTTTAGCTAGGGAGTCTGATAGCAGCAGGATTTTTTCACCCAATGCTTAAAAGCAAAGTAAACTTTGGCAGAATCTGCAAAATGATGGTTTGGTTCCGGCTATAGTTAGTTGACGCAGGCTGAGCACCCTGGTACCAAAAAACACAATTAAAGAAGACATTGGAAAAAAATAGGCCTTAACCCAACTAAGAACAGATTAATCACAATAAGTCCGATAAGCATCTTTTAAAGGTAACCTGGGGAGTTTCTCTATTCCAAGTCTATTCCTAAAGTGCTAAAATCCTGCAGCTAAGCACCAGCAACAACTATTGGACACACAGGATTAGGTGGCTAGTGACTACTTGTTGCTTATAGTCTTAAATTTAGATTGTAAGCCCTTCACGACGGGGACTGCCCTTTTTATAGTATTGTACGGTGCCTAGCACAATGGGGATTGGGCGTTTATACAGTAACAATGACAATAGCCATGGCTGGAAGTTAGAAGTCCTGGGTTCTATTTCCAGATTAGGCACAGACTTCCTGTATGAATCCTGGGCTAAATTCTACCCTGGTGCAAGTGCACTGAAATTGCTAGTATTACAGCAGGGATAAGCTTAACCTTCTGCATTTTTTGTTGTTGTCATAGTTTCGATTTTCTCCTCATTTTTCCAGAGCATCACCCAATACCTTCGCTGTTTTATCCATGTTTTTCTAAACAGGGCTCAGTCTCATTACAAAAAAAACCCCATACCAATTGCCCAGCTTCTTACAGACAGGTAAATGCTTCTGTTCTCTGCAGAGATTTGCATAGGCTTTCCAGGGAAGCCTCTCCTTTCCTTACTAAAACACATAGTTCCTATGTGCTGGCTTTGCAAACAGAGCCTCAGCTACAGCTCATTGAAATCAATGGAAAGACTCCTATTAACTTCAGTGGGGTTTGGATCAGCTCACAGAGCGCCTCCATCAACCCCATATCTGGATGATGGGGAATCACGTTTAGCCAGACAGTCCCTAAGGGTATGGTAACATAGGCAGACCATGGAAGCAAGCAATACTGGTCATGCTTTGCCTCTAGTTCCCAGAGCAAAGGGGAATCCCCAAGGGAAGCTATCAGACAAGAAGTGGCAGCAGCAACCTACAAAACCAGTAGCAGCAATGGGAGGTGATAAGGAAAATCTAACCTGCAATAAAAGGGAAAGAACCTGCTCTACCTGCTGTCACTCAGCACCATGTGCCTGCACCCTGCTCTTTCTGGAGTTTTCCCTATCGGGAGTAGTTGTCTAAGCAATTGCCTATGAAATTACCAGACACTGAAAGGGTTGTCAATGGCTTTAACAGTTTCCAAACTCTGCTAGACCAGTTTTCTTACCCGCTGGCATTTAGAGTGAATCACAACCCTGAAATTCACATTGTTAAAGGAGACTGAACTAAACAGGATTCCAGTGACTCAACAGAATGCCTGATGTCATCTGATACAGCAGCTACGGGATAGAGGAGAAATTATCTTCTCTCTGCCCACTCTCTCCAATCCTCTCCTTGCCTTTCCAACTAACAGCATGATCAGTTTTCTTATCTCCACTGCCAGAAATCTAGCTGTCATTTTTGATCAGCAACTCTTTTTTTTGTTTTTTAATCCACTCCCAGTGTTGCCAAACCTTGTGGTTCTGCTGCCAATCTCATGATATTTGGTGTTTTTTTTTCTTAAAGTCTCAGCTTTTAGAGTCATATGAATACATGAGAATCTTAGGTTCCCTTTTTAGAAGAGTATATTTCTAGCCCTTATGGCTGCAAAAAGAAGTTTGAAAACATAACCCCAAAAGGTTCAATAACCAGTAGACAAATACAAAGAATGTAACATTATTTGAAAACCCATCTCATGATTTTCAAGGCCCGACCGTTGATTTTTGAAGCATACCAGTACCACTCCTCCCATGCACATATCTCACGAATGTTGAATATATCCTCAAGCTTCTTATTCTTGTCAGTGCTAAAAGGTTAGTATTCTGCCCTCAGCTTTTGCAGCACTATCCGTGCTAGTCAATTCCATGCGCCAGCTTGCTCTGAATTATGCAGCACACTTAACTTTGTGATCTGCCTTCCTGCTCACTGACTTACTGCCCTGTGTTGTTGCTTTCAGGTTTGTACCTTTATTTTCACTTCATCCTACTTCTCAAACTGACACATACTGTACTTCCCTTAGCTCTCCTCACCCTCTTCCTTCCTTCAGCTTTTCAGAACCTGATCAGAGTTCAGACACAGAGGGCTGTCCCTAACCCTCATGCTCCCACTCTGCTTATTGTTTGTCTCATTTTCAGTTGAAATCCCCTCTTAACCCCTCACTCCTTTGCATTTGATATTCTACATTTAATTTCTGTCACTTCCACCTAACGATACTGACTTTCCACCTCTTCCCATTCCGCAGGCTGGGATGGAATTTGGATGGGGCGCTACCAGTTTGTTGGTTTTGGCCGTTCTTTCAATTGCGTTATTCATTGTGTATGTCATTGTTTCCTCTGCAGTCCCTGCCCAGCGAGGTGGTAGTAAAGGCATTACGCAGATAAATATAAGGTAAGGCCATGCAGTGCTAACTATTAGAAATGGACAAAACTGAGATGGTTTTGCGAAAGTCTTGTCAGTCAGGTTTTGGTTTGGTTTCAGGCCTCGTTATTATTTGTTTATGGTAGCACCCGCTATATGCTAGGAGCTTTCTACGTGTTCAGTTCTCCCACTCCAAGACTGGGCCCTGGGCTACAGTATCCTGCGTACCAGGGCTGGTCGACACTTACAGCGCTGCACTGCGGTAGTGCTTAGTGAAGATAGTATCTACGCTGAAGGGAAAGCTTCTCCTGTATGTGTAGGTACTCCATCTCCCCAAGAGGCAGTAGCTATGTCCATGGGAGAAGCTCTCCTGTCAACATAGCGCTAGGAGTTCAGTCAGTATACCAGGGTTGTTGATTTCCACACCCCGAGCAACATAGTTATACTGACATAAGTTTGTAGTATAGACCAGGGCTTAGTCATTCTTATCCTGGACTTCTTCCCTTTGGTAGTCTTAAATCAATGGTGAATTGAGTGACCAAACAGCCTTCTTAAAACCAGAGTATTGTTTATAGTAATAGTAGAAACAAAGCTTTAAAAAGGGTTTTTTAAAGCACAGTCTACATGCATGTCTATTTTACCTAGTCTTTCTTACCATCCCTTCATGGTAACCTCAGCCAGCCTAATTTCTTCAGACACCTCCAACAGATGTCATCTGTCTCCGTCTGGTTTCTTCAACAACTCCCCTCCCCTCCACCGCTTGAGACAGAGTCCTTTCAAAGGCCATTATAGTTATTTTGATCTGTTGTGTTCCTGTCCGGACTTTGGCTCTTAACAACTCTCAAATGTTTGCTCCTTTCCTGCTCATGTTTCCTGATCGCCCCCATTAAACTAAATCAATATATTCAAACCGTAACCATCCCAGGAACCAATCAACCTACCGTATTCATCAATTATTACAGAGCAGCTCCAAACCCATCACAGATGGTCCCTGCCCTGAGTGGCTCACAGTTTAAGGCAGACAGACAACAGACAGGTAGGCTGAGGTTATGGGGAAGAGAACAGGGAATGATGGCTGTAATTTGCCTAAGCCAAAAAAATTGTTCAAGAAATGCAACTATTCTTATAGCTGGTTAAGCAAAATAATGAAAAAATTCAAAATATTTGAGGCAGCTCTTGAAGGCTAGAGGATTCCCTGTAGACAGTATGGAGAAAGTGAGCTTGTCAGAGGGCTCTACCTGCGGAGAGGGCAGGGGCTTTTGGGATGAGCTCTGGGAAGTCTTACCATGCACATGGGACTGTGTCTAAGAAGGCACAGAGGTGATGGTGGGAGAAGCTGGCATATAGGGAGAGAAGGCTGGGGAGCAACACAACGCAACAAGGGCAAGTAAGCAATAAGGGTGACGTATACGATGGATGGACAGTACTGTGTAGTAACTACTTACATGGAATTTATATATGGAAGCCTCACTTGTAATGTCACTACTCCAAATCTCTGTTTTACTCATGTCCATAGCACTGTGGGATGCACTGTAATAAGGCCTATCCCAGTTTTTCAAAATAAATCGATCATCCAAAGTGAGCTCCATTATCAGGATGAAGTTGAAACTTACCTACCAGGTTTTAACATGCATATTAATCCACCCACTTTAAATTTAAAAACAGTACTAGCCAAAAAAGACACAGACATTATTCAAGTTAGCAATGACATGCACAAGGTAAAACAAGACTTAAGTAACCTTATCCATGATGAGGTTTGAAATACTGATTTCCCCCACTTTGATAGAAATTGCACTTAAGGCTTTGCTTGTGTTACAAGGTGTATTGGTTTTGGTTGCGTTAATTATGTATTGCCACTTACAGAGTTTGTTAGAACTCTTTAAATCACATATAAAGGCTCTCACCACTGCTCGATATATTAATTTGGCAAAGGTGTCTCCTTGACTATTACAATCATCAAGGCGACAAGCAGGGGCCTGTTGACCAATGTGTGCTGGCAAGCATATATATAATTATATTAATAATGTGTAATATCTGCACCATATATGTATTAGTTTGCATTAAGAACAAATAGCATTAAGCACAAATATTACAGCAGTTATATAGGCTAAATTGGCCTATACATGTCCTATAATCCTATTCACTTATGCTAAGTATCCTATAACACCTTGCATTAGCTGAAGTAAGCTTTGGCTTAAGTAGATGGGAAAGTCAGGACCAGGATATATGAGTATTTTACTATGGCAGCAGGTAGGGAGTTATTCTCACAGGCCTGTCCTGGAATGTCCCAAAAGAAGAGGACGAGACATATGAATGTCTTTGCCAAGATGGTCAGGGACACAACCCTATGCTCTGGGTGTTCCTAAACCTCTGACTGCTAGAGGCTGGGACGGAATGGATTACTCGATAAATTAGGGGACTGGGGATGGATTACTTGATAAATTGCCCTGTTTTGTTCACTCCCTCTGAAGCATCTGGCGCTGTCCACTGTCGGAAGACAGGATACTTGGGTAGATGGCCCATTGATCTGACCCAGTATGTCCCCTCTTATGTTCTTATAAACCCCAGTTTTACCCTAGTACAAACTTAGGAGGTATCTTCACGCCCACTGGTATCTAGAATGGATGTGTTCAGAAAAACAAGGTAGAAAGTCGATTGGTTAAATCTAGTTTCTGATGATGTACGTGGTACCTTTTACTTCTAAACGAGTAGGTTATAAAAAGATGACTTAAGAAGTGTAAGATAAATCGATCCCCGATACATCGAACACTACCCGCCGATCCGGCGGGCAATATAGACATACCCTTTGTGTTAGGCCATTCTCCTTCAGTGAGAACTGGCTGGGCAGAGCCCCATTGCCAGATCAGAACCAAGAGTGTAAAGCATTCTGGGATCCTTCAGAGTGAAAGGTGACCTAAGTCACAGTATGTTTTGCAGCATGGAAGAATATTAAGGGAACAGAGGAAGTGAGGGGAGACCATTTGTGGTGCATGGTGCTGTGAGACAGCATGCAGACCAGATACTTAACACAATTCATATTATCAACCAGGGGAACGAAATACAATCCAGAATACAGAACGAACAAATTAAAGAATTTTTTGATAATTAGATGTATTCAAGTCAGCAGGGCCTAATGAAATTCCTCCTACGGTATTTAAGGAACTAGCTGAAGCACTGTCAGAAGAGCTAGCGATTTTCTTTGAGAACTCATGGAAGAGGGGTGAGGTTCCTGTTAACTAGAGAAGGGCAAACACAGTACCTATCTTTAAAAAGTGGAACAAAGAGAATTTAGAGGATTATAAACCAGTCAGCCTAATTTCAATACCTGGAAAACTACAAGAACAAATAAACAAACAATCAATTTGTAAACACCTAGAGGAAGGTAGGGTAATAGGTAGTGGCCAACATGGACTTGTCAAGAACAAATTATGCCAAACCAACCTAATTTCCTTCTCTGACAGGTTATTGGCCTACTGAATTGGGAGAAACATTAGACGTGATATATCTTGATTTTAGTAAGGCTTTTGACACAGTCCCACATGACATTCTCATCAGCAAACTAGAGAAACGTGTTCTAGATGAAAATACTAGAAGGTGGGTGTATAAATGGTTGAGAAACCATACTCAAAGATCAGAGGGGTAGCCATGTTAGTCTGTATCCACAAAAACAACAAGGAGTCTGGTGGCACCTTAAAGACTAACAGATTTATTTGGGCATAAGCTTTTGTGGGTACCAACTCTGCACAAGACGGCATCCCGGAGACTGGTATCATATAGAACCATTTTCCTGTACTATATTATTACTGTCTAACTGAGGTTGGTTATTTGGTCTCTTGGGTATATTTCATAATGTAATAGCGCATGAGGGATTCAAAGAGGGGAGTTACATGGTCAAACTGATGCACAATTCACATCCACAAAGTGCAGGGTTGTTGTTGTTTTTATTAAGGAACTGTGTTTTGTCCACCTGTATTATTTAAAGTAGGGCCTGATGTTGTTCCACTTAGAGTCAATGACAAAACATCCACTGACTCACTGAGAGGTGGGATCCAGTCCTTAGAGTTCTCAGAAATCAAGGAAAATCTGATACCACTACCAGCTAATTAAATAAGTGCATTGATTTCCCCAGTTAGGCAATTAAAAACATGAAATGCTGCGTTGCTAATTTCTTTCTTAAAATTAATTTTACAAATGATGGTTGACTCAAATTAAAGGAAAACTGTATTGCTCAAAAGGAAAAGGCTTTATTTGGTAAAAATGCTCCAAAATTTGAGAATATGTTCTTGCAGTCTGCAGATACTGGTTAGTTTAAATCCAGTGCAAATAATTTAATTCTGTTTCTCTACCTATTTTTCACACCTTCCCAGAATAATTCATTCTACATGGGGAAGATATTAAGGGGGATGATGACACATCCTCCTCATAGGCGCTGACTCCATGGGTGCTCCAGTGATCTTTTTTCCACAAGGAATATGAAGGAGACTCATCACCATTCCTGGAGAGAAACGTCTGCTAATCCACCCATGGTGGATAACAGGTTTAACCCCTTTCCTGCCCAAACCATTGTGCCCTCTTGCTTCATTGCAGATAATTGGGGGGGGAGCACTATGGGAGCAGCTAATATAGTGCCATTTCCAGCTGACTGACAACATTAGGAGGAGTAAGCAGAGTCGATGGGGGAGCCGCGGCAGTCGACTCACTGTTGTGAGGACGGCCAGGTAAGTTGAACTAAGATACTTCGACTCGTGTAGCTGAAGTTGCGTGTCTTAGTTCGAACCCCCCCGCTAGTGTAGCCCAGGCCAAAGCATCACTGAAAAGTATCTGCCCCTTGGTTGGCAAGCTACAGCTAAGTGGAAAAGCAGCAAGCACCATAGTGAAGAACAGTGGTGAGAGGATGACTTTGGTCACAGTCATCAGGGTAAAAGCTGAGTTGGTTAAAAACATAACCTAAAGGCTTGTCTTCACTACCCGCCCAGGTTGGTGGGTAGAAATCGATCTCTCGGGGATTGATTGATCGCGTCTCGTTGGGACGCGATAATCGATCCCCGAATCGATGCGCGTACTCCACCAGCCCAGGTAGGAGTAAGCGCCGTCGACGGGGGAGCCGCAGCGGTCGATTTGCCGCCGTCCTCACAGCGGGGTAAGTCAGATCAGATAGGTCGAATTCAGCTACGCTATTCCCGTAGCTGAATTTGCGTATCTGAAATCGATCCCCCCCCCCCCCCGTAGTGTAGACGTAGCCTGATACAAAGAGGCTATGAAGAAAGTGGGCTTCCTAAAAGAGCTGGTATGGACTCACATTTTGCATTGACACTTGTAGAGAGCTGGGTGAGTCATACGTAAATAATTTGTTGGTTCATTATGCCTATTTTTTTTATCATGAATAGACCATTATAAGTAGGCTTAGAAGGATTAGATTTTTATTGGTAAATGTCAGTATACGCGCACATACACAAACTGAAAACAAATATTTCCATCCATAATTGAAATGTACAAATAGGCAAAGTAAGAAAAATGCTGCTTCAGAACTTCTTAGAGTTTGTTTTAAGGATATTTACTTCGTATAATTTGACGTGATGCTGACAATTTGTGTTTTAACAGTTGTAGGGCTTTTACTTTTTGAATCTCAACATCTAATGTAATTAAATAATTGTCTGCCCCCACACCATTTCCCACACCTATGAAAATTTAAATAGATAAAAATAGAAAAAATGCTTAAAATAAATATTGGTATTATCCGTCAAAATTATAAAAATAAAAATAAAATTCTGCTAAGCCTAATTATAAGACCATGATTTTTGCAAATTTACTTTGTTCAAAATTATTGGTTAAATTATTCCTACAAGTAATTCTGGATCTGCAACTTCTTTGAGAGCAGTTCATTACAAGTGTCTGATAGTCGGGCGTTTTGCACATAGGTCACATGGTATGTTTCTGCTCCCTGTTGTGTAAGGGTAACTCTTAGAATCAGGTTTCTGTTGCAAATGCTGGTGATCATGAGTTTAGTATTTCCAGCTCCAAACATTTAAAAATCAGGCCACCAAAACCATGAGATTGGCCTAAATATCATGAGATTTTAAAAATATCTTATTTTTATTTGGTTTCTGGTATTTGAGTCTTTAGGATTCACATTTTCAAACTTTTCTCTGCAACCATTAGGACTAGAACAGGGGTGAGCAAAATTTTTGGCCCAAGGGCCACATCTGAGTGGGGAAATTGCATGCAGGGCCATTAATGTAGAGCTGGGGAGGGGGTTGGGGTGCAGGAAGGGGCTCAGGGCAGGGATTTGGGGTGCAGGAGAGGTGCGGGGTGTACAAGGGGGCTCAGGGAAGGGGGTTGGGGTGCAGGAGGGGGTGGGGAGTGCAGGAGAGGGCTCAGGACAGGGGTGCAGGGAGGAGTGCGGGAGGGGTCTCAGGGCAGGGGGTTGGGGTGCAGGAGGGGTGCGGCAGGGGGCTCAGGGCAGGGGATGCAGGAGGAATGCGGGGTGTGGCAGGGGGCTCAGGGCAGGAGGTTGGGGTGCGGGGTGCGGCAGAGGCCTCAGGGCAGGGAGTTGGGGTGCAGGAGGGGTTTGGGGTGCAGGCTCCGGCCCGGCGTCGCTTACCTGGAGCGGCTCCGGGGTGGCAGCAGCGCGCACTGGGTCTGCCCTGGCCCTGCCTGCCCTGGCCCTGCGCCGCTCCCGGAAGCAGCCGGCACCACGTCCCTGCAGCCGTTGGGGCAGGGTGGGGGGGCAGAGGGCTCCGCACGCTGCCCTCACCTGTGGGTACCTCCCGCAAAGCTCCCATTGGCTGTGGTTCCCTGTTCCCGGCCAATGGGAGCTGCGGGGGAGGTACCCACAGGCGAGGGCAGCTTGTGGAGCCCTCTGCCTCCCCCAGGGGCCACAGGGACTTGGTGCCGGCTGCTTCCGGGAGTGGCGCGGGGCCCGCAGCGCCATGGGGGTGGCAATCCCGCGGGTTGGATCCAAAGCCCTGACGGGCCAGATCCAGCCCGCGAGCCATAGTTTGCCCACCCCTGGGCTAGAAACTTGCTTTTTCTTTTAATGAAAGCTGAGGTTCTCACTTAATTAAATGATTCCAGGAGTTGGGGCTTTAAGAAGAACATCAAATATTGTGAGAGTGGGCAACAGTGCAGATTCAGAATTCGTTTTATCAGAATATTGTGCACTAGTCGCTTGATGTTCCTCTTTTCAGTGAGCTTTTCTGCCAGTACACTCATTGGAAGAGCATTTGCTGACAGGGAACACTTCAAGAAGTGCAAAGTAAACTTGGTTAAAAATTCAGATGCCTACTTGGAGCTGTTTTGTTTTCAATATTCATCCTTCTACAGCTGCTAGAATATTCCTGATGCTCTCTACAAATCCGACAACTCACAGCTTCCTTACTAAGAGTTATTTTTCTTAAAAGGAACAGTACTGCACTTAACAGAGCTTTAAAACTGGATACTCAAAATCACTTTTTTCACTCCCTCTCAGAACATCGCAGGGCCTCCTGGTTTTGCGGATATTCTGTCTGATGGAATAATTTCTACCGGTATAGAACAGTCCCATAGACAGCTCGGATACTCTTCTTTGGCTTTTTCCATAATATCTTCCACAGGCACCTGCACTGAGCAGTTGGAACGAGATGTCACCAGCAGTATTTTCTTTGTAATCCATATTGATTTTGATCATTGACAATAGAGTCCAGGACAATGGAAATAGGATGAATAGGATGCTGCTTTTACAAGACCTGCCTAGTCTCACTCTCCTATATCGGATCTCTCTATCTATCATAGAGTAGCAGACTCAGCTGATGGCAAGATATCTGCAGCTCCCTCCCAGTAATAATTAACTTGGGTGGCGTGTGCAGGTACTCAAGAAACAGCTTGAATCTGTAAAGGAAAAGCTTAGAGGTGGGATTGCATTTATTTTTTTTAAGCAGATGCTGAATGCAATATTTTTAACTGAATCTCCACTACATTCTCAGTGGGCATTGGAATGTAGGTACTTTAAGTCGACATACTACTCATTAGCCATGCCTGTTCTGGAATAACATCTGGCATCAAAAGAGAACACAAAAAGAAATCTGTCAGTTCAGCAATAAAACACAAGGCGTGCCATGCTGAGGATCGCTAGGCCAGGTAGATCGTTTAGGTACAAAGCTGTAGGCTGATTTATGCAATCGTTTGAAGGTGGTGATGTCCCGTGACACACTCCCTGTCATACATAATTGCCTTTGAAGATATTTTTGAATGGCAAACATATTATTACATACAAAAATACAATTCCATAGTCCAGGATAAATTAAATTAAATTATGCACATAGTAAGAATTAAGCCTTTTAAAACTAAGTTTTCTTGCGCTAGACAGAAGCTGGCCTTAGAACTGATTTTCTTTTTGGTTTGTTGTTTATTTATTTGATATCTGCTGGTTTTCCAGTATGGCATAGAAATGAGCAACACACACAAAGGAGTGAAGACAAGAATACAAGCTGGCCCAAGCATCCCAGTGCACATCATGTGATTAGGTGACCTCTGGCTTTCAAGGTCGTGTATGAGATTCTTTTACTCTGGACTGGAGTGTATGGGGCCAGAGAGACTTTTGAATATGATCGGTGTTTTAAAAGTAAAGGAAGCTAGATTCTGTGGTTTTACAAGAAACCTTCCCTAGTTGGAACTACAGCTTTTAAAGATGTTTTATGCTGCGCCAACCCTTTTACCTGATGTATAGGGGCTACAGCATGGACAAGGGTCTCACTCCAGAAATTTAAGACTTGGTTCATCACTGTGTTACTCCAGTTTTACCCTGCCCTTACACTGGTCTCCAAATAGCTCGCTATTGCTAGGGTGATTTGAAACTATTCAAGCAGAAGAGAGCCACTGGGAATATCCTGCCCCCAGAGCATTTTTTCAGTATTTCCAGATCCATCATGATTTAACTGAACTTAGGGCAAGATTAAGACAGACTGATAGTTACTGCTCTAGAAAAGATACACTGGATAGGACAGTCCTTATGCAAGCCCATTTCTAAAATTTTCCAACTACGTCTCAATATCAGGGGTTCTTAAATTTGGAAGAAGAACTAAACCTTAATTATAGGGGAGATGGTTGGTATGTTGCATTCAAACAGGTTTAATCTATTTTGTATTATTTATAACACTTATGTACATCTAGATTTCTTCATACTGTATATCTCATGCCAGTGCAATGGCCTTCTTTCGTAAGAAGTAACTCCACTCGGTGTCAGATGACTGTAGAGAAGAAATATCTCCATACCGTATGCTCTGGTTATGCAGTAACTTCTGGGACGATGCCATTTCCCAGATCTGGGGCGTAAAAGAATTGGGATCCCTGTTTCCCCTGAAATATCTTCACTTTAAGTATCTCGTCAGTCTCAGGGCAGCACAAATTGAAGTTGCTGCTTTTACTGTCTATTTGGTAATATGCTTGCACATAGCACACGGGCACATGGTGAAAGCACAGGCGTGAGGGCCCCATCCTGAAACCGGTTCAACATATGAGTAACTTCACTGTCACAGATTGTTCCATTGACTTCTATCGCACTAGTCACATGAGTCACATTACTCATGTGCTTAAGTGTTTTCAGCACCGGGCCCCACAATTGGAATTCAGCCGCAGATGGTGCCATTTAAAGGATAGATTACTCGTTAGGCACAACTCTGAGCAAAAAGTGGTACATAAACT
Source organism: Emys orbicularis (assembly GCF_028017835.1). Taxonomy (NCBI): domain Eukaryota; kingdom Metazoa; phylum Chordata; order Testudines; family Emydidae; genus Emys; species Emys orbicularis. The sequence goes on along the minus strand of NC_088693.1, from coordinate 67,895,652 downwards.
GCACCTCCCCAGAAGCAGCTCCTGGAGGGGTGCCACAAAAGTCTTCAATTAAAAAATTCATTTTCATTTACTTTTTCCACTGAAATTTCGATTTTCAGTGGAAATTTGAAAACCAAAATATTTCGATTTGGAAATGCCGCGCTAGTGCCTCATGGGAGTTGTAGTGTGTATACCTTAAACTCCCATTCTTCTCTAGAGGCTGGGGCCACGGTTCCTTGGTTGGACAACATCTCCCATGATGCACCATAGTCTCCCCCCTCTTGGAGAGCAGAGGCAATGCATCATGGGAGTCACTGGCCATGGTGCACAATGGGAGAGGTAGTCGAGCTAGGGAGCCCAGCTCATAGGGAGAATGGAGATATCAGGCAATTGAACTACAGTACCCATGAAGCACTGTGGCAGCATTTCCAAATAGAAATATTTTGGTTTGGGGGCATTCCATTTTTGACCAAAAAAAAAGTCAAAATTTTCCAGAGAAAGCGGATGATTTCACAGAAAATTTTACTGTGTCAAAACCCCAATTTTCTATTGAAAAAGGTTCTATCCAGGAGTCATTGTTCCTCAGAGGCACTATTCCTCCCAGCTTCCCGTTTGTACTGGGAAGGGGGACTGGGCTGTAATTTGCTGTTGGCCATTACCAGGAGCAAAACACACCCCATACATGACTCAGTCATCCTGGCTGGTTCACTGGGGAGGTAAGGGGGTTGAAGTCAAGGGTCCTGCCACTCCCCGACTACCTGCCCTTGGAGTGTGGAGGAAACAGTGAGTGCCCTGTGCTCACCCCCACATGCTCTGATGCAAAGTCCAGGTGTCTCACAGAGGTGCTCAAGGGGGATTCTTACTCCCCTGCACAAGTGCATAGTCTAGTCACATCTTTCCAGGGATCAAGAAGATTACACAGGTGTTAGCCTTAGAAAATTAGGCCTCAGCTAACTCGTGCCAAGGGATCCAATATCCTGGATGAATTCTCCTCTTGCATCGATTCCGACACCAGAAGGGCCTCCGATTCCTTGTGGATCATGACACAGACTTTGAATGTTTGGCTTAATATAAAATAAAAAAAGTGGCATTAGCAAGGCCTGCATGTGGCAAAAAACTGGGACATTGGTCTCATGCTGGGCCCTCTGCTGAGGGGTGAATTTTATCCATGCTAATAACCAGTGATTTTCTCAGGTCATACAGCTGGTCAGAGACAGGGCTAGAACAGAATCTGGGTCACCTGCTGACTCCAAGGGCATGTCTGCACTGTAGCTGCGGGGTGTGACTGCCGCACGTGTAGACAGACCGATCTAGCTAGCTCAAGTAACCATAGCCGTGCAGCCGTGGCAGCACGGGGAACAGCCAGGGCTAGCCACTAGAGTCGGTACCCAGGATCCCGGCTAGGACTGCATTCGGGAGGCTAGCCTGCACTGCCGCCTCTGCTGTCGCAGCCACGCTGCTATTGTGACTCAGAGCTGCAGTCACACCTCCCGAGTGCGTTTCCAACCCTTTCATGGGTGAACATGCTTCTCTCTGGGAAGGATCGGGTGAGTCCCTGGAGAAGTATTTTATCTGATTTCACCAGATGAGGCGCTCTTTCCTGTGCCAGTAAACCGACCCCCAAATTTACCCTTGTAACTCCCACTTTGAAACCTTCCCTTCACACCACACCACAGACCTCTATGACCTGAGTCAGAAGATGGATTCCAATGTCTTGTTGGAGCGGTAGCAGGCAGCTCTCCTCTGTAGATGAATTAAAGAGGGGAGATGCATACCACTTGATGAATAGTGGATGACATTAGCATTGCTTATCTATAGCTTAGAGACCTGCTTGAAACACCCTCTGAATGGGAGCAAATCTTCCAACCACAGGTTTCAAAGTAGCAGCCGTGTTAGTCTGTATCCGCAAAAAGAACAGGAGTACTTGTGGCACCTTAGAGACTAACAAATTTATTTCAGCATAAGCTTTCGTGGGCTACAGCTCACTTCTTCAGATGCATAGAGTGGAACACACAGACAGTCTGCTTATGCTGAAATAAATTTGTTAGTCTCTAAGGTGCCACAAGTACTCCTGTTCTTCTTCCAACCACAAGCATTTATATTCATGCTCCCCATTCACCTACAGGGCCTAAAGGCCTTTGTGAAATGATTTGCATACACACATTCTCTTGCAGTGGGTGAGTTCAAGCTTTGGGAAGTTGTCATGCAGCTTAAACTTGTGCAATTTGCACTTACTCATCAGTACACCCCATTGCAGCTTGCAAATAAGGGTGTGTTTTTAGATAGCTAATTTTGTAATAGCACCCAGCTACCATGGTGCTGGACACCTAAGAAATCATTCTAATAACAACAACTTATAAATGCCACATATCTGCACGCAGTGTTGTTGTAGCTGTGTGGGTTATTACAACAATCTGTAACCCACTAACAGCCCTCTCCAGCTGCTTCTCCCCCAACCCTCTTCCTCCCTATAACTGGAGGGGTGTTAACGGGCCACTTCACCATGAACGGTCCCTTGAAATGTGTTAACTACTTATGCTAAACAATCCGTTCCACCTGGTATTTAGCAGTGACACTCCTGAGTTAGTTTCCCAGACCTGAAGAAGAGCTCCCTGTAAGCTGGAAAGCTCGTCTCTATCACCACCAGAGGTTGGTCCAATAAAAGATGTGACCTCACCCACCTTGTTTCTCTACATATCTGCACCACATTTTGACATATCACTTTTTTGAAATACAGTTTGATCTATAAGAGGGTCAAATGGCTTCATGAGCAATATCATGTTCACTAGTTCTTTTGGTAATTATTTTAATATCTGGGAGTTTTTTCCACAGATCTCAGTCCTTCACTCTAGGAAATAGCCTCTAGAAAGTTCCACCTCCAAGCAAACTAGAAGATAAAAAGAGGTTTTATTATCCAGTAAAAAGTGAAATGTGTCCATATATATATAAAATGTATTCACTTTGATCTACACAAATCCATATTTTGTTTGGCTTTATTACAGTAACCACACTCTTAACCTAATCAGATGGTTTCTGTATTAGCTCCATAACATCTCATTTTACCATCCATTCAATTCTGCTTTTACTTGTGCAAGACTCTTGGGACCAAGAAATGAGCTTTGTGGTGATTTTTCTATTCTAGCAGCTTGGACATAACGTAACTTAATCTTCTGATCGCTTTTCCTCTCTGCTTATGTGCTTGATTAAGCTATATGGGCTTTTCCAGTAATTTGACTGTAGCAGCACTATACCAGAAATACCAATGTGGTTGGTTACAGATGCCATTAAGTTACTCTTTGTTATATCAACATCCTGCTGAATGGAATTGGCTTCTAATTCACTGGACCATGGTAACAAGACAGTAAAGTTCTTTTCATTTTAAAAGGTTCTTAGAGAAAAAAAACATTTTTACTTTGGCTGGTAATTTGATTTGCCTGATGTATGTATTTTTGGTGGCACACTGGGATTAATAATAATGTACTGTATTCTATCACTGATGCAGTCACATCCATTGAATACCTAATCAATTTCTTTAAGAATACTTTTCTGGAGGCAAGTTACGCTTGCTGACCCGTTTGATCATCAATAAGGCATAAGTTTTGACAGTGAGAGTAATTAACTATTGGAACAATTTGCCAAGGGTTGTGGTGGATTCTCCATCACTGACCTTTTTTAAATCAAGAGTGGACATTTTCTAAAAGTTCTGCCCTAGGAATTATTTTGGGGCAATTCTCTGGCCTATGGTATACTGGAGGTCAGATGAGATGATCACAATGATCCCTTCTGGCCTTGGAATTTATGAATCTGCAACTCACGCCCCTCTTCTACCCGGCTACATACACCTCTACCCCGATATAACACAAATTCGGATATAACGCGGGAAAGCAGCGTTCCACGGGGGTGGGGCTGTGCACTCCGGCATATCAAAGCAAGTTCGATATAACGCGGTTTCACCTATAACGCAGTAAGATTTTTTGGCTCCCGAGGACAGCGTTATATCGAGGTAGAGGTGTACATCGGACTTCCTAAACCACTATCTCAAGCTCTGTTGATGGGCTTCTGCCCTTATGTAGATGTGTGCGCTACCTGGGCTGATTTTGTGCCCAGTATACGAAGCAAGGTTAAGTTTCTGTTTAACAGTGGATCATCCCTAATTATTTTGTACTGAATACACTTTCTGTGATTACGTTACACTAGCTCCAGTATCTGTTGTGGAATACACTCTTTGTTCATTTATTTCCAATGCCCCAAACCAATCTCTTGCAGAGTCTTGCCTAGCACATTTGTTAAAAGACCCCATAAAGAACTCTATCTGTGAAGCAACACTATCAGATCTTTGTCCTCCACCCCTATCTTGCCGGATGTATTTTATATTTGTGTGTTTTTGCAATTTGTGCTGAGGGGAACACATTTTAATAAGAGGCTTTTAGTGTAGGCATGAAACCACACGCCTGATAGGGAAGAAGACCTTCGGGTGATGTTGGAAACACCTCCACATTTCTCACAAGCAAATGTGGCTTTTGCCACTTAAGCCGTGTACTAAGGGTTGTGGTAAAATCTCCATGACTGGCAACTTTTAAATAAAGATTGGGTGTTTCCGTAAAAGATATATGCTCTAATTCAAACAGGAATTATTTGGGGGAAGTCCTATGGCTTGTGTTACACAGTGATCCCCTCTGGCTTTAGAGTAGATGAAACTATGAATTTCTTTACCCTTGTAGTCTGTCTAAATGCTTTTTAATTAGTTGCAGTTCAGTTTTTTGATTGCTTACTGACACTTTTATTTGGGAAGTATCATTCTATGCAATAAGGAGAAAGATAGTCCGGAAGAGGATCTTGATAAATGGAGAGATGAGAGACATGGCCTCAAAATCAGCAGAGAAAAAAATAGAGTATATGGTCTGTAATTTGAATAATGTGAACACTGAAGAATTAGCCCCGATAGGCAGACAATACCAAAAAATGCAAAGTTTCAAGTGTCTGGGTTCCAGAATCTGGGGAAATGTGGAAACCGAGGACGAAATTAGGATATGAAGTGCCTGGCACAAATGGAGAGAGATAAATGGTGTAGAATGTGATTGGAAGATACCAGTAAGATTAAAAGGGAAAGTCCATAACCACTGGTCCATCCCATTTTAATGTATGGTACTAAACGTTGGGCAAAAAAGAAGAAACATGAGGAAATCCACAGAGATGCAAATGTTGAGATGGATGAGGGGTGTCCGAAAGAAAGACCATGTGAGGAATGTGCATGTTAGAATCACTCTAAAAAAGAGCAGCTAGCCAAGTGCTTGATCCCACCACCAATGGTACAGCTCCCATTGACTCAATGGGACTATGTACTTGTATTTCTTTGGGGTTGTGTAGCTGCCTAAATGTATGGCACCAGCTCTCCTGTGTGATGGCTGCTTAATGGGGGAACTCTTACAACTTCCTTTTAACAGAGAGAATTAAAAGGAACCCATTATTTTGCCCCTAAAACATAGGAAAACACCTGGTCCAGTGGCAGCGTGCTGCCATTGCGGACCAAGCTGTTCCAAAGTGACTGGTGATTTTGGTGGCCTCCGTTCATGGGTGCCTAAGGTGAGACATTTTTAAGGGGCCTGACTTCAGAAAGTGCTGAGCACCTGTCCTCAGATAATCAGGTTCCCTTGCAGCTGTCTCAGTTGGACACCTAAGGCCCCAAAGCCACTAGTCACTGTGGGGAAAATCTCAGCCCCTGACTCCCATAGGGGAGACTTACATTGCCAGACACAAGGAGCTTGGAGTGGCGCATCAGGCCCCTTTAATCGCTCTCGGAGGGTTCTCTGCCTTGGGTTGCCCCACAAAGCCTTTTATGCAGCATTCCTGCTCGGGTAGCATAAAACTCACACGCCTCTTCAGCATCAACTAAGGCTAGGTCTACACTACAGCGGGGGGTCGACCTAAGATACGCAACTTCAGCTACGTGAATAGCGTAGCTGAAGTGGCGTATTTTAGGTCGACTTACCTGGCTGTGAGGACGGCGGCAAGTCGACCGCTGCCGCGCCGCCGTCGACTCTGCTACCGCCTCTTGCCGCGGTGGATTTCCGGAGTCGACGGCAGAGCCATCAGGGATCGATTTTATCGCGTCTTCACTAGACGCGATAAGTCGATCCCCGATAGACCGATTGCTACCCGCCGATCCGGCGGGTAGTGAAGACGTGCCCTATGTGATGATGTATCACATTGCCCAGCGAGATCAAATACTCCTGCAGAAACCTACCCTGCATAGGAGGAAGATAGCAGACTGAAGGTGGCTGTGGGTCCCTTAACTTTGATTTTCCTCATTGCTGCAAGGGCATTTTAATACTAATGAATTAACTCTTTCATTGCTGTGCTCTGCTCCATCCTCTCTGCTGGGGTAGAAATGATGTTGGTGCTGTGCTGTCTGGCACATGGGATACTTTCTGAGTGCAGTCCTGCAGGCACTCCTAGAATCACAGGATTCAAAGGGACCTCAGGAGGTCATCTAGTTCAACCCCCTGTCTCAAAGCAGGACCAATCCCCAGACAGATTTTTACCCCAGTTCCCTAAATGGCCCCCTTAAGGACTGAACTCACAACCCTGGGTTTAATAGGCCATTGCTCAAACCACTGAGCTATCCCTCCTGCCCCAAGCTAGTACAGCCCTTAAGCAAGTGCTTAACTTTAAGGATGTGAGTTGACCCAGAGCACTTAGCACCTTGTAGCGTTGAGCACTACCTGAATCTTTCCCTACGTCGCTGGTAGATTATGCAGCAGTCAGAGGGTTAATGCTTTTTGCAAAGAATGTAAGAATGCAGGGAGATTTTTATTGTGCAAATAAGATGTCTGCCATTGTATCATGCTGCAATCTGATCGAAGACGGTGTCGAATCCAAGTGACATTCTCACCAATGGAATATAAATTAGGACTCCAGAATGTGGCCTGTTTGCCAATCAGACCGTTACACAACGCACCCCTGCAGATATCTTGCAAATCCTTCTGCATTCGGTATGGTTTTTTGGAATGGTGGCTAATCTGAGTATGCTCCAATGACCGCCTTCAGAGCTCACCCCTCTCCTCCTCAAGGCCTCTGCTGGCACCTAACTACTGCTCACCTTCTGCTTCTTAGGTTTTTTCATGGTTTAGTCTCTGCATGCATACAGCAGCACAACACATTTTTCCATGGTAGGTGGAGGGCAGCTCTTTCAATGCTGGTTCCCTTGCCTGCCCGCTGAAGTCTTTGCATGTGCAGGACTGTTCTACCTTCCTTCTGCAAGGGAAAGCTAACGGTGACACCAGCCAGTTTAGTGCCTTTGCACACTTGGTAGAACATCACTCACCAGGCCCGACAGCTTCTCAAAGATTATAGCCCTGATTCAGCCATGGATTTAAGCCTGTGCTTAAGTTTAAGCACACAAGTAGGCCCATTTGGTGTTGCTATGCATGTGTATATATTTGTGACTCAAGAGTTTTTCCTTGCTTACAGTGCCGTTTCCTCCTTGCTGCTTTTGGATGTTTCAATTCCCTATCAAACTGGCTCTCGGAACTGCTCTGTCTGGGCAACCCCCCTGCAGAAGCCATGCTGCAAAGGGGCTCAGAGAACTGAAGTAGCATCTGGACTCCCTGCATTGGAACTGGGGAAAATAGACCAGAGAGCATTTAAAAAGCCTAGTCTCTTCACATCAGTGATGTACACACCCATTATAGGTGGGGCTTGGCCTCACCAGCTGTAGGGGACAGCTTGCGGAAGCTTGGCGAGGAGCTAAGTGGCGGACTGAGTATGTGACTGAATGTGAGCGGAAGATGCAGGCTGTGTAGTTGAAGGCCATGCAATGAACTTTGTTCGGCAGACCCTGCCAAAATGTAGTTTAGTATAGTTCAGCATGTTTTTGGCTGTAAACAAGTTAGCTTATATAATAAGTACAATTTATGAATGAAATAAATGTAGCCAGCTGTTGACCCCATGTAACCTTAAGAAAAGCGCGGGGGAATATAGCATTGCAGCGGACTCCCTTCAGTGGAGTCCTGCCTGGCCAGCTGTCCCGGACGGTCAGAATCCCCCGCAGCCCCTCCGCACGCCTCAGGAACTCCCCGCGCTGCTTGAAGTGTAAGTTCTTCCTTCAGTAAAGCCTTGCTTTTTACTCTCAGGCACTGAGTGTCATTCTTTCGCCAGTATCATGGCCCCCCTTGCGGGCACAATTGGCGTCACGAACAGGATACCGGCGTGAGAATGCCTCTTTGGGGGAGGAAGGATAAGGGGGAGGGAGAGAGCCGCATCCCCGGGTGGCCCGCCATGGGACGGTGGGCTCCGGTGGCTCGTAAGCTGGTGGGGATGGTTGCCCCCGCCGCATGGCCGGAGCTTGAGCAGGAGCCGGGGGTTACCCCAGTTAGGCTAGAGGAGCTGATATCCAAGCTCTGGCTGGATAAAGCAAGACCCGCAGAGCGTAAAGCAGCGGGAGACCTGGGATGGGTTTTCCTGACTGCGCTCCGCGCGGTGGACGAGGTGCTGCTGGTTCAGCGCCAGAGGATAGGACGGTTAGAGGCTGATTTGCAGCAAGCAAATGAGGCACGTTCACTGACCCAGGAGGTCATCACTGGTACAGCTGAACGGGCCGAGCGGTTGGAGCACTGATGCACGGTCATGGCGGCTCACATTGCGAACCGCCGGCGGCGAAAGGGAGGGCGGTGGGATGTGCGCCCCCTCGCCGTACGTGCACTGGTGCGCAAAACCGATTGGGACCCAGAGATCTGGGATGGGGACATCTGGGAGACAAGTGAAGATGAGTCCCCTGAGGAGGGGGATGGCGGGAAGATGGGGCTCTACCCGCAACTGCGGCCCGTTGTCGAGACGTGGTATGAGGGGCCGCACGGGGATAATGATAATATGGTGGGAAGGGATACTATCCGGGAATTTAAATCCTCTGAGACACAGGACTTCGTGCAGCGTTTCAAGCAGCGCCCCAAAGAATCGCTGCTGGCGTGGCTGCTCCAATTGTGGGATGAGGGGGTGGATGCGATTACCCTTACCCCTGCTGAGCTAGGCAGGATGGGCTTGCTGACCACAGACCCACTCCTTCATAGGAGCCTTAAGGCAGGGGCTGCCACAACGACGGACTTTCCATATCCTTCCCTTATGTCATGGTTAACCATGGCTATTAAGACCATTTGGAGTTGGCCCGCAGACATGGATGATGGGCTAGAGCAGTGGGCTTCCATCCCAGAGGGGTTAGCCAGCTCCAACAGCTGGGAATGCTCACCGGCATATTTGCCAAGGACTTTGAAGGGCCTGACGCTGTGGAGCTGACCCGCACCATTCGTACCCGACTCCTGCGGAACGCCCCCCCCCCCCACCTGAAGGCAATGATCCTCCCGATGGTTGGAGGGGCCATAGGGTCGGTGGGTGATGCGGCACAGCTCATGATGCAATTGACAGAGATTGATGGTATGATGAAAACTACCAAGCCGCGGCAGGGGAACGTAAAGCAAAAGGAGAGGGTTAGCCGCAACACTATGTTCAAAGACTTACTGAAAGTGGGGACCCCCTTAGAGGAGGTAGATGGGAAAACCAATGCTGAGCTGTTAAGGTGCTGGTTACAGCTCAAGCCGGAACAGCGCACCAAGGACAAAGGGGGGCCCCAACACAAGGCAGATGGCACCCCTCAGCGGGCACAACCGTCTGCCCCGCCCGCAGACTATGCTGAGTGGAAGCTGCCCGCCCAATACTGACGGGGTGGCGGGTCTCCCCCGCCCCCCCCCATTGGAAGTGAGGCGGTTTGTAGTGGGGGACCACCGCCCTTATGTCCCAGTGGAGATCTACTGGCCTAGCAGGGGGCGGCAACAAGTAATGGCCCTCGTGGATACAGGCGCGGAGGTGACTATACTGCATGGCACTCTGCCCCGTCGGGGCCGGTCAGTAATGGTGAGCGGCCTCGGAGGGGCGGATGTTTGGGCCGCGCCAATGCAGTTAAGGCTGGCCATTGGAAAAGCCCCTCCCATGCGGGTCACCGTTCTGATTGCCCCCATTCATGAGTACATATTGGGCATAAATCTCTGAGGGCAAACCCTAGATACTCAGTGGGGACCCTTTTCCTTTGGGCGCCCACTGTATGTCCGAGCGGTCGTAACCATGCTGCGAGGGCATCCGCGGTGGGACCCCGTGGTGCTTCCGACCCCTACCACGGTAGTCAATACCAAACAGTATCCAATACCTGGTGGGCACGAGGAAATAACCGCCACCGTTAAAGGATTGCTCCAGGCGGACATCATCCATCCCATCATGAGCGCGTTCAACAGCCCAATTTGGCCAGTCTGCAAAAAGGACGGAACCTGGCGCATGACGGTCGACTACCGCAATTTGAACAGGGTCACCCCAACCCTAACGGCGGCAGTTCCCGATATGGTCTCCATCATGGAGCGACTCACAACGCAAGTAGGGCAGTGGCATGTGGTAGTGGACTTGGTGAATGCCTTCTTTTCCATCGCCATTGCCCCGCAGAGCCAAGATCAATTCGCCTTTTTGTGGGAGGATCGGTAGTACACATTCACTGTACTGCCCCAGGGGTACAAACATAGTCCTACCATCTGTGACCAGTTGGTTAGCCGAGACCTGGAGCAGGTGGCTCTCCCAGAGGGGGTGGTTTTGGAACACTACATTGATGATGTCCTACTGAGCGGGCCCCACGAGACGGCACTTTCCGAGGCTAAGAACAATGTTTTGCAGGTCCTGGAGGCCAGGGGGTGGGCTGTCAACCCCAGTAAAATCCAGGGACCCAGCCAGGAGGTGATCTTCCGGGTATACTTTGGTCAGGGCCTCAGCGTAAAATCCCACAGAAGGCCATTGAAACGATTACCCACTTCCCAGAGCCCACTAACGTAAGCCAAGCCCAAACTTTCTTGGGCCTTTTAGGATACTGGCGCACATTTATTCCCCATCTAGGGTATATCCTGCAGCCCATACAAGCAGTAGTCTGGAAGAAAGCCACATTTAGTTGGGGAGCCAAACAGCATGCCGCATTCCAACAGGCTAAAGAGGCGCTCAGCCAGCATGCAGTACTGAGCCCAGGTAAACGGGGCACCCCCTTTGAACTTGAGGTAACGGTGGTTGACCACGTGGCCTTGTGGGGGCTATGGCAGCAAGCCTCATCTCGGAAAGAGCCCATAGGGTATTGGTCGCGATCCCTATGAGGCTCAGCTGAATGATATACGCCCCTTGAACAGCAGCTGCTTGCAATAGTATGGGCCCTCCAGCAAACTGAGCCCATAACAGGCACGGAGCCTGTGAAGGTGCGTACTCCGCTTCCAATTATGGGTTGGGTCCGGGATGAGAGCCCGCTTACGCGGACTGGAGTAGCCCAGGCCCAAACCCTATGAAAGTGAAAACACTACCTGCAGCTCCGTATGCAAATGACCCAGGCGAACATTACCGATACGCACACACGGCTCCTCGGTGCTGTCACTTTTGAGGAACTGCCCTCTAAAGGGCAGCATGCCTACGCCCCCCCAGTCGAGGTACTTCAGCCGCCCTGTGTGGAGGCCCCTCCCTATGCCTCCTTAACCGAACAACAACAAGAAGCCGCGTGGTTTACTGATGGATCGGCTTCATATAGGGGAGCAGAACGCAGGTGGCGAGTGGCCGCGTACAACCCCTGCCTCAAGGAAATACTGTTTAAGACCGGCCCTGGCCTATCTAGCCAGTGGGCCGAGCTACGGGCAGCGTTTATAACCATCACCGAAAACCCAAGGCCCCTCTTTATGTATACAGATAGCTGGGCAGTCTACAAAGGCATAACGCAATGAATGGCTGTCTGGCATGCGGCTAGCTAAAAGGTACATGCCAGACCCCTTTGGGGGTACAACATGTGGCCTGCAATCTGGGATGCCTGTAGTCAGAGGCCCGTTGCTGTTCGTCATGTAGACGCCCAGCTGATAGGGGAAGCAGACGAGGCCCGGTTCAACAAAAAGGTAGATGACATGGTCACAGTCTACGCAGTAGCTGCCCCCGGCCTGGCCAAGCGGATACACCAAAAAAGTGGTCACCTGGGGGGGGGGGGAAGGCAATGCAATGGGCCACGGATCGTGGGTTGCAGACTAGGATCGGTGCGCAGCGGGACGCCCGTCAGCACTGCCCACAGTGTACTAGGCTCTCCCACCAGCGCTTAAAAACAAAAAAGGGGTACCTGAAGCGAGGCCAAAGACCTGGGGAGGTATGGCAGGTGGACTACATTGGCCCGCTGCCTAAAAGTCAGCGGCATAAGTACTCGCTGACTGCAGTAGACACGTATTCTGGCCTGCTCTTCGTATACCCGTGCGCAAGTGCTACACAGAAGCAAACTATAAAGGGGTTAAAAGAACTTATCTGCTATTACGGATCCCCCCTTAAAGTGCAGAGTGATCAGGGAACCCATTTCCCAGGGATGGAAGTAAGAGAATGGTCTAGGAGGCAAGAAATCGTGTGGGTGTTTCACATCGCATACCACCCGCAGGGCGCCGGGCTCATTGAGCGCATGAACGGTTTGCTTAAACAGCAGCTACGCAAACTGTCCCCCACTGAATCCCTGGCCGGATGGAGTTGTAACATCCGCCAGGCTGCAGCCGCGCTCAATGACCGTCCGCTGTATGGCTCTACCCCATATGCCAGGTTTAAGGGGGAGGTCATCGAGCGGCTCCTTGTGTTGCGAGTGCAGCGTCTGCACCCGCAAGCCCACCTCCCCATTCGGGCCACCCTGGAAAGCGCTGGTCTTGATCTACGGGTCCCTCAAAAGAGTCTCACTCTGCAGCCTAATAGCCGAAACCTCGTGAGTATTGGCTTAGCCATTGGGCTCCCACAAGGCTATTATGGGCGCATTGCCCCACGCAGTAGCCTGGCCCTCAAGGGCATAGATGTGGCGGCGGGAGTGATCGACGCTGACTACACGGGGGAGGTTAAGGTGCTGTTGGTGCACAATGGCCCGCAGGCAATAACCCTCTCCCAAGGCGAGCGGGTTGCCCAGCTGATTTGCGAGCGCATTAAATTGCCTGACGTGCAGGAAGTGGAGGCGCTTACGCCCACCACTCGAGCAGGGGGGTTTGGCTTGACTGGGCGTGCAGTTTGGGTCCATGACCCCACCAAGCATAACCCGCTTGAAGAAAAAATCCTAGCCGATGGCCCCGGGGATACTCACCTCGTGTTGCTAAAAGGGGAAGACGCCCCAATTTATGTGCCCTCTAAGCGTCTTTCTTCCAGGCGACCATGACCGCTGCATTGCAGTTTGCACAACCCCGTGGAGCACCCCGGGCGCGCCACCCGAAGACCAAAACCTGTATGATGTCCCTGCGATATGCTCTCTACAGCCTAATCCTTGGACTAGGTTTGATTGCGACTGGTGCCCAAGCCACATGGCACCACAATTCCGCTGTCCAGTGAATGCAGTCAGTGGCACTAGCAGGTAACAAGTCGAACTGCTGGTACTGCGCACACGTCCCCCAATTGGCAAGCACTGGCATCCCGTGGGCTGCAGTACCGTGGAATGAATCCTGGGCCCTTAACGATACCACCTTTCTCACCAAGTATAATAAAACACCCCCCTACTGGCGCCAAGGGACACCGGTGGCGGTACTGGGAAATGCGCATTGGTGTGTGCAGCAATTTCCAGCAATGGACGCTGTTCGTCCTGTTGGAGAACTTAACCTGTCCTCGTGTGCAGTAGTAGTAAAATACCTGCCAGGCACCGGGCAATTTAATGTCACCGCCTGCCTACCGGAATTGCACAGTAAGTGAATGGCTGGGGAGACGTGGGTCTCAAGTGACAATTGTTCCGGTTCTTCTGGAACTAATTTGACCTATTCAAATGGCACCACCCTCTGCCATCGGTGGTGGTGTTGGGGCGAGTGGGGACTACATACCCGTGGGTTTTTGTACTATTTCAACACCAGCACACCCGTATGGAAAACACCCCTCAATATGATTAGACGTGGGCATATCCAGCGCACCCATTATTGGCCTCAGTGTAACCAGAGCTCCGACAGCTGGTGTCGCAACACCTCAAGCAGCATATGGCTCCCCACAGCAGGGCTGCGAGGGTTGTACTGGCTATGTGGCCGCTGAGCATATAAAACCCTACCCAACCAATGGTACGGACGGTGCACACTGGGACGGCTTCTCCCCTATTCGTATGGAATGCACACTATGCACGCTCGTGCAGTGCACAATTATATATTGGTGACACGTTCACGACGGAGCACAAACCCCATTGTGCAGAAACCCACAGGTTTTCATCAATTCGTCCGCGCTTTCCTCCCCTGGCTAGGGGTGGCCGAATTAGAGCGTGCCATTGTAAATATTTCAGCCACGTTAAAAATTATAAAAAATAATACCATAGATGCGATTTACGCTTTGCAATTAAAGGTAACTTCTCTATCGCAAGTAGTATTGCAAAATCGCATGGCATTAAATTATTTATTGGCTGCCCAAGGTGGTGTTTGTGCCTTAATTAATAAAAGTTATTGTTTTTATTCAAATCAGAATAAGCTCATTAAAACTGATGTTCACAATATAATGGACCACTTAAAAGTGTTACATAATGTAGGCTCTAAGGCCTCTGCATGGGATAACTCTTGGCAATGGCTAACCTCCTGGCTTCCGAATCTCGGCGCCTGGGGGAGGCACATTGGACTCCTGTTATTAATGGGACTACTGAAATTTGTATGTGTATTTGTCCTCCTACAATGCTGCATAAACTGCTTCTCCACCCTCCTGGCCCGGCTGGTAACACCCAAACCGGTGCGCGCGCTCACCGTGCGCTGGTGGCAGTAACTAGACTAATACACCTCAGTCCGCCAAGGGGTGGAGTGTAGGGGACAGGTTGCGGAAGCTTGGCGAGGAGCTAAGTGGCGGACTGAGTATGTGACTGAATGTGAGCGGAAGATGCAGGCTGTGTAGTTGAAGGCCATGCAATGAACTTTGTTTGGCAGACCCTGCCAAAATGTAGTTTAGTATAGTTCAGCATGTTTTTGTCTGTAAACAAGTTAGCTTATATAATAAGTACGATTTATGAATGAAATAAATGTAGCCAGCTGTTAACCCCATGTAACCTTAAAATAAGCGCAGGGGAATATAGCATTGCAGCGGACTCCCTTCAGTGGAGTCCTGCCTGGCCAGCTGTCCCGGATGGTCAAAATCCCCCGCAGCCCCTCCGCGCGCCTCAGGAACTCCCCGCGCTGCTTGAAGTGTAAGTTCTTCCTTCAGTAAAGCCTTGCTTTTTACTCTCAGGCACTAAGTGTCATTCTTTCGCCAGTATCACGGCCCCCCTTGCGGGCACACCAGCCCATAATAACCAGCCACTATTGCAATTCCTTTTCTCACATTCATATCGGGTAATATCTCTGGCTATTCTCATGAAACTGGATCCCCTCCCTCAGTCCCTTTCTCTCTGCTTGGCTCTGCTGCACTCTGCTTTCTATCTCCCTGATGGTGGGAGGGCTAACATCACCTCTTTGATGTGATCCTCAAGGGTGATTATGGGTCATATGTACAGCCCCTGGGTAGTGTAAAGAGGTGGTTCTAGAGAGCAGTTGTCTCCAGGCACTGATTCCCTTGCTTCAGTAGTTGACCACTGTCACAGGGTTTGGGGTGGAATCCAGACCAGTGAGAGACTGAGTCACCCCTGCCCTGTAACCCTGGTTGCCTCATATGCTTTACTACTGTAACTCCCTGCCTGGGACGTTCAGTCAGCAGCAAGCATGCATGCCACCACCTGAGTGTCTGTATATAGCTGCAACCCTGATCCAGCAACTTCGACCCCATCCGCCTGTCAGCCACACACCAGTCACGCTCGCTGGTCTCGACCAGCCTGGGTTACTACTTGTAGGGTGACTCCAACATACTCCCAGTTCTGAATTTTCCCAAAACCATGTGCTCTGCAAGGGCCAGCCCTCTCCTGGACAGTTCAGAAAAAAGTTTGGTTTGTTCCTCTACAGGCACAAAAGCACACCACAGTTTATTAATTTAAGTGGGGGGTAAATATACCCTTTTATTTAAACACAGCATTGAGTTGGTTTATAGTGAAAATAAAACAAATTTGTTAACAATTAGACATAGGTTAAGTGATGCCAAGTAAAGAATAAAAGTAAAGGTGGTTGCAAGCAAATCAAAGTGAAAACAGGTATCTAAAAGTCTAAAACTTAATCTAGCAAGGTACTGGTTTTGCTCAAGATGGTTTCTCTCACCAGTCATTCTGCTTCCCAGCCATGGAGGACTTTCTCTCAGTCAGGCCCTTCCACAGAAGGTGCTGGGTTCCCTTGTCTTCCTAGGTGAAAGATCTTTGCCTAAGCAGGTTTCTCACCTATATTCAGTTTCCAGACACTTCAACCCCCCCTTGGCTGAAGGACCCATCTTTCTCAGCTTTCAAGAGCTCTGGCCCCTTGTGTCTGTCTAGTGATGGGTGCCAAAGATGACTTCTGTCTTCTCTTATATCTTCCAAAGTTCAATGCCTTTGTTTCAAGAGACAGGATGCTGTTTTCCCCTTCCTGTGTGCTTCCATTCACCTATCTGTAAATGGGGCTTCTGTTATTTTGATTCAACCATGCTTCATTTACATAGGAGACAGGTAAATAGCTGCCTTCTCTCCTGTTCCACCCTGTTTGGCCACAGACTTCAAAGTATACATCCAGTATCCATATTTCCTAATATAGGCATTGTACAATGATATTAATCACCATGGTGCCAGTAGCTTTCAGAAAAGACCTCACTCTATATACTTTTGTAATATTGTATATGGTCAGTGAATTCAATTGCTTATCACGTGCCCTGCATCTTTATAGACCCGTAAACCTTTGCAATGTATTCTTTGAAGAGTAAAACCGAGACCCAGCTTCTCTCTCCTGCTGGGCATAGATGCCATGCTGTCTCCTCCCCCACTTGTTAGCTTGATCGCTTTGTTTACCAGATATGTAACTGGACCTTCATTGTCTCTGCCTGACAACTAGTCAGAGAAGCAAATACACATTCCTTTGGGTAGGACAGATCTGTTTACCAATGCCCCCTGACATACCTGGCTTACACACATTTTAGTCATCATTCCAGCATGTATCCATAACTCTTAATACTACATACGTGCATCATGCCGGTATATTAACCATCACTGAGTTATTAATTTTCCGATGATACCTCACAAGGCATATTTTGTACAAAGAACATTACAATAGTGTGTAGGCTGTGAATTTAGGGATAGTTAGGGTCACTACCACACAACAGACACCTTACTACATGCTCTCATGCTGTGACACGTGTAGTGTTGGCTCGATGCTGAACATTCTGCTGCTGCTCCAACAGAGAGCTTCAGAACATGCTCGGCCTTTGGCATGAACACCAGTGAAGCCCACTCAGTAGTTTGTTTCATTCTCTCCTATTTGCGCTTGCTAGCTCTCTAGGGTCTGCCTACCGTGCAAGTGGCGGTGTGATTGTAGCACAGGTAGGCAACCAGTGCTAGATTTAATCTAGTTAGCACAGGCAACACTAGTAGTGTAGATGTGGCGGCATGGGTTAGCAACCTGGGTACACACTCTCTGGGAATCCTGGGGACCCTTAGTTTCTCACTCCTTTCCAGAGCTCTCAGTCCCAAACACATAAAGCTACATTATATAGGGCAAAGATATGGAACATGAAGATGCTCATTTGCATTTACTAGTTTATGCTCAGACACCCGTAATTGCATGAATAAAAACTTCCCAAACAAAATCCAGATGTGTGAATGTTTGTGGGAAAGCAAACTAAGATAATAAACTGTTTGGGGGAGGAACCATCTTTTTGTTCTGTTTGTAGTGCCTGGCACAATTGGGTCTTGATCCATGACTGGGGCTCCTAGGTGTTACTATTATTTATATTACATAATAACTAAAAAAAGTGCACACGTGGATTATACCGAATCATGCTTCAGAACTCACAAATGTGTTTGCAAATCATTTTCCCCACTCTTTGTGCATCTCCACGTTCACAGGAACAGATTCTGCTTTTCACTCCTGTGATCAGAACTGGCAACTTGCACCTGAACCCAGAATGGTGGAAACGTCATTCTCTTCTACTCTTCAACAAGTTACCCTCTGGCTACCTCCCACAGGGAGTGTTTGCTGACTCAATTCAAAAAAGGAAGTAAGGATATAAATTTGCTTGAGACAATTATTATCCCAATCACAATGTTCTTTTTAAATAAGTGTTTGAGCGAATACCAAAAGGGAGCAATTAAGGGTACGTCTACACTTACCGGAGGGTCCAGCGGCAGGCAATCGATGTTCTGGGATCGATTTATCGCGTCTGGTTTAGACGCGATAAATCGATCCCGGATCGATCCCGGAAGTGCTCGCCGTCGACGCCGGTACTCCAGCTCGGCGAGAGGAGTACGCGGCATCGACGGGGGAGCCTGCCTGCCGCGTCTGGACCCGCGGTAAGTTCGGACTAAGGTACTTCGAATTCAGCTACGAATTTGCTTACCTTAGTCCGAAGTGGGGGCTTAGTGGGGACCAGGCCTAAGACTCTTGCCTCATAAGAACTTGGCAAAGCGCTGAATGGTGAAGCCATAAATCCGTTCCCTTTCTACCTTGCCCCCCAGAGCAAATGTGTCTATTTCTGCAATTTATTCAGCTCAAGAGAGTAATGGAGTCAGATTTGTAAATGGCAATCGGACAAGAAGAAGTTCGCCCTGCTGGAGCCTCATTCACATAGTTAAAATTAGAGTTGTGTTCCCAGCATTAGAAAATGCTGTTGACACAGACACAAATCACACTTTTCTACTCACAGCATAGAGTAGTGGGCAGCTGTGCACAGCTTTGGGAAGTGGGGACTAGAGCTGGATGGGTCACATCGTTTGGACAAAACGTTGTTTTTTGGTGTGAAAAATGTGGATTCCCATTGCCCAGAACATTTCACGAATTTGTGTTGAATTCATCAAAATTGTTTCAGTCGGGAAAAAAAATCCCCCAAAATCTAAGAGTTTCATTTTGACATTTTTGTTTGGATTTTTGTATTTGAAATGACATTTGGTTTTGAATTTTGTTTTAATTTAATTTAAAAAGGTTTAAAAAAAATCTCAAAGAGGGAAAGAAAATGTTTCATATCAGTTCAAACCAAACATTTTGTTTGCCCCGAAACAATTTTTTTTTTACTTTTTCAGGTCGTCACAAAATTTTCATTTCAGGTTGACCCAAAATAAATGTTTTCCACAATTTTTCAGTTTGAGCAGAGAACCAAAAAAATCAGTTATTTGCCCGGTTCTAATGGGGACTTTTGATCCTCTTCCTAGTTGCTATATGAGTGGCCAGAGTATGTTCTTTAAGTTGTCTGTGCCTCTGTTTCCCCTTCCCATCCTTTGCCCTGTCTGTTTACATTCTGAGCTCTCCTGGGCTGTGGTCCCTTCAAAGTCTTTGGAGTATTTCCTTCACAGTTCCTGAACCCACACACTCCCCCTCACAGCCTTCCGAACCTATGCAGGGAAGATGCATCTCTTCTGCAGGCAACAGCTCCGTCTTTGTTATTTCAATGCCATTGGCTTGTAGTTGCTCTGCCATCTCTTCAAGTTGTTTCTGGCCATTAGGACTGGCTCCAAGGTACGGAGAGGGGAGGGCCTTTTTAATTGTCATTTTGGCTTTGCAAGTCACAAAGCTGGCTCAAGTGTGGCAGAACTATCTTGCCATCGGCACAGGAATTGTTGAGTCTTTTTCACCTCACATGAGTTCCCAAATTTTCTAGTGAGAGGAGAAAAGACCCATTCGCCCAATGATAAAATAAATGGCGGGGGACAGGAAGTGAGGATCAAGGCAGGCTTTGCTTGTTGAATTCACCTCTTCTCTTCATCCCCCCGTTCCACGCCATTATTATAAAGTTCCCTTTAATTTCAGCAAGTGTGAAATTTGGGTGTCTCAGCAACAATTAAACCAGCTAATTAAGCAATGCTAATAACTCGGGGGCCAGGCTAATTTGTCCCTTCTGTTGCCCGATCCCATCCTAAAAAGATCCTTCCATTTTGCCAGCTAGCCCAGAAGAACCTGGGCAGACTGTCTGAGTTAGGTAGGGGGTGACTCATGGTGAAAGAGATTCAAGGAGAGAAGTAGTAACCAAAATTGCATGTACATTGCCTTGGAACAGGCAGTCAGGATTGTATTGTGATTATTGTTAGAGGAAAAAAGAAAGAAAATAAAAATCCTGCAGCTTATTCCACAGTGTTTAACTCTGCTTCCTTCCCCAGACCTGAAGAAGAGCTCTGTGTAGCGCGAAAGCTTGTACCTTCCACCAACAGAAGTTGGTCCAATAAAAGCTATTACCCCACCTACCTAGTGTCTGTCATATCCTGGGACCTACATAGCTCAACAACACTGCAAACCGTGTTTAACTTCTCCACTGAGTATCTGTGGTTCTCTCCCCATTTATATATGCCAAAGTTCATAGAGGTCAAGTCCACAATAGCGTTCGTATGTGTTGTCGTTATGTATTATATGTGTAGAGTTGGATGTAGGCGGTTGGAGGTTCTGTTCTCTTTTTAGGGTGTGTTTGACAATGTTGCCTTGTCTGATCAAATCCAGTTTCATGTATTGTTTTGTTAAGGTCACCACAGAGCTTTGTGCTTGGACCCCCAGGAATTTAGCTCCTCAGCGGGTGTTAACCAGCTGAGCATCTGGCCTGTTATTTTGAATATTCTTCTGCAGGAGGATTCAATGGAACACTGCCAAGTGCCTGGCTACGACTCAACGGGATGGAAAAATGGGTCAGACTTTTTGTCAGCCCACGTACCACTTTCCTTTAAGGGCAATGAAAACACCGGGGAGCAGCTAATGCATTCAGACACTGATCAAGGGCAATCAGGCTATTTCTAATCACACCTATGACCAGGCTCTAATCCCTGCAGTGACGATGTTTTGTTCAACCCTGAACAGCAGAGAAATGAGATATTATACACAGGATCTCAGAGTTGGCCTGGTAATCCAGTGCCATCGCAATGCAGAGGACATGTCCTAGCTCGGCTGGGGAATGCACAGTGGCAGCCCATTCAGCCCTTTGCACTTACATAGCATCTTCCACCCCAGCACCTCAGCTCTCTTCACAAGCATTAATTAGTTAAGCAACACAGGACAGGGATGTAGACATTACTACTCACAATTTATAAATGGGGAAATGGAGGTACAGACGGAGTAAATGACTTCCCTAAGGTCAGATGGGAAGTGTTGTGACAGAGACAGGATTAGACTTCTGTATCTTCTGACTCTTAGGGTGGGGTGGGGGAATGGGGAGCCTAATAATCATAGTGGGTTTATAACCATATTTGGTAAATCAGCGGAGCTGGTTGGAAAATGTTTTTTTTCTCCCATGGAAAATTATGATTTTTTTTTAAATAAACAGGAAGAGTCCCCAAAACTGAAAAAAAAAAAAAGTCCAAAAACTGTTGGGAAAAAAAATCCTCAAACTACTGAATACCGGGGGGAAATTGACCAATTTAATTTTTTTCAGTTTTTGGCTGCAAACTTTCTGGGTTGGGGTTTTCCAGTAACAGGTTGAAAATTTTCAAGGAAAGCTGTTACTTTCTGCAAAACTTCTCATCTAGTCAAACAATTTTTCAACAACAAAGAAGTTTCAGGAGAAAATTTTCAGCCAGCTCTATGGAAGATCTAAAGAGTAGGCTCTCCAATCCGAATGTGACTGTCACCTGGAGACGAACGCTGGCCTGCTGACTGGTTCAAGAATGCTGATAGACATCAGCACAGTGCCTGGGGAAGGCTAAGCTTATGAAGAGTAATAATTTTACATGTAAATAGAGCCTTTCCTAGGGAAAGACCGCAAGCTGGTTTTTGTATTTGCCCTCATATAGGAACCGTTCTTGCAGCTCCATGCGGAGTAGAACAAAGGGTACATCCAGGGCCGGTGCAACCATTTAGGCGACCTAGGTGGTTGCCTAAGGCACTAGGATTTGGGGGGCCCCATTTTCTTCGGCAGCGACCACGGCGGTCGGATCTTCGGCCACCTCAGTCGCCGCTGGCATTTAGGCGGAGGGAGCTGGGGCAGTGGAGCACGGGGAGGACTGCCTGCAGCAAGGGGGGGGGGGGCAGCACGCAGGGGAACTCCCCGCCCCAGTTCACCCCTGCCCCGCCTCCTCCCCGAGCACGCCGTGGATACTTCACTTCTCCCGCCTCCCAGGCTTGCGGCGCCAATCAGCTTAGGCGCCGCAAGCCTGGGAGGCGGGAGAAGTGAAGCAGCGACAGCGTGCTCGGGGAGGAGGCGGGGCAGGGGTGAGCTGGGGCGGTGGGGTGCCTCAAGGTGGGGAGCTGCCGTGGGGGGGGGGGCGCCTCAGGGCGGGGGGGGGAGCTGCCGCGGGGGGGGGGTGCCTCAGGGCAGAGGGGGGGAGCTGCCGTGGGGGGGGCGCCTCAGGGCAGAGGGGGGGAGCTGCCGCGGGGGGGGGGGGGGGGCGCCTCAGGGCAGGGGCTCGGGGATGGGGGGGCGCAAGGTGGAAGTTTCGCCTAGGGCGTGAAACATCCTTCCACCGGCCCTGGGTACATCTGCACTGCGAAAAAACAACAACCCTGGGTCAGCAAATCTCAGAGCCTCTGAGCGTGGCTGGCATGTATTTTTTTGTTTTTGTTTTTGTTTTTTGGTAGACATAACCTTACGCACCAGGCATCCTGCACTAGTGACACAACACAACAGTTTTTAGGAGGGGAAATGAAAAAAACCCATTGATTTTCCAAGGGGCGCAGCCAGTTGAATTAGGAGACGTCTCTTGGAGTATGGCTACTGCAGAATTACTACTTATCATAGCCACAGTGTAGCATAAAGCTTTGATAAGCGTAGTGCTCTACTGACCTGGGAGAGCACTCCATGCTTAAATGCAGTAAAGGCAGGAATTTAGACAATTGTTATCGCATTGTCACACCTGATAGCGAGTCTGTAGTACTCATTATGTGAGGAGAAGAGTCCTCTTGGAAGTGGAAGGACTTGGCTGAGCTCTTGAGCTGCAAATTGTCTTCCTCTTGGGAAGGGGCAGGTCCAGATTAGCTGTAGCATGGAGGTAGTTTTGATTGGCACCAACACCGGTGGGGGGAGAGAGGGGCGTGAGTGATACTGAATGACACCTGCATATAACAAGGAATAAACAAGCAGAATCTTACAGCAACTAGACACACAAACCATCTGACTGGAAATATGCATTATAAAATGTGCTTTTATAAAGTGGTATATCTAAAATTTATCCCCAGAAGTGTACACATTTTAAAGCAATACAGATTAGGATTAAGTATCCTGTGTCAACTCATTTCTCTCTTGGCAAGGAAATGGCCCACTCCTGGAGCCAAATCCAGTCTAATCTACCTATTTACCAATCCATTTCTACTGCACTCATCACCGTGATGAGTGACAGTGGAAGTAATTAACCATTGGAACAATTTACCAGGGGTCATGGTGGATTCTCCATCAATGACAATTTTCAAATCAAGATTGGATGTTTTTTTTAAAAAGCTCTGCTCTAGGAATTATTTGGGGGCAGTTCTCTGGCCTGTGCTGTACAGGAGAACAGACTAGCTGATCACAATGGTCCTTTCTGGCCTTAGAATCTGTGAATTTATTAAACTTCCTGACTGCTTAGAAGCTCAGACAATACTGCGTCACAGTTCTGAGTGTGTATCCATTTGGAACTGTACAGCTGTCTAGTGGCTGACTAGAAAGATAGATAGATGTCATACTTTAATGTGCTTGCAGTGTTCTTTTCGCCATGTTGGTCCCAGGATATGAGAGAGACAAGGTGGGTTAAGTAATATCTTTTATTGAACTGGTGAAAGAAACAAGCTTTTGAACTCTTGGAAACTTGAAAGCTTGTGTCTTCCACCACCAAAAGAGACAAACTCTCTCATACTTCTAATCTAACAGATATGGAAGACTATCTTTTAATTCAAGAGCTAGAAGCCTGTGGTTTTGGTAAGAAGGGACTTTCATGATTATGAACACTGTGTGAGGTATCCAGATCATGTGGTGATCGGCGTAGTATAAAAATGTCGATAGATAGATGGGTCCTATTCCCAAATCCACATTTATTCAAGTCGCTAACAATCGTAGTGACTTATATGTAAATGTGGAGATGAGCAAAACTGGATGTGGTCTTGGTTTACATAGACTTGCTGTTGACATATAGACTTTGCAAAACTAAAACAAGGGGTATTTCAAATCCAGCTCCTATGCTATCCCAAGCCCCAGACTTTAGGAGAATTCAGATAACTGATTCTGATTATGGCCCAACTTTATTTCCAAACCTCACTGACTAGGTTATGGTTTTGATTGAGTGAGAGGGTAGGTGTGTGTCCCATTTTACCTGAATCCTCAAGATTCTGTAGTAAGAGAGATTTCAGGTCAAAGATTTTACTCCCAACTTTTCTCTAGTAGTGGCCTTAGACTATAATAGATAAATCCCACTCACTGTTTAACTGCACTGCTGTTCTCCCAACTCCTGACTATGGGATTGAGTCACACCTAAGTTAAATTGAATTTGAGAATGAACTCAGCCTTACCAGGCAAGGTGCCCATGTACGTGTGTGTGCAGCTGCCCTCTTCTACATAGAATCAGAGCTGCCCAGATCCTCCCACCTGGCTGAGTTGTTGAGCTATTCCATAGCGAATTGCATATCAGTTCCACAATTCATAGTTGTTCATACATGCTAGATGTCTTGTATGAGGTGATGCTGTCCACTGTGCTGTCTATCTTTACTTTTCCAGCTATCCAGCTGTCTAGCTATCTGTCTAATTTTCCTAGTTAGCTAGCTACTAGCATGAAAATTCACTAACAAAAATGATATTTAAATCACACCAGTGATCTGAATTAACCTCACAAAAGGCTCAGTCCTGCAGCAAAATTCCCATTACATTGCATCTGTCACATGGAGTTCAATGAGAGTTTTGCCTGAGTGAAGACTGCATGATTGAGCCTACAGGAAGGAAGCCCAAGTTAGAAATTTGGGCCTTTGGATCAGTCCATGATGGTTGAATTTTACATGCAATTAATGTATTTTTCCATCCTTAACATTCTTATAATAATTTCCTTTAAGTTTAGATTTAATAGAACCTCCATGTAGATACGGCTAATTTGACTTTAGCTAAGCAAAGAATGCACATGTTGCTGCTGCTGATTTTGACTTCCAGTCATTGTGTGTGAGTTAAAGGAGGGCAGAGAAATATGACCAGTCATACAGGCCTGGCAAGCAGCCTACTGATGCATTTTTTATGACACCTCTTCCTCAGGTGCAATGTGTGGGCAGATAGGTAGTTTCATCAAGGCGTGTAGCAACTTCAGCAGATGCATCTTGGAATGCCACCCATTTTATCACTCCGGGATTGAACAAAGCACAGTTAAGAGAGACTGGATATTATAATTAACACAAGCCACTACAGGCTGCTGCGTCTGTCACCATTAGAAGAATAACCTGTTGAATTTGCTAGGAGCTATTGCAGTAGAGAAAGGAGCTCGATTTACTGGGAATACAGCAGCTACGAGTGGCTCAGGTAGCCGCTCCAAAGCTATGCTGTGGGGAGGAGGAAGGGGCTCGTATGCTGGATGTAGCAAATCTGGTTGGGTCAGAGCATAAATTTTTGCTTTCTGAGACTGGGGGGAGAGAGAGGAAGCTGCTCGTCTGCTTTTGCTTGGGCTCTCCCAAGGATGGCTTCACTCTTTCAGCACTTGCGGATCCTGCTGTGGAAGAATTGGCTGAGCGTCAAGAGGCAGCCTGTGAGTATGAAAATGAAGCTGCTGGAGGGGTGAGGAGAGAGTCTGAGGCAACGGAATGGAGGGAAGGGAAGTTCGGTGGTTTTTAAAGCCTTTGGGAGCAAGTGACAGGTGTAGAGAGAGGAGGAGAGGCTGGAAGTGAAAACTTGTATTTTTGCGTCAGCTGAAGTCAGGGAGGGATAGCTCAGTGGTTTGAGCATTGGCCTGCTAAACCCAGGTTGTGAGTTTAATCCTTGAGGGGGCCATTTAGGGATCTGGGGCAAAAATCTGTCTGGGGATTGGTCCTGCTTTGAGCAGGGGGTTGGACTAGATGACCTCCTGAGGTCCCTTCCAACTCTGACATTCTATGGTTCTATGAAAGGCTCTGGTCCTGCATCAGGATCCACCAGTATGGACCCTGGGCACCCAGGTGAAGCTCCACGGAAGTCAATGGGGCTCTACAGGGGTCCAGAGGTCCATGCTGGCAGGACCCGATGCAGGAACATGGCCATATCTGATATGTTCATTGTCTGAACTAAGGACCTGATCCTGCTGCTAGCTCCAGGTGGGCAGAGTGCAAGGTACAGAAAAGGGCAACAAAATGATTAGGGGTCTGGAACAGCTTCCATATGAGGTGAGATTAATAAGATTTGGACTTTTCAGCTTGGAAAAGAGACACCTAAGGGTGGATATGATTGAGGTCTCTAAAATCATGACTGGTGTGGAGAAAGTAAATAAGGAAGTGTTATTTACTCCTTCTCAGAACACAAGAACTAGGGGTCACCAAATAAAATTAATAGGCAGCAGGTCTAAAACAAACAAAAGGAAGTATTTCTTCACACAACATACAGTCAACCCGTGGAACTCCTTGCCAGAGGATATTGTGAAGTCCAAGACTATAACAGGGTTAAAAAAAGAACTAGATAAATTCATGGAGATTAGGTCCATCAGTGGCTATTAGCCAGGATGGGTATGGATGGTGTCTCTAGCCGCTGTTTGCCAGAAGCTGGGAATGGGCGACAGCAGATGGATCACTTGATGATTACCTGTTCTGTTCATTCCTTTGGGGGCACCTGGCACTGGCCATTGTCATTAGACAGGATACTGAGCTAGATGGACCTTTGGTCTGACCCAGTATGGCTGTTCTTATGTCTGCAGCTAAATCTAATTCTGTCAAGAGAGTGCTGCTAAGGGGAGACTTCTCACAGATGGTGACCCTGGGGCCATTTTGGCCCCAAACTGTAAGGAACAAGGACTTGTCTATAGAGAGAAACTCAGAATTCATTTCCTCCCATGGTGCACCCAGCAGCCCTGCAGATCTTCCTAGCCTCCTCATAAGCAGCAGTGTCTATTTGTCTATCATTGATTCTTGTGCTGCTCCCAACACCCTGGCCTGCAATTACGTTGCAGGAGTTTACATTAGTAATAATGCGAGTGTGTGTGTGTACGTGCTCAAGGTATTCTTAATTAAACAACATGCATCAGAGATTTGATTGTAGGGGAGGAGGAGAAAGTGGGTAATAATGTAAAAGAATGATAAAGGTACTATTTTCAGTGACATACTGGTATTCTAAATAGCACAGAGAAGAAAAGGCATGTAAATCAGTTGTCTCTAAAGGCTAAAATGTTGCTAAATGCTGAAACTGTGCAAATAGCCGCTGAATGGGAAGGAGCATTTTCCTGTGTCTGATTTGGTGGAGTTGTTTCCCTCATTGGACAATGCAAAGACTCTCTGTCCCACTCCTAGAAATCAGCTCTGCTGTCAGTTACACGGGCGTAAGTCCACATGAGCCCCATTGGCCTTGCTGGAGTTCCTCTGATTCATCCTCCCTCTGATGGTGTATCTCAGAGATGAATCAAGCTCCTAGGCAATGGGCCTACCTCTGGGTTTTCAGTAAAGAGAACATTTCATCACCTTTTGGAAAACTGTGTGGATAATAGCTTTTTTCAAAAAGTATGAATATTGTTGAAAAATACATTTAAAATGGGTCGGCTTTGGGCACAATTGACAGTAAACCAATCCTCTCACGCTTTGACTTCTGGCATAATAACCACCATCCCAGGAACTTTGACACTACTGCCATTACTATTGTCTAGCATTATCTCCATCTAAGAGATGAACCTTCCTGTGTTTTGGTATTTCCAAGTGAATCACCTTAAGGTCATTTTGCAATTTTATTGCCCTTATAAATACTACCTGGTTTTTAATAGTGTACATATAATAGTAATACCCAGTTTTTATCATCAGTAGATGTCAAAGCGCTTGGAGGTCACTATCCTCATCTCCACTTTACAAGTGATTTGCCCAAGCTCACCCAGTAGCAGAGACGAGAGTAGAACCCTACTTTTCCATATCCCTGTTCTAGCCACTAAGGGCTTGTCTTCACTACAGTTGCTGGTTAATCTAAGCTACGCAATTTGAGTGACGTTAGTAGTGTAACACAAGTCGACGTAGCTTAGATCTACTTACCGTGGGGTCCACACTATGTTATGTCGACGGGAGACGCTCTCCCGCCGACATTGCTTCTGCCTCTCGTTGAGGTGGAGTACAGAAATCGGTGGGAGAGTGCTCTCTCATCGATTGAGCATGGCTTCACTAGACTCGCAAAATTGATGCCACTGCATCGATTGCAGAGGCGCCAGTTTAGCTCCGTAGTGAAGACAAACCCGAAGCGACACTGCCTCTCAAAACAAGACAACCACTATTTACAGCATACTAATTATGATACATACATATTGGTAATTGTACTTTCTAACCAAGTTCTGGTGCTCACCAATACAACCAATATAACAAATATGCCTTTATTACTGTTTTATAGCTTTGGTCGTTCACCTTAATTTCCTGGCCTTTGATTGTTTTTATAATCCTGGCTATTGTCCGAATCAAATTCCCTCCGGAGCCTCAACCAAACTGTAAGTAACTGGAACATTTCTATTTCTTTGGGATTTAATTCCCATTTCAGTGACTGAAGTATTACTTTGAAGTATTTGGTTCCTTTACATGTACAATTCTCTATCGTTTCCAGCTGAAATTTCCTTAGGTACAGAATGCTGCATACAAAACGTCTATGCTCTCCTGAGGTTATTTTTATTTACAGGTCTTTCATATTACCTTCATAGTTAGAAAGGGGGTTTACACATATTCCGCATTGAGATCTGCTCAGATACTACTGTAATGGGGGGCAATATAAACCCCTAGATAAACAAAGGGAGAGAGGGCAGTATGAGACACTCCTATTCAGCAAAGAAAGTAAGTACAAAGCTAATGGCCCGCGCCCAGATCCACGAGGGTATTTAGGCTTCTAACTTCCATTGTATTCAGAAGTTAGGAGCCTAAATACTTCTATGGATTTGGGCCCATATCCTTAGCTGGTGTAAATCATAGAATCATAGAATATCAGGATTGGAAGGGACCTCAGCAGGTCATCTAGTCCAACCCCCTACTCAAAGCAGGACCAATCCCCAACTAAATCATCCCAGCCAGGGCTTCGTCAAGCCTGACCTTAAAAACCTCTAAGGAAGGAGATTCCACCACCTCCCTAGGTAACCCATTCCAGTGCTTCACCAATGGATGAAAGAGATCTGCCTCTTTATGTCAGCTGAAGATCTGGTGCTAAACGCATTCCATTTTGTTTGCATATAACCAGTGTTGCCAACTCTTGGGATTTTATCATAAGATGAGCAATATTTGCTGTTTTGTTGGAGTCATGTGACTACATGCTCGGCTTTCATTTTTGTAAAAAAGTAGGTTTTTAGCTCTCGTAGTTACAGAGGAACACTTGGAAATGTGGGGTGAAATCCTTCTCCCTGCTGTGGCCCTGTTACAGCACGGAAAAGGACTGTAGCACTGTAAAGGGCCCTAAAAGCCCTGTATCTGTCCAAAGCAGGATTCCCCTGGTGCAGCCACCACAGAAACAGCCATAAATCTGCCTTCTAAGGACTCCCTTGCAAGTGCTGATGTAGGGTGCGTGGCGGGAGTGGGACAGGGGATAGGAGAGAAGGGGCAGGGGCAGGGCTATAGCACCCAGTGCTTCCTGACCGGCTCCAGTGCATATTTTTAAGGATGCAATCACTGAGCATAAGGAATTGTTTACACTCATGTAGCAATGGACAGATTATTACATGTAGCTAGCACAGTCAGGAAAGAGAATAAGCTGCAGAGAGATAGAACGAGCTTCTCAGACACCGACTTTTCTCATCTAATCAGGGAACCTAAAAGTACCATGAGGTCTGCAACTATGTCCAGTCAAGACTAACACAGCTCAAATCTTAATATCAAATTCTCCATAGGACTGGCTCCTAGGCAATCGACCGGTCTGGAATAATTCACTGACTAATGTTCAATAATGATTAAATAGATTGGGAGGTTTTTGGGGTAGGGAGTATCTTTTTATTGCACACCCGTACAGCACCTAGCACAGACTGATGCCTCTAGCTGCAACAACAGTACAGATAATAATAATAATAATATGCTGTTTGCAGATAATTCAGGAACAGAAAAAGAGCCGAAATGGGTCAGGTACATTATTTGCTATGCCTAGTAAAATATTCACTCTCGGAGTAGAAAAATTAACTAGTCTGCATAGTAACTATGGAAAAAACATCACCCCGCACCACACAGGCAACCCAGATGGTCTTACGGGTCATGGGAATGTGTACAAGATAGAATCTATCCCTAAGGGCTCAACCCACTCAGTCTGCCGAGGAACATAAATTAAACTCCTAGCCCTGACTGGCACTTGCTCTACCCCACCACATCTTCCTATCCCGCTCCTCCACCTTTTTATTCTACTCCTTTGCTTTCCTTTCTGTTGCCGCCTCACATCTTTCTATTCTCGGTATATGCTCTCCTTAGGAAACTGATCCCCATCCTCCATTCATTGCATGATGTCTTGAAAACAACAACCAGATTCAGACAACTGTTTGATATTCTTGCTTAGCTGCCCAGTTACAATGCACCCATCACTGAATTGCCAAGTACAAGTACATTGCTCTCCAGTTAGACCATAATCTCCGCTCTTCCAGTGACATGGACTTTCTGAGGAATCGTGCTCGATACAGTTTACAAAGAAGATGTCACTGGGTTGATTCACAGCCTGCTTTGCATAGGAAGGGCCAGTGCACAGAGCAGAACTATGCACTGTGTGCTCTTAATGTGATAGGAATGTACATCATTTCTGCCCTGAAAGGGTCCCTCATCTGAGGGCCCTCCATGAAAAATGCTCTCCTCCCTGCCCATGAAGTCTTTCCCCTACTTTCCATCATCCAGCATGTCCCTGTTTTTGGCACTAGTAATCTTGGGGGTAGGGAGTAGTGCAGAGAGAAAGATGATCCTTGTGCTGAAAGCCAGTCTTGAGTCTAACCTCGGCCCCTACACATTTGTATTGTAACGTACAAAGTGGGAGGGATGTTCTGCCATGAGCAAGGACTGGCGTGGATGCTGAAAGCCCGCCGAGTGTGGAACTCCCATTGGCCTCAGAGGGGAGTTCTGCTTGCCGGATTGGGCTCTAAGTTAGTAACTCAAGAGTGAGATCCTGAGGTACGAGATAATCATTATTGAGATTAATACTGGGAAATGCCACGCCGCAGTTTAAAAGTAGAGGTTACACAATTTGTCTGTGGCATGTGAGCCAGGATTTACACAGGGTCCTACCTGTGTAGCAGAAGCAGACAGATACATATAGTACATTTTTTTTTAATAATAGAAATTTTAAAAGCCCTGAACAGTTTCACTTTGGGGCTAAGGAGAGAGAAAGAAAGAACCCCAGGTGACAGATGCGAGTCACAAAGGCGCATCTGGAAAGCGCTCAGGTACTACAGAGAGGATGATCACAGCTGAACATGAATAGAATGGTTCCTGCACTGTGCTGAGCGTCCTCAACTCCCATTGACTTCATGGGTGGTACAGGGGAAACCTGCACTTCCAGTTCAGCATCAGTCATGGGGTGAAATCCTGGCCCCACTGAAGTCAATGGAAGTTTTGCTGCTGATTTCAATGAGTGAGGATTTCACTCATGACCCCTAAATTAGCTTGTAAAATCAGCTTCCAGACACCAAGGGCATGACCTTGTGTTCAATGTTAAGCTCATTAAAGGCAATAGGACTAAACGTGTTTAAAATTAAGCATGTGCTTGAATTTTCCTGGGTTGGGGCCTTGCTATCAGGAGCTGCAGTGCTTCATGTTCTCCTCCGTATTGGAAAGCTTTGATAAAAGGTGACATTTCTGATCATTTTGAAGTTTTTCTTTTAACAAATGATACTTTAAAAAAACTTGTTGTGACACAGGAGGGAAGAACCTTTGCCCCAGGGCAAAGCAGATCACAAGCACCCTGAAGGACAGCATGCAGACAAGTCTCTAGCAGCTACCTAAGCAGCCCAGGTGGCTATAAGTTGCACCAAGGGATGAGTCTGCCTCAGGATCAGCTGGCTAGATTGGTTCTTTAAGGCCACCTTCGCTCCCTGCCCTGGTTCCTTGCCAAGGCACAGTTCAGCCGAACCTGAGAATTGGAATCTGTATAGTTTAGAAAACTTGTTTTGAGTTTTCAGACTGTTATACTTTGTTCTCCCTCTAAAGAATGTGGCAACCCCCATCACAAATGTTTAGGGAGCTAGTTCAGGGCTCATTGATGTTGCAGGTTTCCTTCTCTCCTTGCTGATACAAACCTGTCGTGCAGGGACAGCCAATAGAGCTGAGCCCTGGCCTCTCTGTGGGACAGACTGCCAGTTCGTATCGGTTGTGATGGTGATTGTTGCTATGTGGAGACCTGCCCATTAGGCACTGGATTGAGATCACCACAACGAATGGTTTGTATGAGGCTACCAGCAGACTGTATGCTCAGGCAGAAGACCACGTGGGAGCCAGCTGGCCACAGAGGGCACTGATATCATGACTGTGAAAATGAAGGGGAAAAGCCTTGGTTAGAGTGGAATTACCAAAAGCAGTCGGTACCAACCTCACTCTGCTCCCATTGAAGTCAATGGTAAAACTCTTATCAGTAGGTGATGCCTGCTCATTTCTCCTGGGCCAAGTTCAGTCTTGACTTTTGGAGAGATGCCAACAACTCTTGTCAGTATGTCACAATCAGGGGCGGCTCCAGGCACCAGCGCACCAAGCGCATGCCTGGGGCGGCAAGCCGCGGGGGGCGGCCTGCCAGTCGCTGTGAGGGCGGCAGGCAGGTGGCTTTCGGCGGCATGCCTGCAGGAGGTCCGCCGGTCCCGCAGCTTTGGCGGCAATTCGGCGGCGGGGACGCTGATGGCGCGGCACTGGCGGACCCCCTGCAGGCATGCCGCCGAAAGCCGCCTGCCTGCCGTGCTTGGGGCGTCAAAAAACATAGAGCCGCCCCTGGTCACAATAAACCATACTGCTGGCAGCAGAGACGAGCTGCTAACCATTTTTGATGAGATCCTTTTCCCTGCATTCATGTGTAATATCTTACTACCAGATTCATAAAGCTAGGGATGGACCCGCCAGTTATTGGGTCAGTCAGCAGATAATTCTGAAGTTGTTTGA
Source organism: Emys orbicularis (assembly GCF_028017835.1). Lineage (NCBI taxonomy): Eukaryota > Metazoa > Chordata > Testudines > Emydidae > Emys > Emys orbicularis. The sequence goes on along the minus strand of NC_088693.1, from coordinate 67,862,482 downwards.
TTTTTTAATATGTATATTTGGTGTCAGAGCTATGTTTTGAAGAGATGCCCAGAGCTCTCATGTCAGTAGTCCTTAAAGGTCACAGAGTTGTTGCTAGGGCAGAACTGGTCAATATTTTAACAAGACTCTTTACCCCATATTGATAGTGTGGGGTAATGCCTCATCACTCGATGTAAATAAAGGAGGGATAAGCAAATGAGTTTTGGTAAAATAGGAACAACCTTAGTCTTCTATCCAGAGCGAGATTCAGATATTTTTCTAAGGATTGAAGGAGTGCATTTAACTTCCTTCCCATTTTTGTGCACTTCAATATTTTTTCATTCAGCCTGCGAGAGGCCTGCTCCAAGGCCCTGGATATGAAACCCCCAAACTTTAGGGAATTCTGGATCTGGACCTTATTAAGTGTCTGGCCCTCATGCTTATAATGGAGCAAATCGAAACCTCATATTCATACAGGTGCTTTTAGCTGAATAGTTGCCTTTAATTTGGGAAGGTTCAGATTTTGACTCATCTGGATCAGTTGATGCTACCTGGTTGATACCAGAAATGGGTGTATAGGTTCAGATAAAATAAGGATTTTGATCCCATTCAACTACCATTGAAAACCTCACACCAAATCTTTTTATGAATATTCTACTTTTCTTTCACTATATTTCACGTCTCCCACTGCTCTGCATTTCTGGGTTTCACCTGGATGTGGAAGTGCCAAAATAAAATGAGATAGGCTATTCTTGTACAACGTCCAGCCCAGCTGGAAGTAGAAGAGTCTTGTTTCTGTAGATCCAACATGTCAGGATTTCCTGGATAAGGTTGGGAGAAGCATCCACATTGATGGGCAAATATTTGAACAAAACTTCCAAATTTTTCTTTAGCTTTGCCAATTGCAGTCTAATAAACAATCAGATGCCAGGCCTGGAGGTTAATAGTTGCATTCTGTACAGAGTTTTATCAAATTATTCTTCACAATAAAGTTTTAGTCACCAATTAAAGAGATAAACATGGACTTGGGGAAAGACTGGGAAGTTCTGAGCAGCTTTCAGGTAACACAATGAAATCTTCTAAGGAAGATGGCAGAAGTTCCACTGGAACTATATATCCTTTAAAAAGCAAGCAGACAGTAACTACAGCCCTGGTAGGGGGAAGGAAGAAGTTGAACAAGGAGCAATAATTCAGTAGCATAAGAAGAAGCACATAATGCAGCAGTCTGAATTAAAAGCTACACGTTCTCATATAGCCCATGAGAAGGCAAATAAGCAAAAATGGACTAGCTGGAACACTGGTATTAGGTTAGCGGTTTCTAACCTCTCATCACTCCATAGCCCCCTTTTATCACCTCATGACATGCCCTGGGGCAAATTCTGAATAAGACCTGAATATAATTGGTAATTTTAAAAGAGGGTGAGATGGGAATTATTAATGGGTTACCACAATTCCTGGTTATAAATTAAATAGAAGAGATGATTTAGGTTGCAAAGCCAAGAGAGCAACTATATACCTAGAAGTAGCCATAGCCTGTATCAAATGAATATTTCTTGGTGGAGGAACATGAGGTAGAATCTGTGCTTGTGAAAACATGGTGGAGTGCGTACTACCAGCGTCCTGATCCAAACACGGATGGTGCATATGAAACACTGAGAGAGCTTAGAGAGGCTACAACAGCAAAAATGGGTGACAGGAATGTAACCACCAAGTTATGAACTGACTGAATGTCAGATTGGGGTGTGGCTTATGGGAACAGTGCAATGAACATCTGAAGCTGGGAACAATGAATTCTGGAGCTTCACCAAGCAGCATTGGGCTGGAGGCAGGGAGTTGATGTTTTTCACAACGGGTGTAACAGTAGCCACTGGAGTCATGTGTCATGAGACGGGGTGTTGATCTTTATCTTCCTGACCATGGTCATATGACTGGGCCAGGAAATAAAGTCACAGTTCCTTGCCAACATAAGGGAGGGACATGATGGGGATGGGAGTAGAGAGTGAGAGGCGGAACTGTGCATGGGGAAAGGGAGAAGATCGCATGCACAGCAGATTTAAACATTTTGTGTGGAAAAGTCCAAGAAGGTCAATTTTCATGTAAATATTTTTACTATACATTTTGTAAAATTTTAGTAAATATAAATGACAATAGACATCTAATGAGTTCCAAATGACAAAACAGCATTCAGATTAAACACAGTGCTTTTTAATGAACAAATTTATCCACAAATACGTTCAATGCACTATTTGACAGGTTGAGTGTTCTATGGAGTCCATGTGTCTTATGTATGGAGCATGGGAGGACTTGATAAGGTTTATAATATGATGGCATGGTATGGCAAATTTGAGAGTAAGAGAAGTTTCTCACCTCAAGAAAGTGGTAGTTCTGTGAGGAAAGGAGGGAGGGAGGGTGGACGAAAAGATCATAAAAGTTGCCTGAAACAAATAAAGAATGAACAGGGAGGGAGGAAAAATATTCTTAAATGTCAAGGAACAAACATTTTTAAGGCCCGAGAAGTAACCATTCAGACCCCATCCATCTTGTAGGACAGAATATTAACTTTGGCAGGTGCTGCAAGGCAGAAGATGAATACAGAGAACGCGAAGAGGAAAAGTGAACCACTAAGAGCCAGAAATACAGGGTGTAGACACATAAGAAGAAAGAAATTAATTAAGGACAGCAGTAGTAGGAAGCCAATGAGTGAGTCAGCAGAGCAGATTCAGTCCTGGTATAAATCAGTGTAACTTCCAAATGGGAGTTGCATATTCTTATACCAAGACTGCATTTTAACCAGGGTTGGAGAGTGGCCAATCAAAGAGAATAAGGAAAAGGTAGAGAAGTGTATTGGTCGATAGATTACATGCCAGATCCTCAGCTGGTGTAAATCAGCTTCTCTCTGTGAGTTTACAACCAACTGAGCATCTGGCTCTATGTTTGTCATTAGCATTTACCATTATCTCATGCTCCTGTGCTGGTTTTTCCTGTCCCTAAATTAATAAGTAAAAGAGACAAACCTCTGGAAGTTTAAAGTAGAAAATGCAAGATATGTAAGTTTGATTTCCTTTGCCTGGTGTTGGTAATGATGGCCCTGATCCTACAAACACTTAAGTGCATGCTTACCTTCCCTCGCATGAGCAGTCTCATTGACTTCAATGAACATTCTCGCATGAATATAGTTAAGCATGTCATGTTTGCATGGCTGTATTCCTCTGGGCCCCAATCCTGCAAGAGGACCCCTGTGCTCATGGGAAGCGCCTATGAAATCAGCAGACCAAATCCTCCTCTTGTGCAAATCCGTGTAGCTTTAGTGGCTTCAGTTGAGTAGAACGGGTTGAAAAATTTTTGATGGAACAGTTTTTCCATCAGTAAATGCAGTTTTGTCAAAACCAAAACATTTCATGGGAACATATTGATTTTGACAGAATTTGAGGTGGAAAAGTGTCAAAATGAACCATTTTGACTTTACGGTTTTAATAACGTCAAAACATTTCATTTTGATACAGTAGAAAAGTTTCTTTTTAGACTTGGTTGTTTCAAGATATTTTGATTAAACTTTTATATCCTATTCAAATATTAATGCTAATGTTTTATATATAATCAATAATAATTTATAATGTTTCAGCATAATCAAAGCAAAGTGTTTTTATTCTATCAAAATGAAACATTTTGATGGTTTCAAATCAATTTTTTCTTTTGGAATTTCCATTCTGCAGGACATTTCAAATGTTTTGACTTTTTGTTCCAATTTGGAACTAAAACAACTGTCAAAATGTTGGGATTTCCTGGGGAATAGGCATTCCGGTGCTATGATTTCCAGCAGCTGCAGATGTGGCCTAATATGTCTCTCCATGGGTGCGGACACCGACCAGCTGGATCCAGGTGTAGGTTTGCAGCTCATTGTGGTGTGAGTTTTGTTTGGTTGGGATTTTGTACTTTTCTTTAAGAGTTAGTAAAGAATTAAGAAACCTAAAGTGTTTTTAGAGAGGGAACATGATTTTGACCGAGAGGGGTGTGAATGCACTGTGTTTCATTGCTAGCAAAGGCAGAGTTCCATTGGATGTCTTATTAAAAAGATAAAACTCTGGGTTCTGAATCATATTGTCATGGTGGGTGAAACCACTTTGATAAAAAGATGCTGCTGTGAAGTGTCGTTATTGCTGCTGCAGGGGAAAGACTAGGGCAGGCATTTCCTTGGATGTGTTGCCACATGCTTTTAGTGACAGAAAGACATACTGTGCACAGGGGAGAATTATATGACTTACAGGGCTTTGAGTATTTCTGGGATCCCCCGCCCCCAAGGTCTGCTGAGCTATTGCATAGCAGTAGAAATAATGCAAAATTCAGTGTTGATGATGATAATGAATGTTACATTTAAAGGTTGCAAAGCAGTTCCAATTTCTCCGCCGTGGATGGGCCAGTGCAGCTGAGCTGATGTGAGTGGGGGAATTAGCTGCACTCAGTAAAGGGCTGCCGCTGCTGTAAATTGTTTCCTCCACAAAGCAAGGGATTCTTGAGTTACAACTCCTGCCCTGGATGCCCCTTGGGGCTGGGGCTTACCAAAGGCCATATAGCCAGCCAGAGACAGAGTTGAGGTGAAAGCTCAGAACTTCCTGGTTTCTGCTCTGTGATGGGTGTGGTGATGCTTTGTAATCACAGAAGAATACTGATATGGAGCCTGGTTACTAAGGGCATGCCTACACTATACATTTAAGTCAACCTATGTTAGGCTGATTTACAGCCACCGCAGTAATTACTGCGGTGATTCATGTCCACACTGCCCTTCTTCTGTCGGTGATTCGTGTCCTCACCAGAACCTCTTCCACTGACTTAAGAGGGGCAGTGTGGGGGGCTCAGAGCCCGGGCTCTCAGCTCTGTGTGCAGCTCCCTGCCAGTAGCCCAACTTCCTGCTCCCCACCGGGAACCTGGCTGCCCCACCTCGGCTCCCTGCGCCCCACATATCGTCTGTTGTTTTAAGATCTGTTTTCTCTGAAATAAAAAGAACAGGAGTACTTGTGCCATCTTAGAGACTAACAAATTTATTTGAGCATAAGCTTTCGTGGGCTAAAATCCACTTCATCGGATGCATGCAGTGGAAAATACAGTAGGAAGATATATGTACACAGAGAACATGAAACAATGGGTGTTGCCATACCCACTGTAACGGTTTGTACAGTACATGGCAGTACGTGTACATTGGCCAAACCGGACAGTCTCTACGCAAGAGAATAAATAGACACAAATCAGATGTCAAGAATTATAACATTCAAAAATCAGCCAGAGAACACTTCAACCTCCCTGGTCACTCAATTACAGACCTCAAAGTCACAATATTCCAACAAAAAAATTTCAAAAACAGACGCCAACGAGAAACTGCAGAATTGGAATTAATTTGCAAACTGGACACCATTAAATTGGGGGGAGGGATAGCTCAGTGGTTTGAGCATTAGCCTGCTTAAACCCTGGGTTGTGAGTTCCCTTAAGGGGGCCATTTAGGGAATTGTGGTAAAAATCTGTCTGGGGCATGGTCCTGCTTTGAGCAGGGGGTTGGCCTAGATGACCTCTTGAGGTCCCTTCTAACCCTGATATTCTACAAAATTAGGCTTAAATAAAGACTGGGAGTGGATGGGTCATTATACAAAGTAAAACCTATTTCCCCATGCTAATTTTTTCCCCCTACTGTTACTCACGCCTTCTTGTCAACTGTTGGAAATGGGCCATCCTGATTATCACTACAAAAGTTTTTTTCCCCTCCTGCTGATAATTGCTCACCTTAATTGATTACTCTCATTAGAGTTGGTATGGCAAACCCCATTTTTTCATGTTCTCTGTGTATATATATCTTCCTACTGTATTTTCCACTGCATGCATCCGATGAAGTGGGTTTTAGCCCACGAAAGCTTATGCTCAAATGAATTTGTTAGTCTTTAAGGTGCCACAAGTACTCCTTGTTCTTTTTGCTGATATAGAGTAACACGGCTACCACTCTGAAACCTTTCTCAGAAATGCTTTTGTCCCAGATAAATAATACTTGCCTTTAAGAAGGCCGTCGGGTCGCTGGTTACCACAGTCATTGCCCCAGAGGGAAATGAACTGCGGGTACTGAACAGAAGTCAGATCTGCTGGGAATCACGGTTGATCACAGGGGTTGGTGGCCTGGTCTAAGAGTGGGAAAATGGCATGATTCCATCTTGAGAAAGGTGACAGCTAGAGGGGTGCTTTCAGAGAGACCAGGAGTGGTCAGAGGTGAATTAGCCCAGTAACATGCTCCACTGGCATAAAGAGGCTGTAAAGATGGTAGGGAATGCCCCCAGTGCCAGGGGCTCTCTGTTACCAACCCTTGCAGCCCCAGCATAGAAGACCTGCCAGAGGCGAGCTGGAGGAATGAGTGGGCATGGCAGCTGCACATCACATTCCAGCTGTTCTGGGCCACAGTACATCCCTTAGTTACCCCTAGCCTTGTGGCTGCTGTACCTTACCTGGTGGGGGGTGGGGGGCTGCAAGTCCAGGAGGTGCAAAAACAGCTTCAAGGCACTTTTGCTGTCCTCTCCTCATTTCTACACCAAGGTACAGTGTAGTGGACTGTGCCTTTAAGGGACCAGACCAGCAATGGCACACATCAGGAAAAACAAGCGGCTGGATCCAGGGCAGGTGCAACAAGGATCTGTTTGTCGGAGCCTCCAGCAATGGCATAAAGTAGGTGGAATACAGCCCACAGCTGGTGCCTTTGAGACATTGATATGAAGGCATCAGCCTCTCAGGGTGTTGATGTGCCAGTCACCATCATGGCTGAAACACTGTAGATTGACCTGGGAACCTGCACAGCTAAATGCACGTGCCACTACAGCTTGAGCTAAAGGGCCCAGGCTCTATAGTTGGGGGCAGCACAACAAGTATCCTCTCTGGATTGTCACAGCACACTCACCCAAGGGTTACCCTTGCAGATGAAAACCTGGGTTCTGGAATGCAAGGAAAACGTTCTCTTTAGATTCCCTAGATTTCAATGTATTTATCCCATTGACTCAGAGCCGTATGTTCCGAGTGTTCGGTATGTTGCTAACACTGATGTTACCACTGGGACCATTCAGGCTGTCGTTTCAGCTTTACAGGCATTGCTGACCGCTAATACACGTAATAGATCTAATGCTAGGGCCCATAAAAGAGATGGAGAGAAAGCGGTGACCAGATCAGGGAAAGGCGTGACTGGTCGTCTGTTGTGGTTAAAGGGCAAGCTAATAAATTGCCATTACAGGCCGCACAGAGCTTTCAGGTGGGTGACTCATTTCCGTGTAAGAAATAAGAGCAGCCTTCTTTGCCAGGTGTTTTTTATTATTTGTGCATCTCTTCTTATATGCTGTGATTAAGTGAAAGAGCTTCAGGATTTACTAGAGATGCCGTCATTGAAAATAAGGGCCTTTAATGAGCTGTGTTGGCTGGCAAAGGGCAGGGCAGGGCAAACTGTATTTAAAATGCTGGCCTCTCTAATCATGTAGACCCCATTGAAATCAACCAGAGTTAGGTACCTAAACACCGTTGAGGATCCGGGTCTTTGGATATGCCTACACTGCAATAAAACACCCGCGGCTGGTCTGGGTCAGCTGACTTGGGCGTGTGGGGCTATAAAATGTCAATGTCGATGTTCAAGCTTGGGCTGGAGCCTGGCTCTGGGACCCTCCTGCCTCACGGAGTCCCAGAGCCCAGGACCCAGACCGACCCCAAATGTCTACATGGCAGATTTACAGCCCTGCAGCCCGAGCCCTGTGAGCCTGTCAGCTGACATGGGCCAGCCACAGGTGTTTTATTGCAATACCCTTAGTCTCAATTCTGGCCCCGGCTATGGCATTGCACAAGGGAGGAAGGGGACATAAAGGCACCCACTTACTCCCCTGGGCTGGCTATATGGATCATGGATCACTGAACACGGGATGTGGGGGAGCAGGGGGAATGCAGCCACTGTGAGGCTGATACTGCCTTTCCCACGCATGTTGAGGCCGGAGGACAGGCACTGGTAGCTCCATCCCCCTTTGTGCACAGATCAGCACAGACGAGCCCGCACACTAGGGGCAGCCATCTGGTTCCAGATCTGCTCCTGCACTGCCCCATCTATGAAACTTGTGGCGAAAGCCACAATGGAGCCATTACTTCAGTGGGGACTGGATACAGAAGCCAGTGGTCCTGCAAAGAGGCTGTCCCAAGCAAACCCTGAAGATCCACCCTGTGATTATGGATGTTTAGCCGTTATGCTGGAGCTAAGTCCTGCCTTTCAAAAGCAGGAACTAGCCATCGCAATTCTAAGGCTTTTCTCATCTTTTACATAGTCATCTTTTTTCCCACTTCTCAAAATCTTGCATTGTGTGTGTATTGACAAAAACCTTAGTAAAAATAAGGAACACTGGTTCCCATTTACACTAAGGCCCCTTGCCATGGTTCTGGCAGGCTAAAGGAGCTTTAACATAGGCAGAAATGTCCTTCACAAGTACCATACGTCCCCTTTGCATTGCCAGAGTGGTGTGAAGGGGCCTTAGCATAAATGAGACTCAAGCCAAAGCTCCTGAACTTAGAAAAACATTATAGATTCAAATGAAGAAAACACCATGTCACAGGAATTAGATTTTTTTTTTAATTTATTTTTTCCAGGTTACCTAGCCCCTCGGAACCTCCCCAGTGCCGGTTTCTTCCCATTCCTACAAACCGTGCTCTGTGATTCAGATGCCAAGTGCAAGGACACACCGTACACACCAGAAGATCTGTTACCAAGACTTCCTGGCAACTCCCCTCTCAGGCGGTAAGGGAATATGAAACTGTTTTGTCGTTATAGGCTAGGGAGCCAGCCATTCAGTGACGTATGGGGGCCGTCATGATTGCAATCTCTGGGCATCACCCTCAGTGAGTTGTAGACCAGTCCTAGGCACTACAGTGCTTTAGAAACATGTGTAATAATGGGCAAATTGTCCACTGGGCACTAAAAATGTTTGTATTAAAATAATTATAGAAGGAGCTGGTACTAACATTATAATTGCCTGATGCTTGCCACTATAAGAAAATCTTCCGACACTCAATGCACACACGAGGGCTGAAGTAAGGTTGCCAGAGAAATGCAGGGGTGGCGTAGATCCTCACTGCATGGGTTAATATTTTACTAGCAGGACCTCTGTGCACTCATCTTTTGTCAATATTCCCTAAAGCAGCGGTTCTCAACCGGGAGCCCCCTGGCGGGCCGTGGGCGGGTTTCCGGGGATCCACCAAGCATGGGTGGCATTAGACCCACTAGGGGCCAGGGCAGAAAGCCAAATCCCTGCTGTGCAGGACTGCAGCCCAGGGCCCCAAGCCCCAACCCCCAGAGCTGAAGCCGAAGCCTGAGCAACCTAGCTTTGTGGTGCCCCCTGTGGCGTGGGGCCCTGGACAATTGCCCTGTTTGCTACCCTCTACTGGTCCTGGCTTTTATATGCAGAAAAACAGTTGCTGTGGCACAGCTGAGCCGTGGAGTTTTTATAGCATGTTAAGGGGGCCTCAGAAAGAAAAAGGTTGAGAACCCTGGCCCTACTTTGAGCCCTAAAAGATGCTCTTGGTAAATCAGCTCTCCCAGCTTGGAACTATGACCTCTCACCCGAGGTGGGTGGGCCGGATGCTCAGCTGGTGTAGATGATCTGTCATTCCATTGAAATCAGCAGAACTTTGCTGACTTACACACACGATGATCTGGCCCAGTACCTCTGGGGTGACACTGGGAAACTTGTGTTAGAGGGACTGCTATCGTTTCTATTGGACTAGTGTCTAGAGGCCCCAACCAAGAGCAGGGAACCATTGTGCTCAGCATTATAATAATATATGGAGATATACCTATCTCATAGAACTGGAAGGGACCTTGAAAGGTCATCAAGTCCAGCCCCCTGCCTTCACTAGCAGGATCAAGTACTGATTTTTGCCCCAGATCCCTAAGTGGCCCCCTCAAGGATTGAACTCACAACCCTGGGTTTAACAGGCCAATGCTCAAACCACTGAGCATTCAAATGGGAATGACACCAAATCTGAAAATATTGAAATCCTGCATGAAACAGAATTCCCTTTCTTCTCACAGCTCTACTAAATAGACCAAGGGCTGAACTTGCCCACGGTCACATAGCAGCTGAGTAGCACAGCAATGAATAGAGGCCTGGTCTCTCGATTCCCAGCCCACTGCTCTACCCACTAGACCAGGCTGCCCCTGCTGTTTTGGCAGTCATTATTTTCTTTCTGCTTCTTAAAGAAAGTCGTTAATTAGGGATCAAGAAATTATAGCTCTCAGGCCCAAAGTTATTTCAAATGTTGCCATTCCTTCTGATTTGTCTTTTATTGTGTTGTGTAAAGAGGACCAGATAAGGTTTTATTTTCCCAGCAGAAAATTTGGACAAATGTGGAAAAACCCTGAAAACCGATTTAAAAAAATATAATTTGGCAACTGAAAAACAAAATATTTTGGCCAATTTGTAGCCCCCCCCCTTCCCAGGTCATTTGGATTGTTAATCAGCTTTCCTGTCACTGGTAATGTTTGTACATTGCTTTATACAATATAAAGCAAATCTATGTGTGTGTGTACATGCGTGTGTGTATACATGCCCACATGCTCACTGATTAGATGCTTAATTTATGCGATTTTACAGGCTGCGAAAGCCTAGCTGAAAACTGTAGGGTCTGTGATATCAGCAAAAGGAGCAAAACAACACCTGGAGATCTCTGATTTCAGTCATGTCTCTGGGGTAGGATCAGCCAATGGGAATTTGTTTTTGATTACGTAACACTTCTATTCTGGTGTTTCATTGGCTGGATGTGTTGCCACTAGACATTTTTCTGGAGGATTTTAGGGAAGACACATTGAGAAAACTAAGAATTTGTCTCCTATTATGCAGCTTGGTTAAACTTGTCATTTTGCTAACTGACCTCTGAACTGTTCATTTCTATTGCTCAAAACGCAGTAAATAAGCCAGTTTCTCAGCTTCAGTTCCTGAGCAATGGAATGTCGTCTGGCTGCAGCTAGCCAGCGGAGATTTCCCCCAGTGAAGTGAAACTGTTTCCCATGCCAACACCTTTCTCTCCTCATTCCCACCCCCCAGTTTAGGAGATGATTCACGGGATGGAGGTACCACTCTGGTACCCGATGGTGATTCTCAAGAGGAGTACAGTCCCTTAGTGAGCACAGCCTGTTGTCTTAATTTAGAGTAGCCCCTAGGTTGCTCTAACTTGCAGTAAAGCCTGGGCAACTGTAAAATCAGGGAAACATAATCAACTCCTTGGTGTCCCATCCCGGTCTTGTGCCGAGCATGTCTTGGCAAAGGACAGAATCTGGCCTGATTATGTTTAGCCCTTCATTCAAATACAGGAAATTAAATAGAGATTGGACCAAATTAATGTCAGATGTAATTCAGATGTAGTCAGTGGGGCTACATAAGGGGCGAATTTGGCCTTCTTATAGTCAGTACCTGGGCCTCTCCCTGGAGTGAATGGTACTGAACCAGAACTTCAGTGCAGAGGGAGCATGAATCAAAACCCCTCATCCAGCCAGCCCTGAAAGTCAGCTCCAGCTCTAACCTGAGCCCATCTCTAGTTTAGCATAAGTTCAGTTTTAAGCAACCGTATGTGGAGTTACAGGTCTCGTCTCTTCCTTTATATCAGAAAGCAGAAAAGGTCACCTAACCTGGGGAAGACCATCCATCCATCACCACAGAGTGCTGAGGTTCCAAAAAGCAGGAACGCTCCACCGGGTATGTTATTCAATTCTATTCGTGTTTAGAGAGTTCTCGGCGTGCGGCATGGAAAGGTCTAATCTTTTAAAGGTTCATCTTTTAAAGCTCTCCTGGCAGAGATGTAATGCCTAGAAGAGTGCTGTTGAAATGATTGATATGTTCTCTGTGGCTGCTTGAGTGTAGTAGTGCTATTATTTTAAACTCGTGGGAATAATCACAAATAAATTTCTTGACAAAGCTGAAAAATTTCTTAACCCCTTAGGGATCAGAGCTTAGGCCCTCTAAGAGCTGAATCCAATGTTGGAATGTGGCCAGAAGACTAGGGTTTTCTTCTAAGGAGTTCCATGAGATCTTTGATGCCCACTAGGGCCATCCAAATATTTCATAAATAAAAATGCATGTAACTAATATTGCCTTTTTTCCTGTTCATAACTCATCCACAAACTGACTATGATTTTTGCAAATTTCTTATTCAAAATTCTTCAGCAGATAATTTCTGTGAAAAATCCTTTCCCTGTAGCTCATTTGTGGCAATGTGAATATTTAATCTTCGAGATGTTTTCATTGGTCAGAAGTTTCTCTTTCACTGAAGGAGTACTGCATATCTTTTGGACTTAGGTTTCAAGTATAAATAGTCATAATTATTATTATACAGTATGTGCTAGGAGTTTCCCAAACATTCAAGATGGACATCTCTGTTCCAAGGAGCTCTCAATTAAATTATGAATTCACAATTCACATTCTGTAATATCTATTAAGTATTCATAATGACCAGAGGTGGTCGGGAAGGCTTAAATCTTACATCTCATTCAAAAGATTACAGGTCAGATGTAAACTGGCATAACTGCATTGATTTCAATGAACTATATAGTTGTGAACATGTGAATGTATACAAATTAGGGCTGTCAAGCAACTAAAAAAATTAATTGTGATTAATCGCACTGTTAAACAATAACATACTACCATTTATTTAAATATTTTTGGATGTTTTCTACATTTTCAAATATATTGATTTCAATTACAACACAGAATACAATGTGTACAGTGTTCACTTTATATTTATTTTTTATTACAAGTATTTGCACTGTAAAAAAACAAAAGAAATAGTATTTTTCAATTCACCTAATACAAGTACTGTAGTGCAATCTCTTTATCATGAAAGTTGAACTTGTAAATGTAGAATTATGTACAAAAATAACTGCATTCAAAAATAAAACAATGTAAAACTTTAGAGCCTACAAGTCCACTCAGTCCTACTTCTTGTTCAGCCAATCACTCAGACAAACAAGTATGTTCACATTTGCAGGAGATAATGCTGTCTGCTTCTTGTTTACAATGTCACCTGAAAGTGAGAACAGGCGTTCTCAGGGCACTGTTGTAGCCGGCATCGCAAGATATTTACGTGCCAGATGCGCTAAAGATTCATATGTCCCTTCATGCTTCAACAACCATTCCAGGGGACATGCGTCCATGCTGATGATGGGTTCTGCTCGATAACAAACCAAAGCAGTGCGGACCGACACATGTTCATTTTCATTATCTGAGTCAGATACCACCAGCAGACGGTTGATTTTCTTTTCTAGTGGTTTGGGTTCTGTAGTTTCTACATTGGAGTGTTGCTCTTTTAAGACTTATAATTAATGGAGATATCCCATCTCCTAGAACTGGAAGCGACCTTGAAAGGTCATCGAGTCCAGCCCCCTGCCTTCATTAGCAGGACCAAGTACTGATTTTGCCCCAGATCCCCAAGTGGCCCCCTCAAGGATTGAACTCACAACCCTGGGTTTAGCAGGCCAATGCTCAAACCACTGAACTATCCCTCACATGCTCCACACCTCGTCCCTGCCAGATTTTGGATGGCACTTCCGATTCTTAAACCTTGGGTCGAGTGCTGTAGCTATCTTTAGAAATCTCACATTGGTACCTTCTCTGTGTTTTGTCAAATCTGCAGTGAAAGTGTTCTTAAAATGAACAACATGTACTGGATCATCATTCGAGACTGCTATAACGTGAAATATATGGCAGAATGCGGGTAAAACAGCAGGGGACATACAATTCTCCCCCAAGGAGTTCAGTCACAAATTTAATTCACGGATTTTTTTAACGAGCGTCATCAGCATGGAAACATGTCCTCTGGAATGGTGGCCGAAGCATGAAGAGGCATATGAATGTTTAGCATATCTGGCACGGAAATACCTTGCAACGCCGGCTACAAAAGTGCCATGCAAATGCCTGTTCTCACTTTCAGGTGACATTGTAAATAATTAAGAGGGCAGCATTATCTCCTGTAAATGTAAACAAACTTGTTTGTCTTAGCGATTGGCTGAAGAAGTAGGACTGAGTGGATTTGTAGGCTCTGAAGTTTTACATTGTTTTGTTTTTGAGTGCAGTTCTGTAACAAAAAAAAATCTACATTTGTAAGTTGCACTTTCACGACAAAGAGATTGCACTACCGTACTTGCATGAGGTGAATTGAAAAATACTATTTCTTTTATCATTTTTACAGTGCAAATATTTGTAATAAAAATAATATACACTTTGATTTCAGTTACAATATATATGAAAATGTAGAAAAACATCCAACATGTTTAATACATTTTAATTGGTATTCTATTGTTTAACAGTGTGATTAAAACTGCGATTAATCGCAATTAATTTTTTTAATCATGATTAATTTTTTTGAGTTAATCGCGTGATTAACTGTGATTAATCGATAGCCCTAATACAAATAGTTCTAAGAATGTTGACTTCAGTGCAGCCATGCCGATTTACATCAGTTGAGGATGTGCAATATACCTCAAGTAGGATAATAAACAGTGCCACCCAGTGAATCACTGAGATCACTTCTTGCAGTGCTTTGGTGTTCCTTAGAGATGTCCCATCCAACCACAGGCCCAGCCTGACCTTTGTTACCTTGTAAGACCTTGTAAGATGACTCCACGAAGTATGATGGCTGCAAGACTGAAGACCCAGCATTAAAGTAAATGTGAAGACCCAATGAAACATTCAAATTGATGAGTTTTAAAATGTTACTAAAGGAAAATGTGACCTTTAGGATTTCATTAGATCAGATAAATCCCTTAAATATTTGATATTGACATACATCTTTGAAGATGGAGTAGTGACTAGAACTTTTTGGGAAACAGTTTTCATGAGAAAATGCCAATGTTGAAACCAAAACTTGGGTTGGTTTTGACCAGTTTTTCAAGTTGAAATTTGGGGAGGGGGGAAAGGAATGAGACTGTCAACATGTTTTGTTTCGACATTTTTGAAACAAAAAATTCAGCTTTTTTGGTTTGAAATTAATTTTTGTTTTAAAATTTGAGCTAATTATTGTAAAAACGATTTGTAATGGTCAAAATCAAAAGAAAACATTCTGAAATGATCAAAATGAAGTGTTTTGAGAGTGACCAAACCTGATTTTTTTTTAAAATTTGGTTCACAACAAATGTCAAGCTTCTTACTTTTTGTCCCAATTTGGGAGGAGAAATGTTTTGATAGCTCTACAATTTTTGTGCAATGGGAAAACTGTTTCCACCTTGCACTAGTGCGAATCACACAAGCAAAGGTGTAGCGTTGCTAGCTGTGCTATTGCATGAGGTGGTTTACTCAAGAGGTTAAGAGTTATGGGTTTATTTGTGTCAGAACATTATATTAAGTATAATATTTGAAAATTCTCATTATTACAGCATTATCAGATTCAACAGCTAACCTGAAAAGCACCTTGGAGAATATTTCATCACCATTCAACTTGACTTCCAGAATAAACGTGCTCAACAAAATTCTAAGTTTGGGGAAGGTAATTTTTGCACCCGTGGTGCAGTGACATGGAATTAATTTGTTTTTGTTTAAATAACAGAGTTTTAAGCAGAATGGGGCCGACTCACAGCTGGTGTGAATTGATTTTAATGGAGTTACGACAATCGCGACGCCAGCTGATAAGCTGCCCCCATCATTTGAACGTGTATTTTATTTTAGGAAAGGGAAGATAGTTGCGGAGGGTGGGTTGTTAAGTGACTATGGTAAATTTCGTTTTCCTCTAAGCATGCCACTTCACAGCTTACCAAATACCAACAGACCATACCTCTGATATTCGAGCACAGGATTTCTCTAGTTTATTCAAATCAAGGGCACTCCATGAGGCAAAATGTATATCCTCTTTCACATTCAACTAAAATACCATGTCATAGTCATTGCTATCATAGTCTGCATTTGCCGACAGCTACCATACAGTGGTTTCAGAGATGCCACAGTATCCGTCTGTGATAAGAATTGTTTAGGGTTGTGAGCTTTTTGTCAGTTAATGTACAACACTATGCCCTGGACTTTGTCTACCTTTAATTGATAAATTATAAAATATATTGAATATATTAATGTTTTTATGTTATGGCCCCAATCATGCAAACACCTACCCATGTGCTTAACTACATGCATGTGAATAGACTCAGAGGAGTCAGTGGCACCATTCACATGCATACAATTAAGTTGTGCATAAATGTTTGTGGGCTCAGGGCTAAATTGTTTAACGTAATTACCGCCAGTCATAATTCCTTACTGCTTTGATTAAAGTCACTGTCAGGAAAACCCTGTTTTTATCACCACTAATGTTAAATTTTCCTTTTAGGCGCAGACGCAGGATTCATCTGCGGCGAACCTCAAAATTGTTATCTGTGAGATCATGTCACCATATATACCCTCTTCCGATCTCCCTTGGGAAAGCATGGGAGCAAACGTTCACAGGACGTTTTGTTTTACCAACGCGTCTTTTTTAGAATCATTTTTCCAAGCATTCAGAAGTCAGATATCTCAGGTGAATAGCCCACCTCCTCTTGTCTCCACTGAGAATATTAAGAACGGCTATTATTATTCTGACTGTTGTATTGGGGTAGTGCCTGGGAGCCCTACGAATGGACTAGGATCCCATGTGCAAGGTGCTGTACAAACACATAACCAAAAGATGGCCCCTGCCCTAAAGAATTTGCATTCTAATTCCTTAGGAGCAAGGATAATGTAATTGTTTATGGGTGGCATTTTTTCAAAGCATCTACTGTAATGAAGCACTCATGCCCATTGAAAAGCAATGAGACTTAGGCATCTAACTTACTCTGATTGGTGTTTTGAAAATTCCCATAATAAAGATGGTTTGTTTCTGCCCATTTCTAGTCTGTCCGCTTTAGTAAATATAGGGATCTGCTGAGAATATTAGTAGATTTTTAGAGATCATCATGACCATCTAACCTGACCTCTTTCATAGGAGCCATATAATTTCACCCAGTAATTCCTGTGTCAATCCCAATAACCAGTGAAAGTGCATATCTTTCAAATGGCCATGTAATTTATCACTCAAAACAATTATATCTTAAATAAGGTGCATGCTCCCTTTTTATCGGGATGACGGCTGTCTCGCATTCTCATACAGAGTATTCTCAGACTCATACAGAAAGCTAATTAGGTGACACCCATGAGCAGGGTTCTCCGAACGTATTGCCTGATGGAGTCACAGCCAGCGCTGCACAGATGCAAAGTCTTTAAAACTAGTTAGACCACAGGGATCTTATGCTTTGACGCATTCGTACTCCAACACTGAGATGCGTCTAATATAGGAATCCTGGTCATGGCACTCTGCCACTTAGAGCCAAATGCTCGGCTGATGTAAAGGTGCTGCTTCATTGACTTACATGGATTTCTCCCTGTTTGCACCAGCAGAGAATTGGGCCCGTGTTCTTTTCTCACCCCTCCCCTAGGTTCTAGTTTTACCACCTGTCATCTCCCTTACGTCTGTTGCTTTATGATCTCTGCTGTAGAATCTTGTTGTTCTGGGTCCACGAGTGGGAATCTGTAGAGGGGATTTCATGAAGGAGAACAAGTTATTCCACCACGCCATGCTCATCAGTTACTCACCATGAAAAGACTAGCTAGAGCTGGACCCATCCCAAGTCCTGTATCAGCTGAAACAATCGCTTGAAATGGAATTTAGATAGGCGGGCCAAATTCATCCCTGGGGTAAACCCGTTCATTTCAGCAGAGTTACACTTGGGAGGAATAGGTTCCACTGACACAACTGTAGGCACAATGTGCAGAATCACCCAGATATGAGCCCTGCTGAATGCCTGCACTGGACTGGGGCCTCCTTGCCTTCACAGTGTACCTGAATTGCCAGATCCTAAGTGGAGGGAAATCAGTTGCCAACGGGCTGCTACCTTTTGTCCCTGACCCCCGCTAGGGTGACCAGATGTCCTGATTTTATAGGGACAGTCCCAATATTTGGAGCTTTTTCTTATATAGAAGTGTATTACCCCCCACCCTCTGTCCCGATTTTTCACACTTGCTATCGGGTCACCCTAGGCCCCGCACAGGTTGGTGAGAAGTGGCTTGTCGGGGGTGCGGTATAAGCAGAACCCCATAAAGCACCAGGCAGCACAACTAAGCTGGCTTAGAGGAGGTCGTAAGCTGTGTTAGAAAAAGGGCGGGGGCATCTTCTGTCCCTACAGAGCAGGGATTGAATTGTGACTCCAAGAGACCCCAATTTGGTTCCTTTTCGTGCTCTTGGGTCATTGCAGTTGTGTGTTATCCCTTGCTGAGGCTGGATTGCAAGGGTGCAGCCTCGCTCAGAATAAATAGCGTACTCAGCCCACAATTGTATTGCATTCAAAAATATTTTCCAATTTTAATTTTCATGCAACTGGTAAACACCTTCCAAAAGTGTCCTGGGGTTACCAGAGTTTAAAACACTCTGCTACGAATTCCAGAGAGCTGTACCCCTTTGAATGCGCAATGTGAATATTTTGGTTATGTGGTGCAGCTAGTTAACAAATATTAAATGTCCTCTTAACCTGTAAATAATTGTATCTCATTTTTATGGTTTAAGTTGCAGCAGGACCCTCAGTACCAGGTGACATTTGTCAAAGAAACCATCTCGTTCCTGTCACTCATCTCACGAGTGCAGAATGACACCTCTTTGTGGCATTTCCTCTTGATGGCCCCCGATGTGGTCCAAGGCAGTCTGAGAATGAAGGATATATTTGCTTTTCTTCAGAACACAAGCAGGTAGGACAACAGAAAGGATGGGAAGGGCACTGACGGTATGGTGGTTATGCCTGTTATTGAGCAGGCAATCGTGATGTGGCAACTCAAAGCAACAAACAGGGAGTTAGTTTTGTTGGTGCAGGGCTATCTTACTGTATATCTGAAGGTCTCTAAGGATGGTGGGTAACACTTCGACTTTCAGTGAGACTCGCGCCCTTATGGGCATGTCTACACAGCCCGCAGAAGGGAGCCTTTCAGCCTGGAGTTAACAGATTTATGTTAGTGGGGCTCGCACTAATGTACTAAAAACATCACTGCAGATATTCCAGCTTGGGCTGGAGCTCGCGCTCTGAAGCCCACCTAACTTCAAAGTGGTGTCTACACAGCTAATTTTAGAGCACTGGCACAAGCCCTGCTAGCCCAACCTGGGTTGGAGGGCTTGCTCCTAGGGGCTGTGTAGACATGTAGACATACCCTGTGTTGCTGAGTCAGTTGTGAAAGTGACTCCTGTGTCACTCAAGTACTTTTGCAAATTTTACCCAGTGTCAGCTGGCGATAAACCTGTTCTGAGGCATAGTCGGTAAGCAGCTATCATTACCACGTGGAAGTTGAAAGGCTAGGTAAGTGACTGTCCAAAATGTCAGATGAAGACAAATCCTTTCTTCCGTGCTCCTCGATAGGTTTTTGATGATGATATTAGCTAACCAGCTCCTTCCAGAAGATCTCAGGGCCAGATGCACTGGTATACTCTAGCTGCTTTGTACCACTCTATGAATTCGGCTTAGAAGAAATATTAAACTAGGTTTATGGTTACTTTGCATTGCTACATTGGCATCAAGCTGCCAGACCAGAGTGGTGAATCTGGCTTTTAGAATTTTGTGGCTTTGAAACTATAGCTCTAGGTAGGAAGAAGTATCTTTGGCATGATATTTGTTGCTCGACAGTTACAGGGAAAATGGAGGGGACAAAACAGAGACTCATACATAATCTTTATTGCCTGGACTGAAACCTTTGACACTCTCTCCAACTAGGATTGTGAGAACTTTCCTCAGTGGGCTCAGTCCTGAAGTCCTTTCCCAGTTCTTACTCAGACAAAACTCCCATCTAAAGCAAAAGGACTTCAGGATTGTGCCCCAAATTGGGGTATCGGGAGAAATTTGTGCAACTCATCCACTGGCTGCATGACTGAAAGCTGGATAGTGTATCTGTGGAGATCATTGTGTCTGGTCCACTTCATAATATCCAATGGAGTCAAACCAAGTGTCTCTTTGTCAAGTCTCTTTCCAACAATGATTGATGGAGATGATGCTGGCAAGCTGTATTTAATATCAAACACCTGGTAATTAACACCTTAACTTGAGCAGTTTGAAGACCCTTACAGAAGTTGCCAAGGGGGTTGGTTGTGAACTTTTTTATGGAGCTGATTGTGATCTTGGTAGACTTGGGACTCACTCTTGCTCATCATTAACAAGAAGCAGAGGAAACTAAAAACAATCGATGTGCCATTAGTCTGGAGAAAACTGAGATCATGTCCTAACCTGCACTTGGGGAAGCACATGTAAGATGTAGTTATCACGATCCTCAGTGGAGCCACTCTCAATGTGATAACAGATTTCACTTCCTTCGAAGGAGTTTTGTCAATGCTACTTTTCTTAATCAAGGAGCTACCTGTGAGTGTCTACATTCATTAGACTGCTGCTTCCAGATCTGTAATCAGGACTGTATCACACCGGAAGACTTAACATTCACTGTGCTATTCCATCTCACAGGGACATGTTATCACCTCTACATCAAAGAGCTGTGCAGAATTTCATCAGTGGCAACTTGGAGCTGGTATACGTAGAAAGCGGCATGATAAATGCAACAATAAAGGGTTTGTGCAAAGAGGTTGCACAAATACAATTTGAAATTATGATTATGGAAGTACATCTTAGCCAGACTGGGCATGTCCTCTACATGAAAAAACAGGTTCTCAAGAAAATATTGCACAGTGATTTTTATAGGTGAATGATCAAGAGGCACACAAAGAACCTCCACCCACGGTGACATTGATATTAATATATGGGAAGCTGCCTCACCAGAGCAGAGCAGTGAAGTAACATCTTGTGCAGAAAGTTTTGGAGCAAATTTTATTACCCTGTAGGAGAAACTGAGGCCTTGCAAGCAAAGAAGACAGGAATTATGGATAAGGTTGCCAATTTTGATTGGACATATTCCTGAAGGTTTCATCACATGACATAATAATCAATTAAAGATTAATCTTTAATCCCCGAAGACTCCAGGACAGTCCTGGGGGGTTGGCAACCCTTATTGTGAACACACCTAGTAAACATTCCTGGTTTTTAAATTTTCCTGCCCAGCCAGGGAATTAATAATTGGACTCTTCAGCGACCTTCAAGACCACAAAAGTTCTTGCAAAACTATTCAACTTTGAAATAAAGGACAAACAGCAACACCAGTTTCTATTTCTACCACCTGCTCCTTTACATAATTTGTGCTCACTTTGGGCAATCCATAGCATCTAGTGCCCTCACGATTCCTTTCCTGATGCTTTTGGCACCGTGAGACAGGTGCAATTTTTATGCATATCCCAGCAGCAACTTCCCCTTTTGAGGCTCTTGCTGCTTACTCTTCCTAATGTGCACCTGGGCAGAATGAAAACATTCAGGTTAACATTGAGGGGAGAAAACCTATCCAAGAACATTACAATAAATATGGAGACGCAATAACCACCATACTTTGTCCTTGCTCTGGGCCCATTCTTGCAAGGCAGCATGTGTTCATCCCCACAGTACGAATCAGCTCTGCTATGCCGTTTGCATATCTCTTGCAGTATGTAAACAGGGCAGCCGTTGTAACTCCACATGCAATGCTGCACTGTACAATGACTCTGCACCTACCATAAATGTTATACATGCAGAACCTAGAGCGGCTGATCCAATGCCCATTGAAGTCAATGGAAAGAGTCCTAAAGATGTCAATAGTCTTTGATATATGCAGTGGTGTTGTAACCGTGCTGGTCCCAGGTTATTAGAGAGACAAGGTGGGTGGGATGCTATCTTTTATGGGATCAACTTCTGTTGGTGAGAGAGAGACAAGCATTTGAGCTTACGCAGAGCTCTTCTTCAGGTCAGGTTCTTCAGGTTTTTCAGGCCTGTGTAAGCTTGAAAGCTTATTTCTCTCTCCAACAGAAATTGGTTCAGTAAAAGATATTACCTCATCCACCTTGTCTCTCTAATGGTCTTTGATTCAGATCCATAACACTGTGAATATTGAATAGATATTTTAATGGCTACCACTGCAATACAATCAACCTGACAGCTTTTTCTTTTCTAAAAGATCCCTTGTTTCCCTTCAGTCTGAATGTTTTAGAGAGAAAATGAATCCTCTGAAATGGCCACCCATTTCCCATCCATTTATCTTGTCTTCTGTGGATTCCCACTTTATCTTGATCCTTACCTGCTCTATTTCTTAGTTTCTTTCAGGAGAAAATTCACCCGGCACTGTGCACCGCCAGGACGGTGTGTCACTTTCATCCTGCGTACGCCCTATTTTGTGAATTTAAGTAGTGTATAGGTTTTGCTTGAGCTTCTTGATAGGAGTGAATTTTATGAGTATAAGGTGTGTGACAAAGCTCTGAGCCTGTATTGGTGGGTCCCGCACTTCCAGGGGGATTCAGTGGCTTCAGAAGCTCGCTAAGGCCCTCAATGTGACCTCCCTTTCTCAGTATAGCGGCAAAGGTCACAGCTTATTGAGTTACTTTCATCACAGGCCAGTATGGGAGGTGGGAAGGTGGAATACCCACAGTCTCTGTTGCTCCTTAGAGCTCAGTAGGTGCAGTTCGGCCTCCTGCCTGGACCAAAGTCTGCTTCCCCTCTCAAGGGGATCTCTGTAGAGCATGGCGGGGAGGGAGGGAACCCGGGCCTACCCTCTACTCCGGGTTCCAGCCCAGGGACCCTAATGGTAGCAGCTGTTGGCGGCTTCCCCTTCACCACTGACGCTGCTTTGAGTCCCTGGGCCACTTCCCCATGATCCCCTTTTCCCAGCTTCACCCTTACCTCAGGGTACAGTAATGCTTCCTCTTCTCCAGCTCCTTTCACCTGGGCTTTCTTGAGTAACTGGAAGGAGAGCTTTTAAGCAGTAGGAGTAGGACCTTGATTAGTTCCAGCTGTCTCCATTAGCCTAACTGCCTTAACTGACCCTTTGCCTGTTAATTGGAGTCAGGTGCCGGCATTAGCCCAATGACCTTAACTGGTTTAATTGGCGTCAGGTGACTTGATTGGCCTGCAGTAGCCTTTGTTTGGCTACCCAGGGAACAGGGACCTGCTCATCCTGAGGCTGATATATTTGCCTTCCACGACTCTTTTATAGCCTTCTGGTCTGAGTCCGTCACAGGTGTCATACATTTCTGCTAATATACTGCTATGGCTTTCCTTCAAAGCACTTTGTTAGCATTTTGTGCATGATCAAACACATAATTAAACATAAGGGCAGCGTCTTTTTTGTCATGCATTTTAAGAATGGTAAACCGCACTCCGTCTATTTCCCACGCTCTTTTGTTTCTCCCTGTAAATCTTGAGCCACAATTTGTTTTCATTGTTTTTTCCCCTCAGTGCTCTGATGCCATCTCAACAGGTTTCTCCTCCAGTCATGAGTAATGATGGAATCAAAACTATCCACAACAGGGTTTTGCGTCTTTTGTCTTCCCTGAACTGTTCAGAACAAGGTAAGATCCTTCAAACTAGCTGTATCTTTGTTGAAAAACTGCATTACCAAGGAGAAACATACTGTGAGCTTGTAGGCAACCAGCCCAGCCCTGTGCCATTCAGGGCTTGTCATAATGAATTGTCCCTTCAACTTTTAACAAATCTAAATAAATAAATAAAATGTTTCATCACCAATGGAAACTTAAAACTCTTCCTCAATTAATCTGCTGCTACCAAAAAAGATATGTTTTTACAGCATGATAATTAACATGAATTAGCTTTCTTAGTGTAATATCTTAGTGGAGACAAAGTGTCGTAGTTTTTACCTCAGTGTAACTAGGCACGGTCAACCCCAGGTGGAGAGTGTGGTATTGAACTCAGGTAACTACGTAGAGGTGAAAACTGCAGTGCCTTGTCTCCAGTTGGACTTTACAGTGAGATAGCTATCTCACGGTAGTTGTCTTGCTGTTAAAACACACTTATTGACAGTGAAGGCATAGCCTTTGAAACTTGTAGGGTATACATGAGGGGTCAGGAGAGAGATAAAACATATTTTATATATACATATACAAAATATGCTATTCTCCATATGCTCCTTTACCTAGTCATAATCAGTTTTCTGTTGTCTTGTTCAGTATGAGTCATGGATGGTAGACATTGGCATTGATAAGGAGGTTGTGGGATTAGTAAAGGGTGGAATTCCATGCCTAAGGTGTGGTGTGGAAAAAAGCATGAAGTCAACTGGTGGGAGAAACAGACAGGGGAAGGGGTTCGAGGTGGCAATGTTTGCAGAGCAGAGGATATGGAGGGGGGTTCCAAACAGAGATAAGAACAGATAATTGAGGGAATTGTGAAGGGCCTTGAAGATGAGCACAGGAAGCTGAACAAGCAGGCAACATCAAGTTGTGTTACTGGAAGCAAGATGCTGGTAGTGCTAATGGAGTACCTCTGCTAGCAGCCCAGATGTTCATGATCCCAAGGTGTTCCTCAGATGGGGAAAACATAGATGGGGAAACCATCTTATTTAGCTGCCTAAATATAGATTTAGGTGCCTAACTTTAGACATCCAAGTTTGCAAATATAACCATAATTTTCTGTTCAGTTTCCAAACCAACATATGCATCTTCTTTATGCTTCCATTGTAGGCAAAAATAACAGCTCAACAGTGGCTGATATTTGCAATCTCTCCATTACCTGGAAAGACAACCAAAGTTCGGTATCTCAGATGGAAGAAGTTTGGAGGTAAAAAAGGACTTACAGAACCATGGACAATGACAAAAATATCATTGAAATTTGTGCTCTTTCCTACAAACTGCTTTTATGTTTTCACTTAAACTGATTTCATATTTTCTAAAACACGTTTCTTTCTTTTTAGAAAAATCAAATTACCAGAGTTTGTTGGAGAAGACTTCAGAAGAGCTATTTTCTCAAAGGATTTAGAAACTGTACAAAAGTCCCTATATCTTTTAAAGGGCTTCCAACAACATTTGAATAGAAACAAATCAGAAAACTTAAATCCATTCACAGAATCTGTTGGGAATGAAACCATTCAGCGATTGTATGAAATTCTGAAGTTGGGAATGAATATCCTCTATGACTATAAATTAAGGAAACCATTAAGTAAAGAAACAATTGATGAAGTCTATAACTTCACATCTCTTGTACTTCAGAAAGACTTCAACGGGACTTCTATTTTCAATACAGCAGCCCATTGGAAAGAAATTCAAAGTGCTTTTAAATTAGCTAGTGTGATTTGGGATCTAGCATTTTTAAATAAGACTAATTTTAATACAGTGAAGACATGGGATATTATCAAAATGAAGATATCTCATAGGATTTCATCATTCCCTGAAGACATTAAAAACTATCTCTATGCAATGCAAAAAATCCCATCTTTGTTTTCAGATTCTCTTCTTAAACCTATCAGTGAAGTCTTTCAGGAGCAGCTCTTTACTTTCCACAAAATCTTTGCTCATGTGATGAATGTGAATATGATGAGTCGGTACTATCTATTGAGAAACGTGTTTGAACTTATGGAGACAATCCAAAATTCCACTGATAAAGATCTGTGGAAGGAGCTGGATGGCGATTGGCATACTGTTGAAAAACTAAGTTCCACAAAATGGAACAACACTGACATCATTGCATATCAGCAGTTTTTAGATATATTGCACAACCGTTTATACACATTGAAAAATGGTTCAGATGTTCTTTTCAATAAAGAATTGGATCAACTGACAGAATTTGCTACCTGCATGTTACGAGAGTATGGTGGAGAAGCCTCCAGAGTGGCCAATATCTCAATGACCATAGAAGACATACAAAAAACCCTGTACATATTAAAAGATTTGCAGAAAAAAATTAATATTAGTACATTAGAAACTATTGATCTAGTCTTTAATTTTGACAATAAAAACACTGGTAGATTGTTGGAAATATTGAGGGTAGGAATGAAAATCCTTTATGACAACAGATTGGGCGAAGCATCCGACAAAGAAAAAATTGATGCTGTCTATAATTTCTCGCATCTGCTACTTCAAAAAGAGTTTAACAAGACTTTCTTACAGCACAATACTTCACTGGAAACAAAAGTGTTGGATCTCTTGCATTTAGTCTTGAGTCCCTTCCTCGTGGAAAATAACAATCGTAATGAAAAGCCACAGAATTGCTCCGTCCAAGACATTCTTCACATAATTCTTCAGATGTTGCTTAAAAATATCACACTAAGTGAGTCCTTACCGGGAAGCCATTGCAAATTCCTGTTTACTTCCATGGATATTCAGACCAGAACAATGGAAAATCAAACATTTACTGAATTGTTTCAGCTTGCAATAAGAAACCTAGAGCAGACTCCAGAATTTGCTAGCATCTTCAAAAACAATAATGAATATTTTTCAAGGGAGCTGTCGTGTATCATCCAGTCATTACAATTTTCTTCTAGTTTTCTTTCAAACTTAAATACTGTCTCTAACTTTAAGAATCTTTGGATAGAAGAAAAGTATCAAACTCTGACAGCAATCTCTAAGGAGCTTCCCCAGAGTAATGCAACGTGCCTAATACCAGGCTTTCAGAATATGGATAGTGTATTTAAATCTTATCCCTTAAACATTTTGATTCCTATTATTTCGAATGAAACAGACTTGAAGTCACAAAATTTCTCTGGCAGTTCATTGGACTGGAATAGGTTGCCTTTGTCTACTGCCAGTCTACTGCCAACTGTTCCCCAGTGGAATGCCAGTATATATGAATTGGTACAGATGGTCCAAAATGCCTCCAACCAGCCTGAATGGAGACGTTTCTCAAGAGTCTGGAAGAGCATTGGCAATCTGATGATTACCAAATGGAACCTGACAGAAGTGGATTCCAGTGTGAAACTATTGGAAATGTTGAAAAAAGCTCTCAATGTTGTTGACATTGGATTAGCTCCCAGAAAAGCAAAAGCACATCAGTTCCTTCATAACTCTAGCTTGGGAATGAAACCCTCCGATTTGGAAGGTATATTTAGTTTGTTAAAACTCTTCCTCAACTCAACTTCTGCCACAAACAACAAACCTGACTTGGAGAGGATGTTTAAAAGATTTGCCTCACCAAATGAGATCCCCGCTGAAAGACTTTTCTATACTAATCCCTATTCAGAGGAAACACATTTTTTAAATTTAACTAGAGTACTTTGGTATAAACTCATTTTAAATAAAGAGCTTTTATCCCTCCAAAAATACCTTGCTACCATGGCAAAGGTGAACATAACTCAGCATTACCTATTGATCTCTTCCCTGCCTAAACTAATGCAGCGTATCCAAAATTCCACTGATGGAGCTCAGTGGAATGATTTCAACAGCTACTGGCATATCGCTGAAATACTGCAGTCCATGAAATGGAGCAGCACCGATGTGATTGCCTACAAGTCACTGTTAGATGCATTGCAAAAACATTTACGTACAGTGCAAAATGGCTCAGGTCTTTTTAGTAACGAATTGGAGCAGTTGATAAAACTTGCATCCCAAGAGTATGGCGGAGAAGATGCCAGAGAAGCCAATGTCTCAGGATATTTGCAAGCAGTAGAAAGGAGTATATTCATTATAAACGACTTGCAACAAAAGTTTAATATCAGTGAATTGGAAACTATTAATCGGTGGATGAATTTTGACAATAACTCCACCCAGAGATTGCTTGAAATATTGAGGGTGGGAATGAAAATCCTTTCTGATGCCAGATTGGGCGAAGCATCCAATAAAGAAAAAATTGATGCTGTCTATAATTTCTCACACCTGCTACTTCAAAAGGAATTTAACAAGACTTCCTTACAGCACAATACTTCCTTAGAAGCAAAAGTGTTGGATCTCTTGCATTTAGCCTTGAGTCCCTTCCTGGAGGAAGGTAACAATGACAACGAAAAGCCACAGAACTGCTTTGTCCATGACATTTTTTACATAACACTTCAGATGCTATTTAAAAATGCCACGCTAAGCGAGTCCTTACCGGGAAGCCATTGCAAATTCCTGTTTACTTCCATGGACATTCAGACCAGAACAATGGAAAATAAATCATTTACTGAATTGTTTCAGCTTGCAATAAGAAACCTAGAGCAGACTCCGGAATTTGCTAGCATCTTCAAGAACAATAGTGAATATTTTTCAAGGGAGCTGTCGTGTATCATCCAGTCATTACAGTTTTCTTCTAGTTTTCTTTCAAACTTAAATACTGTCTCTCACTTTAAGAATCCTTGGATAGAAGGCAAGTCTCAAACCCTGACAGCAATCTCTAAGGAGCTGCCCCAGAGTAATACAACATGCCTACCACCAGCTTTTCAGAGTATGAATAGAGTATTTAATTCTCATCCTTTAAGCAGTTTGATTGTTTTTATTTTGAATGAGATGGACATGAATTCACAAAATTTCTCTAGCAGCTCAGTGGATTGGAAGAACTTGTTCATTCTCTTCAGTGATGTGCAGGCTGATGTCCAGCGGAACTCCAGAGTATATGAACTGCTACAGATGGTGCAAAGTGCCCCCCGCCTCTCTGAATGGAATAATTTCTCCAGAGTCTGGGAAGCAGTTGACAACTTGCTAAGCACCAAATGGAACCTGACCGAAGCGGCAGGATATGTGAAGCTGCTGGAAGTGATGAAGAGGGATCTGGCTGACAGTGAATTAGCTTCAGGAATAATAGAAACTGCTCATTATGTTCTTAAGAAACTGAATTCTTCTGATCTACCAACCTTATTGAAAATGGACCTCAACCCAGAGTCTGCCCCTAACAGAGCTGACTTCGATACTGTATTGGACAGTGTTTTTCATCCTTTCAGTGTTATGGCAGAAACCCTTTTCAATAAGACCCTGACTTGGAATGAAGGAGAACAAACCCTGTCTCCTAACAGTTTGGTTGCACAGTAAGTTCATTTATTTCCAATTTCATAACTGTCTCAATTTCTTGTAGAATCTACAATGACTTCCGGCTTCCAGTTTATTTTACTTGTCTATTAAAGGAGCAACATTAAACTGTAGTTACATGAGCTACACCTAGCTAGGGACATAAGATACAATAAGAAAAGGTTCTATGAATATATTAGGAGCAAGAGACATAGGAAGAAAAATGTAGGTCTCCTACTTAGTAGGGAAGGATAGCTAATAATGGATGACATCAAGAAGGCTATTGTGTTTAATATGCCTGTTTTGCTTCAGTTTTCATAAAGAGGTAAATTGTGACCAGATACTCAACACAATTAATATTAACAAGGGGGAAGGAATGCAAGCCAAAATAGGGGAAGAACTGGTTAAATAAAATATTTAGATAAGTTAGGTGTATTCAAGTTGGCTGAGGCTGATGAAATCACCCAAGGGTACTTAAGCTACTAGCTGGAGCAGTCTCAGAATGATTAGTAATTAACTTTGAGAACTCCTGGAGGACAGATGAGGTCTCAGGGGACTGGAGAAGGATAAACCTATCTTTAAAAACGGGACCAAAGAGGATCTGGGGAATTATAGACCAGTCAGCCTAATTTTGATACTTGGAAAGATACTGGAACCAATTGTATTAAATTGTCTGTAAACCCAAAGAGGATAATAGTAGCCTACAGAGATTTGCAAGTACAAATCATGCCAAACCAACCTAATTTGCTTCTTTGTCCCTAGTGGATAGTAAACACAATATATCTTGATTTTAGTAAGGCTTTTGTCACAGTTCCACATGACATTCTCATGAGAAAACAAGGGAAACATAGTCTAGATTAAATTGCTACAAGGTGGGTGCAAAATTGTCAGAAAGACTGGACACAAAGAGAAGTTATCAATGGTTCACTGTCAGACTTGGGGAATGTGTCTAGTGGAGTCCCTCAGCGGGCTGTTCTGGGTCTAGTACTATTCAATATTTTCATTTATGACTTGGATAATGGAATAGAAAGTATTCTTTCTATACAATTTGTGGATGACCACAGGTTTGGAGGGATTGCTAGTGCTTTGAAGGAGAGGATTAAAATTCAAAACAACCTTGACAAATTGGAGAATTTGTCTGAAATCAACAAGATGAAATTCAATAAAAACAGGTGCAAAGTACTACAGTTAGGAAGGAAAAATCAAATGCACAACTACAAAATGAGGAATAACTGGCTAGGCAGTAGTGCTGTTGGAAAGGATGTGGGGGTTACAGTAGGTAAATAATTGAATATGAGCCAGCAATGTGATACAGTTGCAAAAAAGGCTACCATCATTCTGGGTGTATTAACAGGAGTGTCGTATGTTAGAAATGTGAGGTAACTTTCCCACTCGACTGGGTACTGGCGAGGCCTCAGCTGCAGCAAAGTGTCCATTTCGGGGTGGCAGATGTGGAGAAATTGGAGAGAATCCAGTGGACATCTACAAAAATGATGAAAGGATTAGAAACCCTGACCTATAAGGAAAGGTTTAAAAAAAATGGGCAAGTTTAGTGTTGAAAAAGAAGACCGAGAGAAGGACCTGGTAACAGTCTTCACATATGTTAAGGGCTGTTATAAAGAGGATGGTGATCTATTTTTCTTCATGTCCACTGAAGGTACAAGAAACAATCAGCTAAATCTGCAGCAGGGAAGATTTAAGTCAGATATTAAGAAAAACGTTCCAACTATAAGGGTAGTTAAGCTCTGGAATAGGCTTCTAAGGGAGCTTGTGGAATCCCTGTCATTGGTGGTTTTTAAGAACAGGTTGGACAAACACTTGTGAGGTTGGTCAAGGGTTATTTGACCCTTCCTCAGCGCAGGGGGCTGGACTAGATGACCTCTTGAGGCCTTCCAACCCTCCATTTCTCTGATTCTGTCTCAGACCTACCACCCTTATTTATGGATCCAAACCACACAGACATTGAGAACACAGGGGTGAGGAAGATTTCATAGTCACTAAACCATACAAACACTGGGAGAGATTTTCAAAAGTGCTCAGTGTTGGCCTATCTCTCTTCCCATTGAAGTCAATGGGAGCTTTAACCATTGGCTATGGAGGGAGGACAGCTAGACCAATGCTAAATGCTTTTGATAAATCTCACCCTAGGAAAACTAAACTCCTTAGCCTCTTCCCCCTAGTTAAATGACTTCCACCGGCTTCTCAGTTTTCCCCACTGTGCCTTTAAGATCAGTCACTTTCATTCAAATGAGTGACCATTTAATATACATTTTCTTTTGCTCATTGTCTCAGAGTGAATTTCCACAGAGGACTTTTCCTATTGTTTGTGAGATAATAGCAAAAGAGATCAACGCAATAATAATCAGGAGCAGCTTCAATGTTTAAATATCACAGACTAGATCCTCAGATGATGTAAATCAATTGACTTCAATGAAATGATGCTGGTTTACACCATCTGAGGATCTAGCCCTAATGCTGCTGACAGGTTACACAGTAATGCTCCTTGTTTCTTTTCAGCAGAACAGGATTTATTCCAGTCTTATTTTTCAGGTTTCTGTTTTTAGAATTGGAAAACGCCATCTTACAGGTGTCAGCCGATAACATTTACAAACCTTACTTGATCTGTTTAATGAATGTGAGTGGAAGTCAAGACAATGAGTTGACAGGTAATATTTATTTCATTAACTCTGTGGGAGTTATCTGGTAATGTCTTAAGCCTATCTTTTTAAAATGACATGTGTAATGACATGAAGAAATGGTGCTGCGTGTTTTCAGTGTCCTTGAAAGTCCATTGGAGCTCTTGAGAGCTCAGAACTTCTGAAAATGAGGCCCCTTTTGATTTGTCTCGTGTATTTTTATTTTTTTGGTGTTTAGATGCGTCACGTTATCAGTGTAATTTGTCCACTCCAGTAATCATAAAAACACGGAACACTCTTCCCTTTGTGGTTGCATGGCTAGTAAAATGTATGCTGCTGACTCCTAAATAGTGAGTCCGTAGTAAAATGAATCTGGTGTTTCCTCCTCTGCTGTGTACTGCTGCAGCTTCTACGTTCCTTTAAAGAGGCAGCCATTATTCTGAGAGAGAAGCTTCCGTTGGTATAATGGTGTTTCATATGGACAGGCTCGGTACATACTTACAGCAGCACCGGAGTTGCTTATTTGCCTCACATACGAGGTGTTACCGACTCACTAGGTCTCGTATGCTTTCATGAGTGTTGTTTCCCTGATGGGGTGGGTTTCAGGAGCAGGGGGTTGTTATCTTGAAGGTCATCTCTGAAAACTCTTGGTATACTCATTAAGGATGTTAGTAAAAGGGCTGGTGCCGGTTACTTCCCCCAGAGCAAGAAGGAAGCAAAGACCAGACTGTGACTCTTGGTTCCTGCCCTGCTCTTGGGCAATGCTGCTATGTGAGGGCTTCTCGGGAGGTAGCTTTATGGCTGTCTCCTGACATGCCTGTCCTGGGGGAACGCTCTGGCTGCAACAGGGGCTCTTAGAACCCCTTTATACCACTCTGGCCCGAGTGGGGGTGAGGCGCTCACAGGCTGGATCATAGGGGTATAATCCAGGCCTGAGAGCATGACTGCAGAGGTGCTAAGCACCATTTGAACTCAATGGGAACTGCGTGCACTCAGCACCTGCGGAAAGCAGGCCCTTGCAGAGGAAGTTCAGTTTTCCAATGTGCAGGGTTTCTGTAGGATCTTGTGTATCATCTAAAGTAACTTATTTTCCCTTGCAGACAACATAACACTTCTTCTGAACCATGCTCAGCTAAAAGAAGCTCCTTTCACTCAAAACGACACCTCTGAGAAACATGCATCTATTCCAGAGATCCTGCAGTTAAAAGTAAGTCTGCTTAAAATGCTGACTCAGAGGAACCCCGCACTGATACATCAGTGTGCAATGGAGCGTTCAGGAAACCAGCACGTGGAAAACAGGTTTAAAAACACCTCAAGTGAGCTAGAACTGGACTGGATCTTACTGCTGCTGCCTGTTCTTTGGGGTTGCCATTACCCGGGGCAGAGAACACTCTTTCCCACATGGTCAGTGCAAATGCACATACATGTTTGGGAGAAAAGGGAGGTGCTCAGAGTCTGTCTGGGCTGACTCCGAACTACAGTGGTTTTCATCACCCCTCTGGAAGTGGCAATCAGTGCTGCGTGGCTTGTGACTGGCAGTTCATTTCCTTGTTGAACGGATTGAAGGTTTATCCCTATTTTTAAGGCTCAAGCCACTCGTGAGACGTTCATAAGTGCTTAATGGAGTTAGGGGCACCATTCCCAGGAGACTTGTGCTCCTAACTCCCACAGGTGCAGTGGAAAAAACATGTACGGGGAGATTTTTCAAAGGCACAAATGACAGTTCCGCACCTAAGTCCCACTGAAAGTCAATGGGAGTTTGGCGTCTCAACCTGCCACTGGAAAATCTAACAAGACATGCACCTTTGACAGTCTGCTGGCATATTCCTGTCTATGATTGCTTCTCTCATTAGATTGTAAGCTCTTCCGGGGAGGGACTCTCTCTAAATATGTTTACACAGTACCTAGCAAGGCAAGTCCTTATGCTGATTGGGGTCCCTCGACACGACTGGAATAATAATAACATCCACCATAATCATCATCATAATTAATAATTGATAAATAAGAGTTTTCATTGCTGGAGATCCTGTCCCAGGAATTAGCTAGTGCCAGGGTTGGCTTTGTAATGCCAGTGTATCATCTTTTATTGGGCTAATATGTCTTTCATGAAAATAAAAATAGTCCCCAAACCACAGCAGAAACAGGGGTTTCAGAGCCTGAGCTCCAGCCTGAGTGGGGATGTCTATGCTGCTATTTTTAGCCTTGTACTGCTAGCCACGTGAGCCCGAGTCCATTGACCCAGGCTCCGAAACCTGCTGCCACAGGGTGGTGGTGGTGGTGGTGGGGGGGGGGGTTGGTTTTTTTTTTTTTGCAGAGTAGATTGACCCAGAACTTGCAGACCAAGAGGAGAGAGGGCTAGAGTAGCTGTCTACCACCATGCCTACAACAAGGGAATCCTCCGTGGCTGCAACCAGGGCCCCTTTATGCCACCCTAGCTCTTTAAAACAGCACCAAGGAACCAGAGCAGGTGTGAGGCTTTCACCATAGGTACCTGCAGTTCGTATCCTATATTTAAGTTTAAGCACCTAAATAATATTGAAGGATCACAGAGGGCACACTCGCAATTGTTTACAAGGCTTAACTTTTATTAAAAATAGATCAGAGAAGTCAAATATGACTGTGCAAAATCACAAAAGTGGTGTAATGGATGTCACGATGTAATGTTGTTGTTAATTGCTTGAATTACAACAGCATCTATACGCCCCAGTGAGCTAGGCACTGTACAAACACATAGTAAAAGATAATCCCTCCCCTAAGGATTTTACAATCAAAATAGACAAGGCAGATAAAGGGTGGGAGGGGAAGCAGAGGCATGAAGAGAAGTGACTTGCTCAAGGTCACATAAGACAGCAGCAGAGTGAGGAGCTGAGAATTCCAGGCCAGGTCCCTGGACCTTTCTGCCTCTCCAGGGCTGGGAACAGTCACGGTGAATTTTAGTTCATTTGAACTAAAGGGCTTGAAAGCTGAATCCTGAATAAAAGCAATGCAATAAAAGCAAAGCAATGTCGGTATCCTTTAGCCTAAAGCCCACTTTTGATAACCCTTTTCTTTAACTTGTGTGTCTCTCTCTTTTTTTAATTTAAAGACATCTCGCTTCCGAAGCATGATAAAACTTCTTTGTGACTACAAGAGCTTTAAATCACTGCAGCGTATCTGTCAGCTCCCTACTGTTAGCTTTGAAGCACTGTGTGAACAAAGTCAATTTCATGAGCAGCTCCTTCACAGCGCTGAGTTAAGCAATCACCTTGTGACAGATGTAGTTAATCACAACAGGGTCTTTCGAGAACTTCGAGATATACTGATTGGGGATCCCACCAAAATCCAGTCACAAATGAATTGGTAAGGACTTGTCTAAGCTCTTCTACACCAGTGTTTCTTCCTGAAATTATTTGTGTGGACCCTTTACTTTCTTTTAATATTGTCCATTTTTTAAAATTTAAGGATTCAAGAAAATGTGCCGCAAATGGATTATTTTCAAGATATCCCTCAGTATATGGCTATAATGAGTTCCATGATGAATACCACTGAGAATTTTACAGTTTCTAAAAAGCAAGGTAGTTTTGCCTGTTTACTTTAAAACCTTGGTTTATAAGAATGGTCACTAATTTACTCGTTGCTGTTGGCCTTTCCGAGGCAAATTTCACTGATTGTCTTATGTAAGCTATATGATGACTGAAGTAAGCATGTGCTATGTCCATTGGCTTCTTTTCTAGGCCAGGTCGTAGGCCTATTGAAGTCAGTTACAAAACTCCTGAACTTGAATTAATATGCAAACTAGATACTATCAATTTAGGCTTAAATAGAGACTGGGAATGGCTGAGCCATTACACACATTGAATCTATTTCCCCATGTTAAGTATCCTCACACCTTCTTGTCAAACTGTCTTAAATGGGCCATCTTGATTAGCACTACAAAAGTTTTTTTCTCCTGCTGACAATAGCTCATCTTAATTAATTAGCCTCTTAGAGTTGGTATGGCAACTTCCACCTTTTCATGTTCTCTGTATGTATATATATCTCCTCACTATATGTTCCATTCTATGCATCCGGTGAAGTGGGCTGTAGCCCACGAAAGCTTATGCTCAAATAAATTTGTTAGTCTCTAAGGTGCCACAAGTACTCCTGTTCTTTCTGCGGATACAGACTAACACGGATGCTACTCTGAAAACTCCTGTTGAGTCAGAGTTGCTGGCTCAAGCCATCAGAGGTCTGAAACTTATGTACAGGCAAACTGTGCTCGATGCAGGACCCAAAAGGCATGGCTCCAACAATCTCCAGGTCTGCCAGAAGCTTACAGATTGACAAATGGTCCATCCAAATTCAGTCATGTTTGAGCATGACACACTGTAGTGCTCCTCTCAGCCAACATGCACAACATCTTCAGTCTGGGCAAAAATGTTTCTCTTCCGCTGTCGTAACATAGGTGCTCTGTGCATAGATATATAATAGTTCTGTAAGTATGGAGAAAACGATTATATCATTTTTTGTTTTTTTATTTTAAAGAAATGTTAATGGCGGTGTTTAAAAATGTCGACCAGCTCAAAGAGGAGCTCAGAAATGAAGCAGGAATGTCCACAGCAAGTATCAAAGCCCTGATGGAAATGCCTCTCCCAGAAAACACAACTCAGGTAAGTTTACCGTAATTCTAGCTGAAGATCCTTTTAAATTCGGCACTCAGATAATTAAATCCAGGGGCTATTAGTGAAAGCCGCTCAGCAGATCTCTGCTCCCGTGGGGACGCAGAGGGAGATACATGATGTTTAAGGGACACAAACTCTATAGTGCTTTATAGATCAAAATAGAAACCCTGAATTGCAACTGAAAGAACTTTGTAAGCCCGAGCAGCCTCTGGAGACCAAGAGCGGCATGTTCTTTGACGGACACCACGAGCGGGTGGGTAGCCACATATTGGGTGCTGGCTGAAATATTTAGCTAGTGCATCGTGCATTACAGTAATCCAGTCCAGTGGTCACAAATGCGTGGGTATTTTTGGTGAGGTCCACACTGCGGAGAAACCGTCGCAATGCAGATGGAAAAGGGCATTTCTGGCCAGTGATGCCACCAATAATTACAAGAGCTACCCCTGGGATCCAAAATATCTTTGCAGACAATGAATCTCAGCCAAGGATGGACACGCTGTACTCAATGGTTTGGCTCCAAAGACTTCTTCCCCCAGCCCTGCCTCAGAGCCTCACCATCATCTTGTCTGGATTCAGTCTCAAACAGCTCATTTTTACCCACCCCCCAGCTCTGTCAATCACCGGGAAAGTTAAACTGCTGGATCATTTCAGCCCGTGCAAAGTGTGCTAAAGCACTACCATTCTGCTTTGGTTCTCCATGCAGGAATAATGGGGAGGTGAAAGTATGTTTCTTAGTCTACGGCATTGGAAGATGATGTTGGGGAAGCGGTAGTTTAACCCACGCATGTTGGAGTAACCTAATAATGTACAAATCTCCTGCTTTTTTTTGCAAATACAGCTCGTATCTCAGATTCTCCAGCTGGAGTCGTGTGACGTCCATTCCATCGACCCAAAACTAGACGCAGTAGTAAAGGAGTTCTGCCACCTGTCACTCCCAGAAAGGACCCGCCAATCTTACATCCTGGGGGTCATATTCTTACGTCACTTAGACATTTACAACTTTCTGTACAAGGTTTGTGTTGGATTTTTAGAGCACTTGTGTGGCTTTTGTTAGCTCCTGTGGCTAAGATCCTCATCTGGTATACCTGTACTGGTATGGAGCTAGGCCGCTTCCCACCAGCTGAGGATCTGGCCTTGTGCATGAAATAACGAATAATGTTATATGGCATACCCATGCCAACATATACATTAAGACAATTGTCCATTATAGAGCCAGCTGGTATAAACTGGCACGCCTCAGTTATAACCATTGGGACTACACTGATTTACAGCAACTTAGGATATGGCTCACAAGCTGCTCTGGCCTGGTACATCATCCAACCATCCTAGCCTAGGTCAGGATGTGAACCCAGGTTCCAGTGGATACAAGACACTGGGCTAAGGCTCACTGTACCAATTAGCTATCCCACCAAATCCCAAACTGTAAAAGGTGCTGTGATATTTATTTGCCCAATCCATAATAGTGTTGCAATTGCTGTTATGACCAATCAAATATTCAATATGTGTCATTACGGTTGGAGAAAACGACATGCTAAAATAGGTATAATTCATCAACAAGTATGTTTTCGATACACCTTTAACAATGATGAAATAATTGTCCTGCTGAACGATGCAATCAAATGAGAATGCCAATGAACTTGGCTCTGTAGTGATGGAAATAAGAACAGCCATACTGGGTCAGACCAATGGTCCATCTAGTCCAGTATCCTGTCTCCGACTGTGGCCAATACCTGAGCTTCAGAGGGAGCATACAGAACAGGGCAATTTTGGAGAGACCCCCCTCTTCTTCCCCTCCCAGCTTCTGGCAGTCAGGGTTTCCCTGAGCATGGGGTTGCATCCCTGTCCATCTTGGCTAGTAGCCACTGGTGGATCTATGCTCCATGGACGCATCTAGTTCCTTTTTGAACCTGTTATACTTTTGGCCATCACAACACCCCATGGCAATGAGTTCCACAGGTTAATTGTGCACTGTATGAGAAAGAACTTCCTCTTGTTTGTATTAAATCTGCTGCCTAGTCATTTCATTGGGTGGCCCCTGGTTTTTGCATCAATGGTGCTGAAGGACTTCTACTGTATTCCAGCCATCCTCAAAACAAACATCCTCCAGCCATCCTTTCCCACATTTTAACTGTTTAGAGCCAGGTTCTTTAGAGCTATACCTAAAGTTTCAAGGTGGAATTTTCAACAAGTGGGTAAGTGACTTGGGCGTACAAGTCCCATTGATTTCCTATGGGATTTGTGCTCCTAAGTCACTTAACCACTTTTGTAAATCCCACCGCTGACTCCAAAGAATTAGTACCAGATATGTGTGTGTATATGCTGACAGTTATTTTCTTCCTTCCTCTCTCTTCTAGATGTTTTTCCCCAAAGAACTGCAGAAATCAATGGACAAGATGTTAGGCCTCCTCAAAGAGATGGAACATTTCAGGAACCAGGTGGCGTCTGGCATGCGTCCACTGTTAGAAGCAATTAATTCATTCAAAAAGCTACGGCAGTCTAGAAATGTGCCCCTCTCCAAGGTGTGTATTAGTGTGGGAATGGTCCTGAGCTAAAATGCCTTTGGAGTAGTTACACAGTGTGGTCCGTAGAATCTCTAAGTGCATCAAGGGAAGTAGGCAATGGTCAGCAAGTCTCTGTCGGGATACTGAGAATGTTCTTGTTTGGAATGACATAGGTAGCAGAGGGACAGTCACATGGTCAGTCTGGGTGAGGAGAGGAATGAAAACACAGAAGACTTACAGCTATGTTGAAGTGGGGTAACTAGGAAGGAGATTAAAGGAGACCTACAGCCACATTGAAAAGACCCAGCAAGAGGATAGTAAAAACAGCATGAGCGCAGGGGTGCTGGAACAATTCGTATGGGGTGTGGGTGCTGAGAGTCCTTGAACCAAACCGTAAACCCTGTATATGACAGAAACCACTTCAAGCCAGGGGGTGCGGTAGCACCCCTAGTTCCAGCACCTAAGCATGAGAGTGACACAGCAAGGGCCTGATATGGGCTCCTTCCCCGAGACCCCCGCTGCTTCCTCCATTCCACACCCCAGATCCCCGCTGCTCGCCGCGTCCCTCCTCCTCAGGGTGGGCGGCGGCTCGGCCCGATGTGGCTGGGGTGGGCGGGCAGGAGCTCCTCTGGTCGCAGGGGGCCCTCAGGTCTTCTCCTTTTAATGGGGGGGGGTTGGGGCTCCGGCATGCGGGGAGGCATGGCCTTGGGCAGAAGAGGCAGGTCCGGCGGGCTAGCCTCTCCAAAGTGGGGGTTCACCGGCTGCCCATGGGCCTGATCCAAAGCCAACAGAAGTCAATGGAAAGTCTCCCATCAACTTCAGTGAGCTTTGGCTCAGGCGATCATCACACTTACCATGATGATTACACTTATCAGCCAACTGGCTGGTCATGGTACCTTACGCTATCCCTAGGGCTGGGTACCATCCTTCTGCAGCTCATCTCTTGTCCTGTCATTATGCATCGTTTGCATGATGGGAGTAAATCTTGCTCTACATACTCCAGGGAATAAATCACCTTGAAATCAATGAGAGTTGAGGATGCTCTGCACCTTACAGGAGACATCCAGCATGTCTCATGATTGGATTCTCAACACCTTTATCTAAATTTGCCAACTGCTATCACATATCAGCACAAATTATCCTTCAATATTGATGCTTTTCATTCATATTTATAAATAAGCATGCAAAGGACCAAGCCAGATAGTTTCAGGTTTTCCAAGTAAAGTCCCTTGTTTTGTACACAGATAAACTCTTATCCAAAAGCCGGCATAAATGTGGTTTACTTCTCCCACTGAAATAAGGCGCTTTAAACATGCAGGTGTTTTTGTTTGCTTTTGTTTTTTGTCCCATAGGCATTGTTTAAAACAACCAACATAACAGTAACTCATGGATCGTTTAAGTCCATTTCGAAAGCTCTCTGCA
Source organism: Emys orbicularis (assembly GCF_028017835.1). Classification (NCBI taxonomy): domain Eukaryota; kingdom Metazoa; phylum Chordata; order Testudines; family Emydidae; genus Emys; species Emys orbicularis. The sequence goes on along the minus strand of NC_088693.1, from coordinate 67,822,486 downwards.
ATGAGGAAATCACACCCTTGTTTTTTGAATCTTTGCTGCCTGATTTTGGAGATCCAAAAAGACCTAGTTCTTCTACCCAGGATGAAAATGTACAGAAAATAATGAGGAAATATGGCATTCCCCAGGATCCCAGTGAGTTTGCTGCAAAAGACGCGCCACAAGAGAAAACACTGAAACTATTTGTTTTCTCAGAGAATATAGTTAGACTTAAATAGAAGGGTCAGTTAAAAAAATTGCGTGGGCTAGATTCTGTTCTCTTTTGCACTAATTATAAACTGGTGTAACTCCGTTAACTTCAATGGAGCTTCCCTGATTCATAATGAGAATCTTCCCCCTCCCCCCCGAGCTGGTTGAAATTTTTCAGACATTTGAACAATTGCTTTCATTTTAAATGAAAATTTTGTTGAAAACTATGTTGACATTTTAAAAATTGTTCATTACTTTTTTCCTTACATCTTTCTGATGCCATTATCTTAATGGGGTGACAATTTTTTGGTTATTGAAAACTCTGGGTTTTGGTAAAGCAAATGTTCTTTTCATGGGTTCATTTCTAACCTTGAGAAACAATCGGAAAAAAATCTTGACATTTTTTGCAATTTAAAAAAAAAAAGTTTTGAACAGCTCTAGCCCCTACAGGTTTAGCGGCACACAAACGCATCAGACCAAATCCTCAGCTGGTTTAAAGTGGCAAAGCTGCATTGAAATCAACGGTGTTATGCCGACTTCCACCAGCTGGTTATTGTATCAGTTCTTTGTGGAGCACTGACTGATTGATTGATGGAACTTTAATGTTTCCGGATGTAGCAGTTTGTGTGGAAGGTGATGTGTTGTTTTGTGCAAGATGCTGTATTATATGACAGCTTGGGTCAGGGTATCCCTGCCGCTTCCACAAGTGGAGACGACTCGGAGCTGGCAGATCCTGGTGGAGAAGTGGGGAATGCAGCCTTCATGGCATTGTCCCTCTCTTCCCCCCAAACTTGCAGTAGCCCATCTGTGGGAATCGGGCTCCAGAGGCCAGGTGGGAGTCGATGTGGCTGGGGGGACACAGCTGCCTTCCACAGCTCTATGGGAACTCATGAAGTCCCTTTTCTCGACATAGGTCTTTCTCCCCTAGGCATCTGTCTCTTCCATTTTATGTAACAAAAAAGAGCTGTACATTTGCTTTGAACACTGGGGACAGAAACATTTTGGAGCTGACCCAAGCATTTCTGATTAGATCCAGCACTCAAGCTGTTCTGGGCCAAACCCTCAATTGGTGCAAATCTGCATAGCTCTGTTCAGTGGAGCTGTGCTGATTTACACCCGCTGAGGATCTGGCTCACTATGCTTATGGGTGACTTATTTTCGTAAAGCTTAAAAAGGAAAACGCAGGCTTCTGAGAGGAGTAGGGCAGCGGCTTAATGCTTCCTCATCTCCCAATTCCCGCTGTGGTCTGGTTTTAGGACTTGACAGGTCAGTGCTTTTATCCTGATGTGTCGTTTTTCCAGCTGCACTGACATTATTAGCTCCTCCTAGTTCACAAAACTCCATTTAACCTTAAAGCAGAAAAGGCTCTGCTAGAACAATGAGAATCTTGTCTTGATTTCAGCAACAGGAGACCTTGGGGTGGATTCGTTCTGTCAAGAGGTATTACATCAGTCAGTGCAGAGAGGGTTATGCAGACATTAATCGGACACAGCAACAAAAATACTCGTGGGAACTTTTGTGCATCTACTCTATTTGTGCTATTTGTTTTTTTGCCTTGCAGCGCCATTCTGCTTATCATTTTATCTGGATTTGGTTAGTACCTCTACTGGAGCTTTAATATGGTCTTTCCTCAAACCTATGCTGTTTGGGAAGATTCTGTATACACCAGACACCCCAGAAACTCGAGCAATCATGGAAAAGGTATGATGTTGTGAATACTAAGAGGAGCTCTGGTCAAGCAAATCCCAATGACAGGGCTTCTTGTTGGGTCTCCAGTGCAGGGTGGTTTTTTGGAGGAGCAGCAGAATTCTGCTTTCTGCCTGCACTGGAAGTATTAGACTTGGTTGATAACCCCCTGGGAGAAAACTGAATCTTGACGCATTACTATAGAACATAGCTGATGTGGTCTCAAACTGGGAGTAATCTAAGGCTTCTAAGATGCTCTGAGATGAAAGAAGAATGTAGATCAGTCATCAGCAAAGAATTGTTTAATGCATTTAAATTCAAAATGGGAGTGAGGTACTGACTGTGGGGTGTTGGTTGGGACCAGTTGGAATTACGGAAGCTGGATCATAATTTTGCGAGTATTCAGAGCTGGGGGTTTGCTTTGGACCCATCGCTGATTGGGTCATCCCTAAAAATAATGAGGTTAGATAAGCCTGCAAATCCTTCGGAACTTGTTTCCAGTGCCCCGTAGCTTTGTATTTCTGTTTGTGGGAAGGCACTGCAGAGAGAATCCCGATCTCCAAGAAACGAAAATACAAATGAAAGTGAAAGGCAGCAAATTTAAACTGAGGAAAGGGATGCATGATTTCACGCAATGCACAGCCTCTGGGGCTCTTCGAGACAAGCTGTCACTGAGGCCAAGAGCTTAGCAAGATTACAAAAGGGACTGGACATTTAGACAGATAACAAGAATATCCAGAATTATAACAGAAAGAATGTAAAAAACAACAACGGTGAAACCCTGTGTCCATTGAAATCAATGACATAACTTCCATTGGGCCAGGATTTAACCCCACGAGTTTTGGAAGTGATGTAGACACTCACTCTTCAAGGCATAAACCAACCTCTAATGAATGGGGGTAGGAAAAATATTTCCCTGTGCTCAGGTTATCCCATAACTATCTACTGCATGGGGTTTCTTGCCCCTTAATCTGAAGCAGTTGATGCTGGCCACAGTCAGAGACAGAATGTGGGACTGGGCGGACCCCAGGTCTCATACAGTCTGGTGATTCCTATGGTCTACAGGTCCATTGAAAAAGAAGATTGTTAAAGAGGCAGCGACAATTTGAAATCTACCACTTTGTGAATGTGGCAGGCAAATAGTTTCATTTGCATGAAACATCCAAGCAGCACTGGAAATGTAAGGGGCATTACAGGGTTTGGAAGGATTTCTCTGCAAAAGGCCTTAGACCCAAATCAGTCCTGGCATAAGCAAAGGAATATCTTCCATTAATGTCAGTGGCAGTTGCTCTCCCTTCATCAGGACTGACTTAGGTCCTTCATCACAGCAAAGCGCTGTATAACCCAACAGGAAAACATAGAGAGTTTTGTGACTGCACCAAATTACTGCTCTGTGCTTACTAGGAGCTGAGGTCAATAACCTTTAGTAGCTTCTAAAGTTTTGAGGGAGGAAAATGGTTGATTCTTGATTAACAGAACTGGACTTTTATTCTTAGTCATAGAGCAAGTCTACTCTTAAAATGCTGTAAGCTTCTCCCGCCAACATAGGACTGTCTATGCAGGGGGTTAGGTTGGTATAAACTACGTCGTTCAGGAGTGTGGACTTTTCAGATCTCTGAGTGACGTAGTTATACTGATATAGGTCTGATGTTTAGACCAGACCTTAGTCATAATACTTAAGGCCCCAATCAGGCAAAGCATTTAAGCAGGTGCTGAAGTCCAGCCCTGTTTAGCAAAGCACTGAAACATAGGCTAGACGTTAAGCACCTACATGTGACAGAAGCATGTATTGAAGTTAAAGACATGTTAAAGTTAAGCATGTGCTTAAGCACTCAGCAGAATAGGGATGGACTGCTGAATCGGGGCCTAAAGAAGGAAAAACGTGTTCAATGTCATGTTCAAGCATCATGGAAATATGAATTTAGCTTTTTCGTAAACAGGTCAAATGGATTTATTTTATGTGTTTGTTTTTATTTGTTTTTTAAGTCTAATGCAACCCTGAAGCAAATGGCTGATCTAATGCAAAAGTCCCAGGAATGGCTGGACAAGTCACCATTGATCATGAATTCACTGACTACGTTAAACCAAACAATTCCAGTTGTCAAGGTATTATCATCTCACAGCTAACAGGGTCCCTTTGTCGCTCAAGTAAACAAAAGGCTGGGGGCAGATCCTATCTGATATAAATTGTTATAGTTCCATTAACATCCACCAACAATACAAGCACCAAGAGATTTTAAAGGGGCACCTTTTCAGAGCTAAACCCTCCTTCTGAAATGCTTACAATACGTCCTCTAAAACTTCCAACACACTGAGGAGAGATGGTTGGCTATACAAAGGGGAGAATTCTCTTAGGCTTGTAAATGCAATTGCCTTCTGCTTGAAATAGCAATCAAAGCTGGGTGCAGGGCCGCCTCGGGGGGGGGGGGGGCGGCAAATGGGGCAATTTGCCCTGGGCCCCACAGGGGCCCCGCGAGCCCTGGCCCGGCAGCGGTCCAGGTCTTCGGCGATGGGGAGCCCTTCAGTGCTGCCGAAGACGTGGAGCGACTGAAGGGCCCCCCGCCGCCGAAATGCCGCCGAAGACCCGGACCACCGCTGGGTGAGTACAAGCGCCGCAGCTCCCCCGCTTTGCCCCAGGACCCCTGAATACTCTGGGCGGCCCTGGCTGGGTGACTCATTACAAGGCCCATCCCAGCCTGAGATACCAAAGAAGTGGTTCTCCTCAGGAAGCAGAAAAGCTTGGATAATACCTAGTTCTCCTCATTAGAAAAGTGCCTGAGAGCCTAGGGGATGAACAGATGCCATTCTGCCTTTGTAGCTCAACCAGGAAAAATATTTAAATATCAAGGTAAAACTTCAGACTCTCTCCATGAGGAACAAGTCACTGCTCAAACCTGGAAAGCTGTAATGCCTCCTCTTTCTACTCACTCTCCATGCTCAAGTTACTTTGAGGCCTTAGCAGCAATGACTGGCTTCTTTTTGGTTAAGAAACAGAACACAGCCTGTTATAGAAATGATACCTGGGGAACACAGAGTCATTATTAACTGGTCCCGGTGGGGGAAAATCACCACAGCGTACATGGCATAGCTAGACTCCTGGAAAATCCAGGACGGCGCACGGGAGAGTCAGAGGTGAAACATTCTCCACTGAGCGGACTCATTTGTGGAATGAGCTATTAGAGATTTAGGTAAACTAAAACCTGAAGGCCTGAGGCTCATTTACACTCAGGCCCCTGTGCGCTGTGCTCTGACCGCGTACGGTGCCCTTATGGGGTAGGTCTGCACAGCGTTTTGGAGCCCGCGGGCACGAGCCTCCCAGGAGGGTCGTCAGACTCAGTCTAGCACGGCTCATGCGAATGTTCTATAGACAGGGCTGGACCTTGGGCTCTAAGCCTAGGGAGAGGGTGGGTTGGAGATCCCAAGCCACAACATCAAAGCATTGGCTGTACAGCTATTTTTAGAGCACTAGGGCAAACCTCACCAACCCCAGCCTGCTGACCCGGGCTGGGACGCTTGCTCCTACAGGCTCCAAAACCGTAGATACACCAAAAGTGGGTAGAAATGACATGTGCACATACTTTAACATCTCCGTGTCACTAAGGATTCAGGCCTAAGTACTGTCCAGAACCAATCCGATGCCTGGTGACATCAATGTGAGTGTTTTCCATTGGATCAGGCCCTTAGAGGGCTGTAAGACACCGTCATTGGCTAAAGTTTTCTCACCGTAACGGAAATCAAGTGAAGAGAGGAGGCTCAAGAAGGGCGTAAGAAACATGGAGGGGCTCCAAAGGGGATGAATGTCACTCTCGCTCTCTCTCATTTGATAGGATACCCTGCAGAATCCATTCGTGCAAGTTTTTATCAAACTCATGGTGAAGCTGGATGCTATCGAACTGCTGAGCCAAATAAATGAACTGGGTAAGTCGCTATTCATACACCTCCTATTTATATAACAGTGCTTGGAACATCACAACTGCTGCACTGCCTTAGCCCATTGGTGTAATGATTCCTGCTAGCCAGTAGCTGATGCTTTAGTGCCAATCAAACTCATCCATAGTGTATATTTGCAATGCTTCATGCTTTGTGGGGCTGGAAAGATTCCTCCTTCACCCTCTTGAAATATCAGCATATGTCCTGAGCAATGTGGTTTGAGTGCCCACATTATGAATGGATAAGACAGATGGGGGGAGAAAGGGAGCATTATGATCCTTGTTTTACAGATGGGAAACTGAGGCATAGAGAGATTAAATGATTTTGCCAAGGGCACACAGGATTTTGCCTTGAAGTGCAGTCTCCTGAGTCCCAATCTTGTACCTTAGCCCAATGCCACTCATCCTCTCCATAAATATGTCTTATGTGGCATCCAGTGTGTAACACAAAACACATTATCAGATGCATAAGCCAGTCTTTTAGCTGTGGGATTGTAACCTGTTACTATGTATTTTTTTTTTAAAGAAGCTAATGTCATACCAATATTTTTTTAAAAGGTAAACAGGATGACGCAGATAACTATAGGTCAGTTAGCCTGATAGTGATCCCAGGAAAAATCTCAGAAAGGCTGATATGGGATATGATCAGTAAAGAATTAAAGAATGGTAGCATAACTAATGCCAATCAACGTGGTTTTATGAAAAACGAGCTTGTCAAACAAATGTATCTCATCATAAACTGATCACTAGTTTGGTCGAGAAAGGTCACTATGTCAAGATAATAGATTTCTGTAAGTCATTTGAGTTAATTCTGCATGACATTCTGATAAAAAAAATTAACACTCTACAAAATTACTGTTTTCCATATTAAATGGATTAAAACCCGGTTAAATAATAGATCTCAAAAATAATTATAAATGGGGAATCATAGAACCCTAGAAGTATAGGACTGGAAGGGACCTCGAGAAGTCATCTAGTCCAGTCCCCGGCACTCAAGGCAGGACTATGTAAAAACAACACCATCCCTGGCAGGTGTTTGTCTAACCTGTTGTTAAAAACCTCCAGGGATGGCGATTCCACAACCTCCCTAGATAATTTATTCCAGGGCTTAACCACCCTGACAGTGAGGAAATTTTTCCTAATATGCAACCTAACCCTCCCTTGCTGCAATTGCTTCTTGTCCTATCCTCAGAAGTGAACAAGAACAATTTTTCTCCCTCCTCCTTGTAACAACCTTTTATATACTTGAAAACTGTTATCATGTCCCCCCTCAGTGGTCTCTTCTCCAGACTAAACAAACCCATTTTTTTCAATCTTCCCTCATAGGTCATGTTTTCTAGACCTTTAATCATTTTTGTTGCTCTTCTCTGGACTTTCTCCAATTTGTCCACTTCTGTGCTGAAATGTTTCACCCAGATCTGGACACAATACACCAGCTGAGGCGTGGAGTAGAGCGGAATAATTACTTCTCGTGTCTTGCTTACAACACTCCTGCTGATACATCCCAGAATAGCGTTCACTTTTTTTGCAACAGTGTTACACTGTTGATTCATACTTAGCTTGTGATCCACTATGACCCCCAGATCCCTATCCACAGTACTCATTCCTAGGCAGTCATTTCCCATTTTGTATGTGTGCAATTGATTGTTCCTTCCTAAATGGAGTACTTTGCATTTGTGCTTATGAATTTCATCCTATTTACTTCAGACCGTTTCTCCAGTTTGTCCAGATCATTTTTAATTTTAATTCTATCCTCCAAAGCACTTGCAACGCCTCCCGCCTTGGTATCGTCCACAAACTTTATAAGTGTACTCTCTTACGCCATTATCTAAATCAGTGATGAAGATCTTGAACAGAACCGGACTCAGAACTGATCCCTGTGGGACCCCACTCGTGATGCCTTTCCAGCAGGACTGTGAACCACTGATACCTCCTCTCTGGGAACAGTTTTCCAACCAGTTACACACCCACCTTAGAGTAGCTCCATCTAGGTTGTATTCTCCTAGTTTGTTTATGAGAAGGTCATCAAGTACCTATGTGGGGAAGAGACTTCTGATACCAGAAGACTCTTTAATTGATCAGAAAAAGGCATTAAAAGCGCCAATGATTGGAAGCTGAAGCTAGACAAATTCAGATTAGAAATAGGGTGCAAATTTTTAACAGTGAGGGTAATTAACCATTGGAACAACGTGCCTAAGGACATGATGGATTCTCCATCACTTGACGTCTTTAAATCAAGACTGGATGTCTTTCTCAAAGATAAGCTAGGGCTCAAACAGAAGTTATGGGCTTGATGCAGGGTTTACTGGATGAGGTTCTATGACCTGGGCTATGCAGGAGGTCAGACTAGATGA